>NW_027361973.1:600000-971105 GCF_039654945.1 Dendrobates tinctorius | reverse complement strand
CCAAAAGTAAAGTAGTTGCAAACTCATGCTTTTAGAGACTTGTTTGGGCTCATGAGAGGAGTAGAAAAACATCAAAAATTTCAGTCCTGCATGATTCTACCAAGAAATGTGTGTTCATTGAAACCGCTGGTTTTTGATAGTTTGGGCCCTATTGAATAATGAATGTTTTGAATTTTCTCCAAAAGTAAAGTAGTTGCAAACTCATCCTTTTAGAAACTTGTTTGGGCTGTTGAGAGGAGTAAAAAACCATCAAAAATTTCAATCCTGCATGATTTTACCAAGAAATGTGATTCTTCATTCAAAACCTGATTTTTGCTATTGGGCTCTATTGAATAGTGAATGTTTTGAATGTTCTCCAAAAGTAAACTAGTTGCAAACTCATGCTCTTAGAAACTTGTTTGGGCTCATGAGAGGAGTAGAAAAACATCAAAAATTTCAGTCCTGCATGATTCTACCAAGAAATGTGTGTTCATTGAAACCGCTGGTTTTTGATAGTTTGGGCCCTATTGAATAATGAATGTTTTGAATTTTCTCCAAAAGTAAAGTAGTTGCAAACTCATCCTTTTAGAAACTTGTTTGGGCTGTTGAGAGGAGTAAAAAACCATCAAAAATTTCAATCCTGCACGATTTTACCAAGAAATGTGATTCTTCATTCAAAACCTGATTTTTGCTATTGGGCTCTATTGAATAATGAATGTTTTGAATTTTCTCCAAAAGTAAAGTAGTTGCAAACTCATGCTTTTAGAGACTTGTTTGGGCTCATGAGAGGAGTAGAAAGACATCAAAAATTTCAGTCCTGCATGATTCTACCAAGAAATGTGTGTTCATTGAAACCGCTGGTTTTTGATAGTTTGGGCCCTATTGAATAATGAATGTTTTGAATTTTCTCCAAAAGTAAAGTAGTTGCAAACTCATCCTTTTAGAAACTTGTTTGGGCTGTTGAGAGGAGTAAAAAACCATCAAAAATTTCAATCCTGCATGATTCTACCAAGAAATGTGTTACTTCATTCAAAACCTGATTTTTGGTATTGGGCTCTATTGAATAATGAATGTTTTGAATTTTCTCCAAAAGTAAAGTAGTTGCAAACTCATGCTTTTAGAGACTTGTTTGGGCTCATGAGAGGAGTAGAAAAACATCGAAAATTTCAGTCCTGCATGATTCTACCAAGAAATGTGTGTTCATTGAAACCGCTGGTTTTTGATAGTTTGGGCCCTATTGAATAATGAATGTTTTGAATTTTCTCCAAAAGTAAAGTATTTGCAAACTCATCCTTTTAGAAACTTGTTTGGGCTGTTGAGAGGAGTAAAAAACCATCAAAAATTTCAATCCTGCATGATTCTACCAAGAAATGTGATTCTTCATTCAAAACCTGATTTTTGCTATTGGGCTCTATTGAATAATGAATGTTTTGAATTTTCTCCAAAAGTAAAGTAGTTGCAAACTCATGCTTTTAGAGACTTGTTTGGGCTCATGAGAGGAGTAGAAAAACATCAAAAATTTCAGTCCTGCATGATTCTTCCAAGAAATGTGTGTTCATTGAAACCGCTGGTTTTTGATAGTTTGGGCCCTATTGAATAATGAATGTTTTGAATTTTCTCCAAAAGTAAAGTAGTTGCAAACTCATCCTTTTAGAAACTTGTTTGGGCTGTTGAGAGGAGTAAAAAACCATCAAAAATTTCAATCCTGCATGATTCTACCAAGAAATGTGATTCTTCATTCAAAACCTGATTTTTGCTATTGGGCTCTATTGAATAATGAATGTTTTGAATTTTCTCCAAAAGTAAAGTAGTTGCAAACTCATGCTTTTAGAGACTTGTTTGGGCTCATGAGAGGAGTAGAAAAACATCAAAAATTTCAGTCCTGCATGATTCTACCAAGAAATGTGTGTTCATTGAAACCGCTGGTTTTTGATAGTTTGGGCCCTATTGAATAATGAATGTTTTGAATTTTCTCCAAAAGTAAAGTAGTTGCAAACTCATCCTTTTAGAAACTTGTTTGGGCTGTTGAGAGGAGTAAAAAACCATCAAAAATTTCAATCCTGCATGCTTCTACCAAGAAATGTGATTCTTCATTCAAAACCTGATTTTTGCTATTGGGCTCTATTGAATAATGAATGTTTTGAATTTTCTCCAAAAGTAAAGTAGTTGCAAACTCATGCTTTTAGAGACTTGTTTGGGCTCATGAGAGGAGTAGAAAAACATCAAAAATTTCAGTCCTGCATGATTCTACCAAGAAATGTGTGTTCATTGAAACCGCTGGTTTTTGATAGTTTGGGCCCTATTGAACAATGAATGTTTTGAATTTTCTCCAAAAGTAAAGTAGTTGCAAACTCATCCTTTTAGAAACTTGTTTGGGCTGTTGAGAGGAGTAAAAAACCATCAAAAATTTCAATCCTGCATGATTCTACCAAGAAATGTGATTCTTCATTCAAAACCTGATTTTTGCTATTGGGCTCTATTGAATAAAGAATGTTTTGAATTTTCTCCAAAAGTAAAGTAGTTGCAAACTCATGCTTTTAGAGACTTGTTTGGGCTCATGAGAGGAGTAGAAAAACATCAAAAATTTCAGTCCTGCATGATTCTACCAAGAAATGTGTGTTCATTGAAACCGCTGGTTTTTTATAGTTTGGGCCCTATTGAATAATGAATGTTTTGAATTTTCTCCAAAAGTAAAGTAGTTGCAAACTCATCCTTTTAGAAACTTGTTTGGGCTGTTGAGAGGAGTAAAAAACCATCAAAAATTTCAATCCTGCATGATTCTACCAAGAAATGTGATTCTTCATTCAAAACCTGATTTTTGCTATTGGGCTCTATTGAAAAGTGAATGTTTTGAATTTTCTCCAAAAGTAAAGTAGTTGCAAACTCATGCTTTTAGAAACTTGTTTGGGCTCATGAGAGGAGTAGAAAAACATCAAAAATTTCAGTCCTGCATGATTCTACCAAGAAATGTGTGTTCATTGAAACCGCTGGTTTTTGATAGTTTGGGCCCTATTGAATAATGAATGTTTTGAATTTTCTCCAAAAGTAAAGTAGTTGCAAACTCATCCTTTTAGAAACTTGTTTGGGCTGTTGAGAGGAGTAAAAAACCATCAAAAATTTCAATCCTGCATGATTTTACCAAGAAATGTGATTCTTCATTCAAAACCTGATTTTTGCTATTGGGCTCTATTGAATAGTGAATGTTTTGAATGTTCTCCAAAAGTAAACTAGTTGCAAACTCATCCTTTTAGAAACTTGTTTGGGCTGTTGAGAGGAGTAAAAAACCATCAAAAATTTCAATCCTGCATGATTCTACCAAGAAATCTGATTCTTCATTCAAAACCTGATTTTTGCTATTGGGCTCTATTGAATAATGAATGTTTTGAATTTTCTCCAAAAGTAAAGTAGTTGCAAACTCATGCTTTTAGAAACTTGTTTGGGCTCATGAGAGGAGTAGAAAAACATCAAAAATTTCAGTCCTGCATGATTCTACCAAGAAATGTGTGTTCATTGAAACCGCTGGTTTTTGATAGTTTGGGCCCTATTGAATAATGAATGTTTTGAATTTTCTCCAAAAGTAAAGTAGTTGCAAACTCATCCTTTTAGAATCTTGTTTGGGCTGTTGAGAGGAGTAAAAAACCATCAAAAATTTCAATCCTGCATGATTCTACCAAGAAATGTGATTCTTCATTCAAAACCTGATTTTTGCTATTGGGCTCTATTGAATAATGAATGTTTTGAATTTTCTCCAAAAGTAAAGTAGTTGCAAACTCATGCTTTTAGAAACTTGTTTGGGCTCATGAGAGGAGTAGAAAAACATCAAAAATTTCAGTCCTGCATGATTCTACCAAGAAATGTGTGTTCATTCAAACCGCTGGTTTTTGATAGTTTGGGCCCTATTGAATAATGAATGTTTTGAATTTTCTCCAAAAGTAAAGCAGTTGCAAACTCATCCTTTTAGAAACTTGTTTGGGCTGTAGAGAGGAGTAAAAAACCATCAAAAATTTCAATCCTGCTTGATTCTACCAAGAAATGTGATTCTTCATTCAAAACCTGATTTTTGCTATTGGGCTCTATTGAATAATGAATGTTTTGAATTTTCTCCAAAAGTAAAGTAGTTGCAAACTCATGCTTTTAGAAACTTGTTTGGGCTCATGAGCGGAGTAGAAAAACATCAAAAATTTGAGTCCTGCATGATTCTACCAAGAAATGTGTGTTCATTGAAACCGCTGGTTTTTGATAGTTTGGGCCCTATTGAATAATGAATGTTTTGAATTTTCTCCAAAAGTAATGTAGTTGCAAACTCATCCTTTTAGAAACTTGTTTGGGCTGTTGAGAGGAGTAAAAAACCATCAAAAATTTCAATCCTGCATGCTTCTACCAAGAAATGTGATTCTTCATTCAAAACCTGATTTTTGCTATTGGGCTCTATTGAATAATGAATGTTTTGAATTTTCTCCAAAAGTAAAGTAGTTGCAAACTCATGCTTTTAGAGACTTGTTTGGGCTCATGAGAGAAGTAGAAAAACATCAAAAATTTCAGTCCTGCATGATTCTACCAAGAAATGTGTGTTCATTGAAACCGCTGGTTTTTGATAGTTTGGGCCCTATTGAATAATGAATGTTTTGAATTTTCTCCAAAAGTAAAGTAGTTGCAAACTCATCCTTTTAGAAACTTGTTTGGGCTGTTGAGAGGAGTAAAAAACCATCAAAAATTTCAATCCTGCATGATTCTACCAAGAAATGTGATTCTTCATTCAAAACCTGATTTTTGCTATTGGGCTCTATTGAATAATGAATGTTTTGAATTTTCTCCAAAAGTAAAGTAGTTGCAAACTCATGCCTTTAGAGACTTGTTTGGGCTCATGAGAGGAGTAGAAAAACATCAAAAATTTCAGTCCTGCATGATTCTACCAAGAAATGTGTGTTCATTGAAACCGCTGGTTTTTGATAGTTTGGGCCCTATTGAATAATGAATGTTTTGAATTTTCTCCAAAAGTAAAGTAGTTGCAAACTCATCCTTTTAGAAACTTGTTTGGGCTGTTGAGAGGAGTAAAAAACCATCAAAAATTTCAATCCTGCATGATTTTACCAAGAAATGTGATTCTTCATTCAAAACCTGATTTTTGCTATTGGGCTCTATTGAATAGTGAATGTTTTGAATGTTCTCCAAAAGTAAACTAGTTGCAAACTCATGCTTTTAGAAACTTGTTTGGGCTCATGAGAGGAGTAGAAAAACATCAAAAATTTCAGTCCTGCATGATTCTACCAAGAAATGTGTGTTCATTCAAACCGCTGGTTTTTGATAGTTTGGGCCCTATTGAATAATGAATGTTTTGAATTTTCTCCAAAAGTAAAGCAGTTGCAAACTCATCCTTTTAGAAACTTGTTTGGGCTGTAGAGAGGAGTAAAAAACCATCAAAAATTTCAATCCTGCTTGATTCTATCAAGAAATGTGATTCTTCATTCAAAACCTGATTTTTGCTATTGGGCTCTATTGAATAATGAATGTTTTGAATTTTCTCCAAAAGTAAAGTAGTTGCAAACTCATGCTTTTAGAAACTTGTTTGGGCTCATGAGCGGAGTAGAAAAACATCAAAAATTTGAGTCCTGCATGATTCTACCAAGAAATGTGTGTTCATTGAAACCGCTGGTTTTTGATAGTTTGGGCCCTATTGAATAATGAATGTTTTGAATTTTCTCCAAAAGTAATGTAGTTGCAAACTCATCCTTTTAGAAACTTGTTTGGGCTGTTGAGAGGAGTAAAAAACCATCAAAAATTTCAATCCTGCATGCTTCTACCAAGAAATGTGATTCTTCATTCAAAACCTGATTTTTGCTATTGGGCTCTATTGAATAATGAATGTTTTGAATTTTCTCCAAAAGTAAAGTAGTTGCAAACTCATGCTTTTAGAGACTTGTTTGGGCTCATGAGAGAAGTAGAAAAACATCAAAAATTTCAGTCCTGCATGATTCTACCAAGAAATGTGTGTTCATTGAAACCGCTGGTTTTTGATAGTTTGGGCCCTATTGAATAATGAATGTTTTGAATTTTCTCCAAAAGTAAAGTAGTTGCAAACTCATCCTTTTAGAAACTTGTTTGGGCTGTTGAGAGGAGTAAAAAACCATCAAAAATTTCAATCCTGCATGATTCTACCAAGAAATGTGATTCTTCATTCAAAACCTGATTTTTGCTATTGGGCTCTATTGAATAATGAATGTTTTGAATTTTCTCCAAAAGTAAAGTAGTTGCAAACTCATGCCTTTAGAGACTTGTTTGGGCTCATGAGAGGAGTAGAAAAACATCAAAAATTTCAGTCCTGCATGATTCTACCAAGAAATGTGTGTTCATTGAAACCGCTGGTTTTTGATAGTTTGGGCCCTATTGAATAATGAATGTTTTGAATTTTCTCCAAAAGTAAAGTAGTTGCAAACTCATCCTTTTAGAAACTTGTTTGGGCTGTTGAGAGGAGTAAAAAACCATCAAAAATTTCAATCCTGCATGATTTTACCAAGAAATGTGATTCTTCATTCAAAACCTGATTTTTGCTATTGGGCTCTATTGAATAGTGAATGTTTTGAATGTTCTCCAAAAGTAAACTAGTTGCAAACTCATGCTTTTAGAAACTTGTTTGGGCTCATGAGAGGAGTAGAAAAACATCAAAAATTTCAGTCCTGCATGATTCTACCAAGAAATGTGTGTTCATTGAAACCGCTGGTTTTTGATAGTTTGGGCCCTATTGAATAATGAATGTTTTGAATTTTCTCCAAAAGTAAAGTAGTTGCAAACTCATCCTTTTAGAAACTTGTTTGGGCTGTTGAGAGGAGTAAAAAACCACCAAAAATTTCAATCCTGCATGATTCTACCAAGAAATGTGATTCTTCATTCAAAACCTGATTTTTGCTATTGGGCTCTATTGAATAATGAATGTTTTGAATTTTCTCCAAAAGTAAAGTAGTTGCAAACTCATCCTTTTAGAAACTTGTTTGTGCTGTTGAGAGGAGTAAAAAACCATCAAAAATTTCAATCCTGCATGATTCTACCAAGAAATCTGATTCTTCATTCAAAACCTGATTTTTGCTATTGGGCTCTATTGAATAATGAATGTTTTGAATTTTCTCCAAAAGTAAAGTAGTTGCAAACTCATGCTTTTAGAAACTTGTTTGGGCTCATGAGAGGAGTAGAAAAACATCAAAAATTTCAGTCCTGCATGATTCTACCAAGAAATGTGTGTTCATTGAAACCGCTGGTTTTTGATAGTTTGGGCCCTATTGAATAATGAATGTTTTGAATTTTCTCCAAAAGTAAAGTAGTTGCAAACTCATCCTTTTAGAATCTTGTTTGGGCTGTTGAGAGGAGTAAAAAACCATCAAAAATTTCAATCCTGCATGATTCTACCAAGAAATGTGATTCTTCATTCAAAACCTGATTTTTGCTATTGGGCTCTATTGAATAATGAATGTTTTGAATTTTCTCCAAAAGTAAAGTAGTTGCAAACTCATGCTTTTAGAAACTTGTTTGGGCTCATGAGAGGAGTAGAAAAACATCAAAAATTTCAGTCCTGCATGATTCTACCAAGAAATGTGTGTTCATTCAAACCGCTGGTTTTTGATAGTTTGGGCCCTATTGAATAATGAATGTTTTGAATTTTCTCCAAAAGTAAAGCAGTTGCAAACTCATCCTTTTAGAAACTTGTTTGGGCTGTAGAGAGGAGTAAAAAACCATCAAAAATTTCAATCCTGCTTGATTCTACCAAGAAATGTGATTCTTCATTCAAAACCTGATTTTTGCTATTGGGCTCTAATGAATAATGAATGTTTTGAATTTTCTCCAAAAGTAAAGTAGTTGCAAACTCATGCTTTTAGAAACTTGTTTGGGCTCATGAGCGGAGTAGAAAAACATCAAAAATTTGAGTCCTGCATGATTCTACCAAGAAATGTGTGTTCATTGAAACCGCTGGTTTTTGATAGTTTGGGCCCTATTGAATAATGAATGTTTTGAATTTTCTCCAAAAGTAATGTAGTTGCAAACTCATCCTTTTAGAAACTTGTTTGGGCTGTTGAGAGGAGTAAAAAACCATCCAAAATTTCAATCCTGCATGCTTCTACCAAGAAATGTGATTCTTCATTCAAAACCTGATTTTTGCTATTGGGCTCTATTGAATAATGAATGTTTTGAATTTTCTCCAAAAGTAAAGTAGTTGCAAACTCATGCTTTTAGAGACTTGTTTGGGCTCATGAGAGAAGTAGAAAAACATCAAAAATTTCAGTCCTGCATGATTCTACCAAGAAATGTGTGTTCATTGAAACCGCTGGTTTTTGATAGTTTGGGCCCTATTGAATAATGAATGTTTTGAATTTTCTCCAAAAGTAAAGTAGTTGCAAACTCATCCTTTTAGAAACTTGTTTGGGCTGTTGAGAGGAGTAAAAAACCATCAAAAATTTCAATCCTGCATGATTCTACCAAGAAATGTGATTCTTCATTCAAAACCTGATTTTTGCTATTGGGCTCTATTGAATAATGAATGTTTTGAATTTTCTCCAAAAGTAAAGTAGTTGCAAACTCATGCCTTTAGAGACTTGTTTGGGCTCATGAGAGGAGTAGAAAAACATCAAAAATTTCAGTCCTGCATGATTCTACCAAGAAATGTGTGTTCATTGAAACCGCTGGTTTTTGATAGTTTGGGCCCTATTGAATAATGAATGTTTTGAATTTTCTCCAAAAGTAAAGTAGTTGCAAACTCATCCTTTTAGAAACTTGTTTGGGCTGTTGAGAGGAGTAAAAAACCATCAAAAATTTCAATCCTGCATGATTTTACCAAGAAATGTGATTCTTCATTCAAAACCTGATTTTTGCTATTGGGCTCTATTGAATAGTGAATGTTTTGAATGTTCTCCAAAAGTAAACTAGTTGCAAACTCATGCTTTTAGAAACTTGTTTGGGCTCATGAGAGGAGTAGAAAAACATCAAAAATTTCAGTCCTGCATGATTCTACCAAGAAATGTGTGTTCATTCAAACCGCTGGTTTTTGATAGTTTGGGCCCTATTGAATAATGAATGTTTTGAATTTTCTCCAAAAGTAAAGCAGTTGCAAACTCATCCTTTTAGAAACTTGTTTGGGCTGTAGAGAGGAGTAAAAAACCATCAAAAATTTCAATCCTGCTTGATTCTATCAAGAAATGTGATTCTTCATTCAAAACCTGATTTTTGCTATTGGGCTCTATTGAATAATGAATGTTTTGAATTTTCTCCAAAAGTAAAGTAGTTGCAAACTCATGCTTTTAGAAACTTGTTTGGGCTCATGAGCGGAGTAGAAAAACATCAAAAATTTGAGTCCTGCATGATTCTACCAAGAAATGTGTGTTCATTGAAACCGCTGGTTTTTGATAGTTTGGGCCCTATTGAATAATGAATGTTTTGAATTTTCTCCAAAAGTAATGTAGTTGCAAACTCATCCTTTTAGAAACTTGTTTGGGCTGTTGAGAGGAGTAAAAAACCATCAAAAATTTCAATCCTGCGTGCTTCTACCAAGAAATGTGATTCTTCATTCAAAACCTGATTTTTGCTATTGGGCTCTATTGAATAATGAATGTTTTGAATTTTCTCCAAAAGTAAAGTAGTTGCAAACTCATGCTTTTAGAGACTTGTTTGGGCTCATGAGAGAAGTAGAAAAACATCAAAAATTTCAGTCCTGCATGATTCTACCAAGAAATGTGTGTTCATTGAAACCGCTGGTTTTTGATAGTTTGGGCCCTATTGAATAATGAATGTTTTGAATTTTCTCCAAAAGTAAAGTAGTTGCAAACTCATCCTTTTAGAAACTTGTTTGGGCTGTTGAGAGGAGTAAAAAACCATCAAAAATTTCAATCCTGCATGATTCTACCAAGAAATGTGATTCTTCATTCAAAACCTGATTTTTGCTATTGGGCTCTATTGAATAATGAATGTTTTGAATGTTCTCCAAAAGTAAACTAGTTGCAAACTCATGCTTTTAGAAACTTGTTTGGGCTCATGAGAGGAGTAGAAAAACATCAAAAATTTCAGTCCTGCATGATTCTACCAAGAAATGTGTGTTCATTGAAACCGCTGGTTTTTGATAGTTTGGGCCCTATTGAATAATGAATGTTTTGAATTTTCTCCAAAAGTAAAGTAGTTGCAAACTCATCCTTTTAGAAACTTGTTTGGGCTGTTGAGAGGAGTAAAAAACCACCAAAAATTTCAATCCTGCATGATTCTACCAAGAAATGTGATTCTTCATTCAAAACCTGATTTTTGCTATTGGGCTCTATTGAATAATGAATGTTTTGAATTTTCTCCAAAAGTAAAGTAGTTGCAAACTCATCCTTTTAGAAACTTGTTTGTGCTGTTGAGAGGAGTAAAAAACCATCAAAAATTTCAATCCTGCATGATTCTACCAAGAAATCTGATTCTTCATTCAAAACCTGATTTTTGCTATTGGGCTCTATTGAATAATGAATGTTTTGAATTTTCTCCAAAAGTAAAGTAGTTGCAAACTCATGCTTTTAGAAACTTGTTTGGGCTCATGAGCGGAGTAGAAAAACATCAAAAATTTGAGTCCTGCATGATTCTACCAAGAAATGTGTGTTCATTGAAACCGCTGGTTTTTGATAGTTTGGGCCCTATTGAATAATGAATGTTTTGAATTTTCTCCAAAAGTAATGTAGTTGCAAACTCATCCTTTTAGAAACTTGTTTGGGCTGTTGAGAGGAGTAAAAAACCATCAAAAATTTCAATCCTGCATGCTTCTACCAAGAAATGTGATTCTTCATTCAAAACCTGATTTTTGCTATTGGGCTCTATTGAATAATGAATGTTTTGAATTTTCTCCAAAAGTAAAGTAGTTGCAAACTCATGCTTTTAGAGACTTGTTTGGGCTCATGAGAGAAGTAGAAAAACATCAAAAATTTCAGTCCTGCATGATTCTACCAAGAAATGTGTGTTCATTGAAACCGCTGGTTTTTGATAGTTTGGGCCCTATTGAATAATGAATGTTTTGAATTTTCTCCAAAAGTAAAGTAGTTGCAAACTTATCCTTTTAGAAACTTGTTTGGGCTGTTGAGAGGAGTAAAAAACCATCAAAAATTTCAATCCTGCATGATTCTACCAAGAAATGTGATTCTTCATTCAAAACCTGATTTTTGCTATTGGGCTCTATTGAATAATGAATGTTTTGAATTTTCTCCAAAAGTAAAGTAGTTGCAAACTCATGCCTTTAGAGACTTGTTTGGGCTCATGAGAGGAGTAGAAAAACATCAAAAATTTCAGTCCTGCATGATTCTACCAAGAAATGTGTGTTCATTGAAACCGCTGGTTTTTGATAGTTTGGGCCCTATTGAATAATGAATGTTTTGAATTTTCTCCAAAAGTAAAGTAGTTGCAAACTCATCCTTTTAGAAACTTGTTTGGGCTGTTGAGAGGAGTAAAAAACCATCAAAAATTTCAATCCTGCATGATTTTACCAAGAAATGTGATTCTTCATTCAAAACCTGATTTTTGCTATTGGGCTCTATTGAATAGTGAATGTTTTGAATGTTCTCCAAAAGTAAACTAGTTGCAAACTCATGCTTTTAGAAACTTGTTTGGGCTCATGAGAGGAGTAGAAAAACATCAAAAATTTCAGTCCTGCATGATTCTACCAAGAAATGTGTGTTCATTGAAACCGCTGGTTTTTGATAGTTTGGGCCCTATTGAATAATGAATGTTTTGAATTTTCTCCAAAAGTAAAGTAGTTGCAAACTCATCCTTTTAGAAACTTGTTTGGGCTGTTGAGAGGAGTAAAAAACCACCAAAAATTTCAATCCTGCATGATTCTACCAAGAAATGTGATTCTTCATTCAAAACCTGATTTTTGCTATTGGGCTCTATTGAATAATGAATGTTTTGAATTTTCTCCAAAAGTAAAGTAGTTGCAAACTCATCCTTTTAGAAACTTGTTTGTGCTGTTGAGAGGAGTAAAAAACCATCAAAAATTTCAATCCTGCATGATTCTACCAAGAAATCTGATTCTTCATTCAAAACCTGATTTTTGCTATTGGGCTCTATTGAATAATGAATGTTTTGAATTTTCTCCAAAAGTAAAGTAGTTGCAAACTCATGCTTTTAGAAACTTGTTTGGGCTCATGAGAGGAGTAGAAAAACATCAAAAATTTCAGTCCTGCATGATTCTACCAAGAAATGTGTGTTCATTGAAACCGCTGGTTTTTGATAGTTTGGGCCCTATTGAATAATGAATGTTTTGAATTTTCTCCAAAAGTAAAGTAGTTGCAAACTCATCCTTTTAGAATCTTGTTTGGGCTGTTGAGAGGAGTAAAAAACCATCAAAAATTTCAATCCTGCATGATTCTACCAAGAAATGTGATTCTTCATTCAAAACCTGATTTTTGCTATTGGGCTCTATTGAATAATGAATGTTTTGAATTTTCTCCAAAAGTAAAGTAGTTGCAAACTCATGCTTTTAGAAACTTGTTTGGGCTCATGAGAGGAGTAGAAAAACATCAAAAATTTCAGTCCTGCATGATTCTACCAAGAAATGTGTGTTCATTCAAACCGCTGGTTTTTGATAGTTTGGGCCCTATTGAATAATGAATGTTTTGAATTTTCTCCAAAAGTAAAGCAGTTGCAAACTCATCCTTTTAGAAACTTGTTTGGGCTGTAGAGAGGAGTAAAAAACCATCAAAAATTTCAATCCTGCTTGATTCTACCAAGAAATGTGATTCTTCATTCAAAACCTGATTTTTGCTATTGGGCTCTATTGAATAATGAATGTTTTGAATTTTCTCCAAAAGTAAAGTAGTTGCAAACTCATGCTTTTAGAAACTTGTTTGGGCTCATGAGCGGAGTAGAAAAACATCAAAAATTTGAGTCCTGCATGATTCTACCAAGAAATGTGTGTTCATTGAAACCGCTGGTTTTTGATAGTTTGGGCCCTATTGAATAATGAATGTTTTGAATTTTCTCCAAAAGTAATGTAGTTGCAAACTCATCCTTTTAGAAACTTGTTTGGGCTGTTGAGAGGAGTAAAAAACCATCCAAAATTTCAATCCTGCATGCTTCTACCAAGAAATGTGATTCTTCATTCAAAACCTGATTTTTGCTATTGGGCTCTATTGAATAATGAATGTTTTGAATTTTCTCCAAAAGTAAAGTAGTTGCAAACTCATGCTTTTAGAGACTTGTTTGGGCTCATGAGAGAAGTAGAAAAACATCAAAAATTTCAGTCCTGCATGATTCTACCAAGAAATGTGTGTTCATTGAAACCGCTGGTTTTTGATAGTTTGGGCCCTATTGAATAATGAATGTTTTGAATTTTCTCCAAAAGTAAAGTAGTTGCAAACTCATCCTTTTAGAAACTTGTTTGGGCTGTTGAGAGGAGTAAAAAACCATCAAAAATTTCAATCCTGCATGATTCTACCAAGAAATGTGATTCTTCATTCAAAACCTGATTTTTGCTATTGGGCTCTATTGAATAATGAATGTTTTGAATTTTCTCCAAAAGTAAAGTAGTTGCAAACTCATGCCTTTAGAGACTTGTTTGGGCTCATGAGAGGAGTAGAAAAACATCAAAAATTTCAGTCCTGCATGATTCTACCAAGAAATGTGTGTTCATTGAAACCGCTGGTTTTTGATAGTTTGGGCCCTATTGAATAATGAATGTTTTGAATTTTCTCCAAAAGTAAAGTAGTTGCAAACTCATCCTTTTAGAAACTTGTTTGGGCTGTTGAGAGGAGTAAAAAACCATCAAAAATTTCAATCCTGCATGATTTTACCAAGAAATGTGATTCTTCATTCAAAACCTGATTTTTGCTATTGGGCTCTATTGAATAGTGAATGTTTTGAATGTTCTCCAAAAGTAAACTAGTTGCAAACTCATGCTTTTAGAAACTTGTTTGGGCTCATGAGAGGAGTAGAAAAACATCAAAAATTTCAGTCCTGCATGATTCTACCAAGAAATGTGTGTTCATTCAAACCGCTGGTTTTTGATAGTTTGGGCCCTATTGAATAATGAATGTTTTGAATTTTCTCCAAAAGTAAAGCAGTTGCAAACTCATCCTTTTAGAAACTTGTTTGGGCTGTAGAGAGGAGTAAAAAACCATCAAAAATTTCAATCCTGCTTGATTCTATCAAGAAATGTGATTCTTCATTCAAAACCTGATTTTTGCTATTGGGCTCTATTGAATAATGAATGTTTTGAATTTTCTCCAAAAGTAAAGTAGTTGCAAACTCATGCTTTTAGAAACTTGTTTGGGCTCATGAGCGGAGTAGAAAAACATCAAAAATTTGAGTCCTGCATGATTCTACCAAGAAATGTGTGTTCATTGAAACCGCTGGTTTTTGATAGTTTGGGCCCTATTGAATAATGAATGTTTTGAATTTTCTCCAAAAGTAATGTAGTTGCAAACTCATCCTTTTAGAAACTTGTTTGGGCTGTTGAGAGGAGTAAAAAACCATCAAAAATTTCAATCCTGCGTGCTTCTACCAAGAAATGTGATTCTTCATTCAAAACCTGATTTTTGCTATTGGGCTCTATTGAATAATGAATGTTTTGAATTTTCTCCAAAAGTAAAGTAGTTGCAAACTCATGCTTTTAGAGACTTGTTTGGGCTCATGAGAGAAGTAGAAAAACATCAAAAATTTCAGTCCTGCATGATTCTACCAAGAAATGTGTGTTCATTGAAACCGCTGGTTTTTGATAGTTTGGGCCCTATTGAATAATGAATGTTTTGAATTTTCTCCAAAAGTAAAGTAGTTGCAAACTCATCCTTTTAGAAACTTGTTTGGGCTGTTGAGAGGAGTAAAAAACCATCAAAAATTTCAATCCTGCATGATTCTACCAAGAAATGTGATTCTTCATTCAAAACCTGATTTTTGCTATTGGGCTCTATTGAATAATGAATGTTTTGAATTTTCTCCAAAAGTAAAGTAGTTGCAAACTCATGCCTTTAGAGACTTGTTTGGGCTCATGAGAGGAGTAGAAAAACATCAAAAATTTCAGTCCTGCATGATTCTACCAAGAAATGTGTGTTCATTGAAACCGCTGGTTTTTGATAGTTTGGGCCCTATTGAATAATGAATGTTTTGAATTTTCTCCAAAAGTAAAGTAGTTGCAAACTCATCCTTTTAGAAACTTGTTTGGGCTGTTGAGAGGAGTAAAAAACCATCAAAAATTTCAATCCTGCATGATTTTACCAAGAAATGTGATTCTTCATTCAAAACCTGATTTTTGCTATTGGGCTCTATTGAATAGTGAATGTTTTGAATGTTCTCCAAAAGTAAACTAGTTGCAAACTCATGCTTTTAGAAACTTGTTTGGGCTCATGAGAGGAGTAGAAAAACATCAAAAATTTCAGTCCTGCATGATTCTACCAAGAAATGTGTGTTCATTGAAACCGCTGGTTTTTGATAGTTTGGGCCCTATTGAATAATGAATGTTTTGAATTTTCTCCAAAAGTAAAGTAGTTGCAAACTCATCCTTTTAGAAACTTGTTTGGGCTGTTGAGAGGAGTAAAAAACCACCAAAAATTTCAATCCTGCATGATTCTACCAAGAAATGTGATTCTTCATTCAAAACCTGATTTTTGCTATTGGGCTCTATTGAATAATGAATGTTTTGAATTTTCTCCAAAAGTAAAGTAGTTGCAAACTCATCCTTTTAGAAACTTGTTTGTGCTGTTGAGAGGAGTAAAAAACCATCAAAAATTTCAATCCTGCATGATTCTACCAAGAAATCTGATTCTTCATTCAAAACCTGATTTTTGCTATTGGGCTCTATTGAATAATGAATGTTTTGAATTTTCTCCAAAAGTAAAGTAGTTGCAAACTCATGCTTTTAGAAACTTGTTTGGGCTCATGAGAGGAGTAGAAAAACATCAAAAATTTCAGTCCTGCATGATTCTACCAAGAAATGTGTGTTCATTGAAACCGCTGGTTTTTGATAGTTTGGGCCCTATTGAATAATGAATGTTTTGAATTTTCTCCAAAAGTAAAGTAGTTGCAAACTCATCCTTTTAGAATCTTGTTTGGGCTGTTGAGAGGAGTAAAAAACCATCAAAAATTTCAATCCTGCATGATTCTACCAAGAAATGTGATTCTTCATTCAAAACCTGATTTTTGCTATTGGGCTCTATTGAATAATGAATGTTTTGAATTTTCTCCAAAAGTAAAGTAGTTGCAAACTCATGCTTTTAGAAACTTGTTTGGGCTCATGAGAGGAGTAGAAAAACATCAAAAATTTCAGTCCTGCATGATTCTACCAAGAAATGTGTGTTCATTCAAACCGCTGGTTTTTGATAGTTTGGGCCCTATTGAATAATGAATGTTTTGAATTTTCTCCAAAAGTAAAGCAGTTGCAAACTCATCCTTTTAGAAACTTGTTTGGGCTGTAGAGAGGAGTAAAAAACCATCAAAAATTTCAATCCTGCTTGATTCTACCAAGAAATGTGATTCTTCATTCAAAACCTGATTTTTGCTATTGGGCTCTATTGAATAATGAATGTTTTGAATTTTCTCCAAAAGTAAAGTAGTTGCAAACTCATGCTTTTAGAAACTTGTTTGGGCTCATGAGCGGAGTAGAAAAACATCAAAAATTTGAGTCCTGCATGATTCTACCAAGAAATGTGTGTTCATTGAAACCGCTGGTTTTTGATAGTTTGGGCCCTATTGAATAATGAATGTTTTGAATTTTCTCCAAAAGTAATGTAGTTGCAAACTCATCCTTTTAGAAACTTGTTTGGGCTGTTGAGAGGAGTAAAAAACCATCCAAAATTTCAATCCTGCATGCTTCTACCAAGAAATGTGATTCTTCATTCAAAACCTGATTTTTGCTATTGGGCTCTATTGAATAATGAATGTTTTGAATTTTCTCCAAAAGTAAAGTAGTTGCAAACTCATGCTTTTAGAGACTTGTTTGGGCTCATGAGAGAAGTAGAAAAACATCAAAAATTTCAGTCCTGCATGATTCTACCAAGAAATGTGTGTTCATTGAAACCGCTGGTTTTTGATAGTTTGGGCCCTATTGAATAATGAATGTTTTGAATTTTCTCCAAAAGTAAAGTAGTTGCAAACTCATCCTTTTAGAAACTTGTTTGGGCTGTTGAGAGGAGTAAAAAACCATCAAAAATTTCAATCCTGCATGATTCTACCAAGAAATGTGATTCTTCATTCAAAACCTGATTTTTGCTATTGGGCTCTATTGAATAATGAATGTTTTGAATTTTCTCCAAAAGTAAAGTAGTTGCAAACTCATGCCTTTAGAGACTTGTTTGGGCTCATGAGAGGAGTAGAAAAACATCAAAAATTTCAGTCCTGCATGATTCTACCAAGAAATGTGTGTTCATTGAAACCGCTGGTTTTTGATAGTTTGGGCCCTATTGAATAATGAATGTTTTGAATTTTCTCCAAAAGTAAAGTAGTTGCAAACTCATCCTTTTAGAAACTTGTTTGGGCTGTTGAGAGGAGTAAAAAACCATCAAAAATTTCAATCCTGCATGATTTTACCAAGAAATGTGATTCTTCATTCAAAACCTGATTTTTGCTATTGGGCTCTATTGAATAGTGAATGTTTTGAATGTTCTCCAAAAGTAAACTAGTTGCAAACTCATGCTTTTAGAAACTTGTTTGGGCTCATGAGAGGAGTAGAAAAACATCAAAAATTTCAGTCCTGCATGATTCTACCAAGAAATGTGTGTTCATTCAAACCGCTGGTTTTTGATAGTTTGGGCCCTATTGAATAATGAATGTTTTGAATTTTCTCCAAAAGTAAAGCAGTTGCAAACTCATCCTTTTAGAAACTTGTTTGGGCTGTAGAGAGGAGTAAAAAACCATCAAAAATTTCAATCCTGCTTGATTCTACCAAGAAATGTGATTCTTCATTCAAAACCTGATTTTTGCTATTGGGCTCTATTGAATAATGAATGTTTTGAATTTTCTCCAAAAGTAAAGTAGTTGCAAACTCATGCTTTTAGAAACTTGTTTGGGCTCATGAGCGGAGTAGAAAAACATCAAAAATTTGAGTCCTGCATGATTCTACCAAGAAATGTGTGTTCATTGAAACCGCTGGTTTTTGATAGTTTGGGCCCTATTGAATAATGAATGTTTTGAATTTTCTCCAAAAGTAATGTAGTTGCAAACTCATCCTTTTAGAAACTTGTTTGGGCTGTTGAGAGGAGTAAAAAACCATCAAAAATTTCAATCCTGCATGCTTCTACCAAGAAATGTGATTCTTCATTCAAAACCTGATTTTTGCTATTGGGCTCTATTGAATAATGAATGTTTTGAATTTTCTCCAAAAGTAAAGTAGTTGCAAACTCATGCTTTTAGAGACTTGTTTGGGCTCATGAGAGAAGTAGAAAAACATCAAAAATTTCAGTCCTGCATGATTCTACCAAGAAATGTGTGTTCATTGAAACCGCTGGTTTTTGATAGTTTGGGCCCTATTGAATAATGAATGTTTTGAATTTTCTCCAAAAGTAAAGTAGTTGCAAACTCATCCTTTTAGAAACTTGTTTGGGCTGTTGAGAGGAGTAAAAAACCATCAAAAATTTCAATCCTGCATGATTCTACCAAGAAATGTGATTCTTCATTCAAAACCTGATTTTTGCTATTGGGCTCTATTGAATAATGAATGTTTTGAATTTTCTCCAAAAGTAAAGTAGTTGCAAACTCATGCCTTTAGAGACTTGTTTGGGCTCATGAGAGGAGTAGAAAAACATCAAAAATTTCAGTCCTGCATGATTCTACCAAGAAATGTGTGTTCATTGAAACCGCTGGTTTTTGATAGTTTGGGCCCTATTGAATAATGAATGTTTTGAATTTTCTCCAAAAGTAAAGTAGTTGCAAACTCATCCTTTTAGAAACTTGTTTGGGCTGTTGAGAGGAGTAAAAAACCATCAAAAATTTCAATCCTGCATGATTTTACCAAGAAATGTGATTCTTCATTCAAAACCTGATTTTTGCTATTGGGCTCTATTGAATAGTGAATGTTTTGAATGTTCTCCAAAAGTAAACTAGTTGCAAACTCATGCTTTTAGAAACTTGTTTGGGCTCATGAGAGGAGTAGAAAAACATCAAAAATTTCAGTCCTGCATGATTCTACCAAGAAATGTGTGTTCATTGAAACCGCTGGTTTTTGATAGTTTGGGCCCTATTGAATAATGAATGTTTTGAATTTTCTCCAAAAGTAAAGTAGTTGCAAACTCATCCTTTTAGAAACTTGTTTGGGCTGTTGAGAGGAGTAAAAAACCATCAAAAATTTCAATCCTGCACGATTTTACCAAGAAATGTGATTCTTCATTCAAAACCTGATTTTTGCTATTGGGCTCTATTGAATAATGAATGTTTTGAATTTTCTCCAAAAGTAAAGTAGTTGCAAACTCATGCTTTTAGAGACTTGTTTGGGCTCATGAGAGGAGTAGAAAAACATCAAAAATTTCAGTCCTGCATGATTCTACCAAGAAATGTGTGTTCATTGAAACCGCTGGTTTTTGATAGTTTGGGCCCTATTGAATAATGAATGTTTTGAATTTTCTCCAAAAGTAAAGTAGTTGCAAACTCATCCTTTTAGAAACTTGTTTGGGCTGTTGAGAGGAGTAAAAAACCATCAAAAATTTCAATCCTGCATGATTCTACCAAGAAATGTGATACTTCATTCAAAACCTGATTTTTACTATTGGGCTCTATTGAATAATGAATGTTTTGAATTTTCTCCAAAAGTAAAGTAGTTGCAAACTCATGCTTTTAGAGACTTGTTTGGGCTCATGAGAGGAGTAGAAAAACATCAAAAATTTCAGTCCTGCATGATTCTACCAAGAAATGTGTGTTCATTGAAACCGCTGGTTTTTGATAGTTTGGGCCCTATTGAATAATGAATGTTTTGAATTTTCTCCAAAAGTAAAGTATTTGCAAACTCATCCTTTTAGAAACTTGTTTGGGCTGTTGAGAGGAGTAAAAAACCATCAAAAATTGCAATCCTGCATGATTCTACCAAGAAATGTGATTCTTCATTCAAAACCTGATTTTTGCTATTGGGCTCTATTGAATAATGAATGTTTTGAATTTTCTCCAAAAGTAAAGTAGTTGCAAACTCATGCTTTTAGAGACTTGTTTGGGCTCATGAGAGGAGTAGAAAAACATCAAAAATTTCAGTCCTGCATGATTCATCCAATAAATGTGTGTTCATTGAAACCGCTGGTTTTTGATAGTTTGGGCCCTATTGAATAATGAATGTTTTGAATTTTCTCCAAAAGTAAAGTAGTTGCAAACTCATCCTTTTAGAAACTTGTTTGGGCTGTTGAGAGGAGTAAAAAACCATCAAAAATTTCAATCCTGCATGATTCTACCAAGAAATGTGATTCTTCATTCAAAACCTGATTTTTGCTATTGGGCTCTATTGAATAATGAATGTTTTGAATTTTCTCCAAAAGTAAAGTAGTTGCAAACTCATGCTTTTAGAGACTTGTTTGGGCTCATGAGAGTAGAAAAACATCAAAAATTTCAGTCCTGCATGACTCTACCAAGAAATGTGTGTTCATTGAAACCGCTGGTTTTTGATAGTTTGGGCCCTATTGAATAATGAATGTTTTGAATTTTCTCCAAAAGTAAAGTAGTTGCAAACTCATCCTTTTAGAAACTTGTTTGGGCTGTTGAGAGGAGTAAAAAACCATCAAAAATTTCAATCCTGCATGCTTCTACCAAGAAATGTGATTCTTCATTCAAAACCTGATTTTTGCTATTGGGCTCTATTGAATAATGAATGTTTTGAATTTTCTCCAAAAGTAAAGTAGTTGCAAACTCATGCTTTTAGAGACTTGTTTGGGCTCATGAGAGGAGTAGAAAAACATCAAAAATTTCAGTCCTGCATGATTCTACCAAGAAATGTGTGTTCATTGAAACCGCTGGTTTTTGATAGTTTGGGCCCTATTGAATAATGAATGTTTTGAATTTTCTCCAAAAGTAAAGTAGTTGCAAACTCATCCTTTTAGAAACTTGTTTGGGCTGTTGAGAGGAGTAAAAAACCATCAAAAATTTCAATCCTGCATGATTCTACCAAGAAATGTGATTCTTCATTCAAAACCTGATTTTTGCTATTGGGCTCTATTGAAAAGTGAATGTTTTGAATTTTCTCCAAAAGTAAAGTAGTTGCAAACTCATGCTTTTAGAGACTTGTTTGGGCTCATGAGAGGAGTAGAAAAACATCAAAAATTTCAGTCCTGCATGATTCTACCAAGAAATGTGTGTTCATTGAAACCGCTGGTTTTTGATAGTTTGGGCCCTATTGAATAATGAATGTTTTGAATTTTCTCCAAAAGTAAAGTAGTTGCAAACTCATCCTTTTAGAAACTTGTTTGGGCTGTTGAGAGGAGTAAAAAACCATCAAAAATTTCAATCCTGCATGATTTTACCAAGAAATGTGATTCTTCATTCAAAACCTGATTTTTGCTATTGGGCTCTATTGAATAGTGAATGTTTTGAATGTTCTCCAAAAGTAAACTAGTTGCAAACTCATGCTTTTAGAAACTTGTTTGGGCTCATGAGAGGAGTAGAAAAACATCAAAAATTTCAGTCCTGCATGATTCTACCAAGAAATGTGTGTTCATTGAAACCGCTGGTTTTTGATAGTTTGGGCCCTATTGAATAATGAATGTTTTGAATTTTCTCCAAAAGTAAAGTAGTTGCAAACTCATCCTTTTAGAAACTTGTTTGGGCTGTTGAGAGGAGTAAAAAACCATCAAAAATTTCAATCATGCAAGATTTTACCAAGAAATGTGATTCTTCATTCAAAACCTGATTTTTGCTATTGGGCTCTATTGAATAATGAATGTTTTGAATTTTCTCCAAAAGTAAAGTAGTTGCAAACTCATGCTTTTAGAGACTTGTTTGGGCTCATGAGAGGAGTAGAAAAACATCAAAAATTTCAGTCCTGCATGATTCTACCAAGAAATGTGTGTTCATTGAAACCGCTGGTTTTTGATAGTTTGGGCCCTATTGAATAATGAATGTTTTGAATTTTCTCCAAAAGTAAAGTAGTTGCAAACTCATCCTTTTAGAAACTTGTTTGGGCTGTTGAGAGGAGTAAAAAACCATCAAAAATTTCAATCCTGCATGCTTCTACCAAGAAATGTGATTCTTCATTCAAAACCTGATTTTTGCTATTGGGCTCTATTGAATAATGAATGTTTTGAATTTTCTCCAAAAGTAAAGTAGTTGCAAACTCATGCTTTTAGAGACTTGTTTGGGCTCATGAGAGGAGTAGAAAAACATCAAAAATTTCAGTCCTGCATGATTCTACCAAGAAATGTGTGTTCATTCAAACCGCTGGTTTTTGATAGTTTGGGCCCTATTGAATAATGAATGTTTTGAATTTTCTCCAAAAGTAAAGTAGTTGCAAACTCATCCTTTTAGAAACTTGTTTGGGCTGTTGAGAGGAGTAAAAAACCATCAAAAATTTCAATCCTGCATGATTCTACCAAGAAATGTGATTCTTCATTCAAAACCTGATTTTTGCTATTGGGCTCTATTGAATAATGAATGTTTTGAATTTTCTCCAAAAGTAAAGTAGTTGCAAACTCATGCCTTTAGAGACTTGTTTGGGCTCATGAGAGGAGTAGAAAAACATCAAAAATTTCAGTCCTGCATGATTCTACCAAGAAATGTGTGTTCATTGAAACCGCTGGTTTTTGATAGTTTGGGCCCTATTGAATAATGAATGTTTTGAATTTTCTCCAAAAGTAAAGTAGTTGCAAACTCATCCTTTTAGAAACTTGTTTGGGCTGTTGAGAGGAGTAAAAAACCATCAAAAATTTCAATCATGCATGATTTTACCAAGAAATGTGATTCTTCATTCAAAACCTGATTTTTGCTATTGGGCTCTATTGAATAGTGAATGTTTTGAATGTTCTCCAAAAGTAAACTAGTTGCAAACTCATGCTTTTAGAAACTTGTTTGGGCTCATGAGAGGAGTAGAAAAACATCAAAAATTTCAGTCCTGCATGATTCTACCAAGAAATGTGTGTTCATTGAAACCGCTGGTTTTTGATAGTTTGGGCCCTATTGAATAATGAATGTTTTGAATTTTCTCCAAAAGTAAAGTAGTTGCAAACTCATCCTTTTAGAAACTTGTTTGGGCTGTTGAGAGGAGTAAAAAACCATCAAAAATTTCAATCATGCATGATTTTACCAAGAAATGTGATTCTTCATTCAAAACCTGATTTTTGCTATTGGGCTCTATTGAATAATGAATGTTTTGAATTTTCTCCAAAAGTAAAGTAGTTGCAAACTCATGCTTTTAGAGACTTGTTTGGGCTCATGAGAGGAGTAGAAAAACATCAAAAATTTCAGTCCTGCATGATTCTACCAAGAAATGTGTGTTCATTGAAACCGCTGGTTTTTGATAGTTTGGGCCCTATTGAATAATGAATGTTTTGAATTTTCTCCAAAAGTAAAGTAGTTGCAAACTCATCCTTTTAGAAACTTGTTTGGGCTGTTGAGAGGAGTAAAAAACCATCAAAAATTTCAATCCTGCATGATTTTACCAAGAAATGTGATTCTTCATTCAAAACCTGATTTTTGCTATTGGGCTCTATTGAATAGTGAATGTTTTGAATGTTCTCCAAAAGTAAACTAGTTGCAAACTCATGCTCTTAGAAACTTGTTTGGGCTCATGAGAGGAGTAGAAAAACATCAAAAATTTCAGTCCTGCATGATTCTACCAAGAAATGTGTGTTCATTGAAACCGCTGGTTTTTGATAGTTTGGGCCCTATTGAATAATGAATGTTTTGAATTTTCTCCAAAAGTAAAGTAGTTGCAAACTCATCCTTTTAGAAACTTGTTTGGGCTGTTGAGAGGAGTAAAAAACCATCAAAAATTTCAATCCTGCACGATTTTACCAAGAAATGTGATTCTTCATTCAAAACCTGATTTTTGCTATTGGGCTCTATTGAATAATGAATGTTTTGAATTTTCTCCAAAAGTAAAGTAGTTGCAAACTCATGCTTTTAGAGACTTGTTTGGGCTCATGAGAGGAGTAGAAAGACATCAAAAATTTCAGTCCTGCATGATTCTACCAAGAAATGTGTGTTCATTGAAACCGCTGGTTTTTGATAGTTTGGGCCCTATTGAATAATGAATGTTTTGAATTTTCTCCAAAAGTAAAGTAGTTGCAAACTCATCCTTTTAGAAACTTGTTTGGGCTGTTGAGAGGAGTAAAAAACCATCAAAAATTTCAATCCTGCATGATTCTACCAAGAAATGTGTTACTTCATTCAAAACCTGATTTTTGGTATTGGGCTCTATTGAATAATGAATGTTTTGAATTTTCTCCAAAAGTAAAGTAGTTGCAAACTCATGCTTTTAGAGACTTGTTTGGGCTCATGAGAGGAGTAGAAAAACATCGAAAATTTCAGTCCTGCATGATTCTACCAAGAAATGTGTGTTCATTGAAACCGCTGGTTTTTGATAGTTTGGGCCCTATTGAATAATGAATGTTTTGAATTTTCTCCAAAAGTAAAGTATTTGCAAACTCATCCTTTTAGAAACTTGTTTGGGCTGTTGAGAGGAGTAAAAAACCATCAAAAATTTCAATCCTGCATGATTCTACCAAGAAATGTGATTCTTCATTCAAAACCTGATTTTTGCTATTGGGCTCTATTGAATAATGAATGTTTTGAATTTTCTCCAAAAGTAAAGTAGTTGCAAACTCATGCTTTTAGAGACTTGTTTGGGCTCATGAGAGGAGTAGAAAAACATCAAAAATTTCAGTCCTGCATGATTCTTCCAAGAAATGTGTGTTCATTGAAACCGCTGGTTTTTGATAGTTTGGGCCCTATTGAATAATGAATGTTTTGAATTTTCTCCAAAAGTAAAGTAGTTGCAAACTCATCCTTTTAGAAACTTGTTTGGGCTGTTGAGAGGAGTAAAAAACCATCAAAAATTTCAATCCTGCATGATTCTACCAAGAAATGTGATTCTTCATTCAAAACCTGATTTTTGCTATTGGGCTCTATTGAATAATGAATGTTTTGAATTTTCTCCAAAAGTAAAGTAGTTGCAAACTCATGCTTTTAGAGACTTGTTTGGGCTCATGAGAGGAGTAGAAAAACATCAAAAATTTCAGTCCTGCATGATTCTACCAAGAAATGTGTGTTCATTGAAACCGCTGGTTTTTGATAGTTTGGGCCCTATTGAATAATGAATGTTTTGAATTTTCTCCAAAAGTAAAGTAGTTGCAAACTCATCCTTTTAGAAACTTGTTTGGGCTGTTGAGAGGAGTAAAAAACCATCAAAAATTTCAATCCTGCATGCTTCTACCAAGAAATGTGATTCTTCATTCAAAACCTGATTTTTGCTATTGGGCTCTATTGAATAATGAATGTTTTGAATTTTCTCCAAAAGTAAAGTAGTTGCAAACTCATGCTTTTAGAGACTTGTTTGGGCTCATGAGAGGAGTAGAAAAACATCAAAAATTTCAGTCCTGCATGATTCTACCAAGAAATGTGTGTTCATTGAAACCGCTGGTTTTTGATAGTTTGGGCCCTATTGAACAATGAATGTTTTGAATTTTCTCCAAAAGTAAAGTAGTTGCAAACTCATCCTTTTAGAAACTTGTTTGGGCTGTTGAGAGGAGTAAAAAACCATCAAAAATTTCAATCCTGCATGATTCTACCAAGAAATGTGATTCTTCATTCAAAACCTGATTTTTGCTATTGGGCTCTATTGAATAAAGAATGTTTTGAATTTTCTCCAAAAGTAAAGTAGTTGCAAACTCATGCTTTTAGAGACTTGTTTGGGCTCATGAGAGGAGTAGAAAAACATCAAAAATTTCAGTCCTGCATGATTCTACCAAGAAATGTGTGTTCATTGAAACCGCTGGTTTTTTATAGTTTGGGCCCTATTGAATAATGAATGTTTTGAATTTTCTCCAAAAGTAAAGTAGTTGCAAACTCATCCTTTTAGAAACTTGTTTGGGCTGTTGAGAGGAGTAAAAAACCATCAAAAATTTCAATCCTGCATGATTCTACCAAGAAATGTGATTCTTCATTCAAAACCTGATTTTTGCTATTGGGCTCTATTGAAAAGTGAATGTTTTGAATTTTCTCCAAAAGTAAAGTAGTTGCAAACTCATGCTTTTAGAAACTTGTTTGGGCTCATGAGAGGAGTAGAAAAACATCAAAAATTTCAGTCCTGCATGATTCTACCAAGAAATGTGTGTTCATTGAAACCGCTGGTTTTTGATAGTTTGGGCCCTATTGAATAATGAATGTTTTGAATTTTCTCCAAAAGTAAAGTAGTTGCAAACTCATCCTTTTAGAAACTTGTTTGGGCTGTTGAGAGGAGTAAAAAACCATCAAAAATTTCAATCCTGCATGATTTTACCAAGAAATGTGATTCTTCATTCAAAACCTGATTTTTGCTATTGGGCTCTATTGAATAGTGAATGTTTTGAATGTTCTCCAAAAGTAAACTAGTTGCAAACTCATCCTTTTAGAAACTTGTTTGGGCTGTTGAGAGGAGTAAAAAACCATCAAAAATTTCAATCCTGCATGATTCTACCAAGAAATCTGATTCTTCATTCAAAACCTGATTTTTGCTATTGGGCTCTATTGAATAATGAATGTTTTGAATTTTCTCCAAAAGTAAAGTAGTTGCAAACTCATGCTTTTAGAAACTTGTTTGGGCTCATGAGAGGAGTAGAAAAACATCAAAAATTTGAGTCCTGCATGATTCTACCAAGAAATGTGTGTTCATTGAAACCGCTGGTTTTTGATAGTTTGGGCCCTATTGAATAATGAATGTTTTGAATTTTCTCCAAAAGTAAAGTAGTTGCAAACTCATCCTTTTAGAATCTTGTTTGGGCTGTTGAGAGGAGTAAAAAACCATCAAAAATTTCAATCCTGCATGATTCTACCAAGAAATGTGATTCTTCATTCAAAACCTGATTTTTGCTATTGGGCTCTATTGAATAATGAATGTTTTGAATTTTCTCCAAAAGTAAAGTAGTTGCAAACTCATGCTTTTAGAAACTTGTTTGGGCTCATGAGAGGAGTAGAAAAACATCAAAAATTTCAGTCCTGCATGATTCTACCAAGAAATGTGTGTTCATTCAAACCGCTGGTTTTTGATAGTTTGGGCCCTATTGAATAATGAATGTTTTGAATTTTCTCCAAAAGTAAAGCAGTTGCAAACTCATCCTTTTAGAAACTTGTTTGGGCTGTAGAGAGGAGTAAAAAACCATCAAAAATTTCAATCCTGCTTGATTCTACCAAGAAATGTGATTCTTCATTCAAAACCTGATTTTTGCTATTGGGCTCTATTGAATAATGAATGTTTTGAATTTTCTCCAAAAGTAAAGTAGTTGCAAACTCATGCTTTTAGAAACTTGTTTGGGCTCATGAGCGGAGTAGAAAAACATCAAAAATTTGAGTCCTGCATGATTCTACCAAGAAATGTGTGTTCATTGAAACCGCTGGTTTTTGATAGTTTGGGCCCTATTGAATAATGAATGTTTTGAATTTTCTCCAAAAGTAATGTAGTTGCAAACTCATCCTTTTAGAAACTTGTTTGGGCTGTTGAGAGGAGTAAAAAACCATCAAAAATTTCAATCCTGCATGCTTCTACCAAGAAATGTGATTCTTCATTCAAAACCTGATTTTTGCTATTGGGCTCTATTGAATAATGAATGTTTTGAATTTTCTCCAAAAGTAAAGTAGTTGCAAACTCATGCTTTTAGAGACTTGTTTGGGCTCATGAGAGAAGTAGAAAAACATCAAAAATTTCAGTCCTGCATGATTCTACCAAGAAATGTGTGTTCATTGAAACCGCTGGTTTTTGATAGTTTGGGCCCTATTGAATAATGAATGTTTTGAATTTTCTCCAAAAGTAAAGTAGTTGCAAACTCATCCTTTTAGAAACTTGTTTGGGCTGTTGAGAGGAGTAAAAAACCATCAAAAATTTCAATCCTGCATGATTCTACCAAGAAATGTGATTCTTCATTCAAAACCTGATTTTTGCTATTGGGCTCTATTGAATAATGAATGTTTTGAATTTTCTCCAAAAGTAAAGTAGTTGCAAACTCATGCCTTTAGAGACTTGTTTGGGCTCATGAGAGGAGTAGAAAAACATCAAAAATTTCAGTCCTGCATGATTCTACCAAGAAATGTGTGTTCATTGAAACCGCTGGTTTTTGATAGTTTGGGCCCTATTGAATAATGAATGTTTTGAATTTTCTCCAAAAGTAAAGTAGTTGCAAACTCATCCTTTTAGAAACTTGTTTGGGCTGTTGAGAGGAGTAAAAAACCATCAAAAATTTCAATCCTGCATGATTTTACCAAGAAATGTGATTCTTCATTCAAAACCTGATTTTTGCTATTGGGCTCTATTGAATAGTGAATGTTTTGAATGTTCTCCAAAAGTAAACTAGTTGCAAACTCATGCTTTTAGAAACTTGTTTGGGCTCATGAGAGGAGTAGAAAAACATCAAAAATTTCAGTCCTGCATGATTCTACCAAGAAATGTGTGTTCATTCAAACCGCTGGTTTTTGATAGTTTGGGCCCTATTGAATAATGAATGTTTTGAATTTTCTCCAAAAGTAAAGCAGTTGCAAACTCATCCTTTTAGAAACTTGTTTGGGCTGTAGAGAGGAGTAAAAAACCATCAAAAATTTCAATCCTGCTTGATTCTATCAAGAAATGTGATTCTTCATTCAAAACCTGATTTTTGCTATTGGGCTCTATTGAATAATGAATGTTTTGAATTTTCTCCAAAAGTAAAGTAGTTGCAAACTCATGCTTTTAGAAACTTGTTTGGGCTCATGAGCGGAGTAGAAAAACATCAAAAATTTGAGTCCTGCATGATTCTACCAAGAAATGTGTGTTCATTGAAACCGCTGGTTTTTGATAGTTTGGGCCCTATTGAATAATGAATGTTTTGAATTTTCTCCAAAAGTAATGTAGTTGCAAACTCATCCTTTTAGAAACTTGTTTGGGCTGTTGAGAGGAGTAAAAAACCATCAAAAATTTCAATCCTGCATGCTTCTACCAAGAAATGTGATTCTTCATTCAAAACCTGATTTTTGCTATTGGGCTCTATTGAATAATGAATGTTTTGAATTTTCTCCAAAAGTAAAGTAGTTGCAAACTCATGCTTTTAGAGACTTGTTTGGGCTCATGAGAGAAGTAGAAAAACATCAAAAATTTCAGTCCTGCATGATTCTACCAAGAAATGTGTGTTCATTGAAACCGCTGGTTTTTGATAGTTTGGGCCCTATTGAATAATGAATGTTTTGAATTTTCTCCAAAAGTAAAGTAGTTGCAAACTCATCCTTTTAGAAACTTGTTTGGGCTGTTGAGAGGAGTAAAAAACCATCAAAAATTTCAATCCTGCATGATTCTACCAAGAAATGTGATTCTTCATTCAAAACCTGATTTTTGCTATTGGGCTCTATTGAATAATGAATGTTTTGAATTTTCTCCAAAAGTAAAGTAGTTGCAAACTCATGCCTTTAGAGACTTGTTTGGGCTCATGAGAGGAGTAGAAAAACATCAAAAATTTCAGTCCTGCATGATTCTACCAAGAAATGTGTGTTCATTGAAACCGCTGGTTTTTGATAGTTTGGGCCCTATTGAATAATGAATGTTTTGAATTTTCTCCAAAAGTAAAGTAGTTGCAAACTCATCCTTTTAGAAACTTGTTTGGGCTGTTGAGAGGAGTAAAAAACCATCAAAAATTTCAATCCTGCATGATTTTACCAAGAAATGTGATTCTTCATTCAAAACCTGATTTTTGCGCTATTGGGCTCTATTGAATAGTGAATGTTTTGAATGTTCTCCAAAAGTAAACTAGTTGCAAACTCATGCTTTTAGAAACTTGTTTGGGCTCATGAGAGGAGTAGAAAAACATCAAAAATTTCAGTCCTGCATGATTCTACCAAGAAATGTGTGTTCATTGAAACCGCTGGTTTTTGATAGTTTGGGCCCTATTGAATAATGAATGTTTTGAATTTTCTCCAAAAGTAAAGTAGTTGCAAACTCATCCTTTTAGAAACTTGTTTGGGCTGTTGAGAGGAGTAAAAAACCACCAAAAATTTCAATCCTGCATGATTCTACCAAGAAATGTGATTCTTCATTCAAAACCTGATTTTTGCTATTGGGCTCTATTGAATAATGAATGTTTTGAATTTTCTCCAAAAGTAAAGTAGTTGCAAACTCATCCTTTTAGAAACTTGTTTGTGCTGTTGAGAGGAGTAAAAAACCATCAAAAATTTCAATCCTGCATGATTCTACCAAGAAATCTGATTCTTCATTCAAAACCTGATTTTTGCTATTGGGCTCTATTGAATAATGAATGTTTTGAATTTTCTCCAAAAGTAAAGTAGTTGCAAACTCATGCTTTTAGAAACTTGTTTGGGCTCATGAGAGGAGTAGAAAAACATCAAAAATTTCAGTCCTGCATGATTCTACCAAGAAATGTGTGTTCATTGAAACCGCTGGTTTTTGATAGTTTGGGCCCTATTGAATAATGAATGTTTTGAATTTTCTCCAAAAGTAAAGTAGTTGCAAACTCATCCTTTTAGAATCTTGTTTGGGCTGTTGAGAGGAGTAAAAAACCATCAAAAATTTCAATCCTGCATGATTCTACCAAGAAATGTGATTCTTCATTCAAAACCTGATTTTTGCTATTGGGCTCTATTGAATAATGAATGTTTTGAATTTTCTCCAAAAGTAAAGTAGTTGCAAACTCATGCTTTTAGAAACTTGTTTGGGCTCATGAGAGGAGTAGAAAAACATCAAAAATTTCAGTCCTGCATGATTCTACCAAGAAATGTGTGTTCATTCAAACCGCTGGTTTTTGATAGTTTGGGCCCTATTGAATAATGAATGTTTTGAATTTTCTCCAAAAGTAAAGCAGTTGCAAACTCATCCTTTTAGAAACTTGTTTGGGCTGTAGAGAGGAGTAAAAAACCATCAAAAATTTCAATCCTGCTTGATTCTACCAAGAAATGTGATTCTTCATTCAAAACCTGATTTTTGCTATTGGGCTCTATTGAATAATGAATGTTTTGAATTTTCTCCAAAAGTAAAGTAGTTGCAAACTCATGCTTTTAGAAACTTGTTTGGGCTCATGAGCGGAGTAGAAAAACATCAAAAATTTGAGTCCTGCATGATTCTACCAAGAAATGTGTGTTCATTGAAACCGCTGGTTTTTGATAGTTTGGGCCCTATTGAATAATGAATGTTTTGAATTTTCTCCAAAAGTAATGTAGTTGCAAACTCATCCTTTTAGAAACTTGTTTGGGCTGTTGAGAGGAGTAAAAAACCATCAAAAATTTCAATCCTGCATGCTTCTACCAAGAAATGTGATTCTTCATTCAAAACCTGATTTTTGCTATTGGGCTCTATTGAATAATGAATGTTTTGAATTTTCTCCAAAAGTAAAGTAGTTGCAAACTCATGCTTTTAGAGACTTGTTTGGGCTCATGAGAGAAGTAGAAAAACATCAAAAATTTCAGTCCTGCATGATTCTACCAAGAAATGTGTGTTCATTGAAACCGCTGGTTTTTGATAGTTTGGGCCCTATTGAATAATGAATGTTTTGAATTTTCTCCAAAAGTAAAGTAGTTGCAAACTCATCCTTTTAGAAACTTGTTTGGGCTGTTGAGAGGAGTAAAAAACCATCAAAAATTTCAATCCTGCATGATTCTACCAAGAAATGTGATTCTTCATTCAAAACCTGATTTTTGCTATTGGGCTCTATTGAATAATGAATGTTTTGAATTTTCTCCAAAAGTAAAGTAGTTGCAAACTCATGCCTTTAGAGACTTGTTTGGGCTCATGAGAGGAGTAGAAAAACATCAAAAATTTCAGTCCTGCATGATTCTACCAAGAAATGTGTGTTCATTGAAACCGCTGGTTTTTGATAGTTTGGGCCCTATTGAATAATGAATGTTTTGAATTTTCTCCAAAAGTAAAGTAGTTGCAAACTCATCCTTTTAGAAACTTGTTTGGGCTGTTGAGAGGAGTAAAAAACCATCAAAAATTTCAATCCTGCATGATTTTACCAAGAAATGTGATTCTTCATTCAAAACCTGATTTTTGCTATTGGGCTCTATTGAATAGTGAATGTTTTGAATGTTCTCCAAAAGTAAACTAGTTGCAAACTCATGCTTTTAGAAACTTGTTTGGGCTCATGAGAGGAGTAGAAAAACATCAAAAATTTCAGTCCTGCATGATTCTACCAAGAAATGTGTGTTCATTCAAACCGCTGGTTTTTGATAGTTTGGGCCCTATTGAATAATGAATGTTTTGAATTTTCTCCAAAAGTAAAGCAGTTGCAAACTCATCCTTTTAGAAACTTGTTTGGGCTGTAGAGAGGAGTAAAAAACCATCAAAAATTTCAATCCTGCTTGATTCTATCAAGAAATGTGATTCTTCATTCAAAACCTGATTTTTGCTATTGGGCTCTATTGAATAATGAATGTTTTGAATTTTCTCCAAAAGTAAAGTAGTTGCAAACTCATGCTTTTAGAAACTTGTTTGGGCTCATGAGCGGAGTAGAAAAACATCAAAAATTTGAGTCCTGCATGATTCTACCAAGAAATGTGTGTTCATTGAAACCGCTGGTTTTTGATAGTTTGGGCCCTATTGAATAATGAATGTTTTGAATTTTCTCCAAAAGTAATGTAGTTGCAAACTCATCCTTTTAGAAACTTGTTTGGGCTGTTGAGAGGAGTAAAAAACCATCAAAAATTTCAATCCTGCGTGCTTCTACCAAGAAATGTGATTCTTCATTCAAAACCTGATTTTTGCTATTGGGCTCTATTGAATAATGAATGTTTTGAATTTTCTCCAAAAGTAAAGTAGTTGCAAACTCATGCTTTTAGAGACTTGTTTGGGCTCATGAGAGAAGTAGAAAAACATCAAAAATTTCAGTCCTGCATGATTCTACCAAGAAATGTGTGTTCATTGAAACCGCTGGTTTTTGATAGTTTGGGCCCTATTGAATAATGAATGTTTTGAATTTTCTCCAAAAGTAAAGTAGTTGCAAACTCATCCTTTTAGAAACTTGTTTGGGCTGTTGAGAGGAGTAAAAAACCATCAAAAATTTCAATCCTGCATGATTCTACCAAGAAATGTGATTCTTCATTCAAAACCTGATTTTTGCTATTGGGCTCTATTGAATAATGAATGTTTTGAATTTTCTCCAAAAGTAAAGTAGTTGCAAACTCATGCCTTTAGAGACTTGTTTGGGCTCATGAGAGGAGTAGAAAAACATCAAAAATTTCAGTCCTGCATGATTCTACCAAGAAATGTGTGTTCATTGAAACTGCTGGTTTTTGATAGTTTGGGCCCTATTGAATAATGAATGTTTTGAATTTTCTCCAAAAGTAAAGTAGTTGCAAACTCATCCTTTTAGAAACTTGTTTGGGCTGTTGAGAGGAGTAAAAAACCATCAAAAATTTCAATCCTGCATGATTTTACCAAGAAATGTGATTCTTCATTCAAAACCTGATTTTTGCTATTGGGCTCTATTGAATAGTGAATGTTTTGAATGTTCTCCAAAAGTAAACTAGTTGCAAACTCATGCTTTTAGAAACTTGTTTGGGCTCATGAGAGGAGTAGAAAAACATCAAAAATTTCAGTCCTGCATGATTCTACCAAGAAATGTGTGTTCATTGAAACCGCTGGTTTTTGATAGTTTGGGCCCTATTGAATAATGAATGTTTTGAATTTTCTCCAAAAGTAAAGTAGTTGCAAACTCATCCTTTTAGAAACTTGTTTGGGCTGTTGAGAGGAGTAAAAAACCACCAAAAATTTCAATCCTGCATGATTCTACCAAGAAATGTGATTCTTCATTCAAAACCTGATTTTTGCTATTGGGCTCTATTGAATAATGAATGTTTTGAATTTTCTCCAAAAGTAAAGTAGTTGCAAACTCATCCTTTTAGAAACTTGTTTGTGCTGTTGAGAGGAGTAAAAAACCATCAAAAATTTCAATCCTGCATGATTCTACCAAGAAATCTGATTCTTCATTCAAAACCTGATTTTTGCTATTGGGCTCTATTGAATAATGAATGTTTTGAATTTTCTCCAAAAGTAAAGTAGTTGCAAACTCATGCTTTTAGAAACTTGTTTGGGCTCATGAGAGGAGTAGAAAAACATCAAAAATTTCAGTCCTGCATGATTCTACCAAGAAATGTGTGTTCATTGAAACCGCTGGTTTTTGATAGTTTGGGCCCTATTGAATAATGAATGTTTTGAATTTTCTCCAAAAGTAAAGTAGTTGCAAACTCATCCTTTTAGAATCTTGTTTGGGCTGTTGAGAGGAGTAAAAAACCATCAAAAATTTCAATCCTGCATGATTCTACCAAGAAATGTGATTCTTCATTCAAAACCTGATTTTTGCTATTGGGCTCTATTGAATAATGAATGTTTTGAATTTTCTCCAAAAGTAAAGTAGTTGCAAACTCATGCTTTTAGAAACTTGTTTGGGCTCATGAGAGGAGTAGAAAAACATCAAAAATTTCAGTCCTGCATGATTCTACCAAGAAATGTGTGTTCATTCAAACCGCTGGTTTTTGATAGTTTGGGCCCTATTGAATAATGAATGTTTTGAATTTTCTCCAAAAGTAAAGCAGTTGCAAACTCATCCTTTTAGAAACTTGTTTGGGCTGTAGAGAGGAGTAAAAAACCATCAAAAATTTCAATCCTGCTTGATTCTACCAAGAAATGTGATTCTTCATTCAAAACCTGATTTTTGCTATTGGGCTCTATTGAATAATGAATGTTTTGAATTTTCTCCAAAAGTAAAGTAGTTGCAAACTCATCCTTTTAGAAACTTGTTTGGGCTCATGAGCGGAGTAGAAAAACATCAAAAATTTGAGTCCTGCATGATTCTACCAAGAAATGTGTGTTCATTGAAACCGCTGGTTTTTGATAGTTTGGGCCCTATTGAATAATGAATGTTTTGAATTTTCTCCAAAAGTAATGTAGTTGCAAACTCATCCTTTTAGAAACTTGTTTGGGCTGTTGAGAGGAGTAAAAAACCATCAAAAATTTCAATCCTGCATGCTTCTACCAAGAAATGTGATTCTTCATTCAAAACCTGATTTTTGCTATTGGGCTCTATTGAATAATGAATGTTTTGAATTTTCTCCAAAAGTAAAGTAGTTGCAAACTCATGCTTTTAGAGACTTGTTTGGGCTCATGAGAGGAGTAGAAAAACATCAAAAATTTCAGTCCTGCATGATTCTACCAAGAAATGTGTGTTCATTGAAACCGCTGGTTTTTGATAGTTTGGGCCCTATTGAATAATGAATGTTTTGAATTTTCTCCAAAAGTAAAGTAGTTGCAAACTCATCCTTTTAGAAACTTGTTTGGGCTGTTGAGAGGAGTAAAAAACCATCAAAAATTTCAATCCTGCATGATTTTACCAAGAAATGTGATTCTTCATTCAAAACCTGATTTTTGCTATTGGGCTCTATTGAATAGTGAATGTTTTGAATTTTCTCCAAAAGTAAAGTAGTTGCAAACTCATGCTTTTAGAGACTTGTTTGGGCTCATGAGAGGAGTAGAAAAACATCAAAAATTTCAGTCCTGCATGATTCTCCCAAGAAATGTGTGTTCATTGAAACCGCTGGTTTTTGATAGTTTGGGCCCTATTGAATAATGAATGTTTTGAATTTTCTCCAAAAGTAAAGTAGTTGCAAACTCATCCTTTTAGAAACTTGTTTGGGCTGTAGAGAGGAGTAAAAAACCATCAAAAATTTCAATCCTGCATGATTCTACCAAGAAATGTGATTCTTCATTCAAAACCTGATTTTTGCTATTGGGCTCTATTGAATAATGAATGTTTTGAATTTTCTCCAAAAGTAAAGTAGTTGCAAACTCATGCTTTTAGAAACTTGTTTGGGCTCATGAGAGGAGTAGAAAAACATCAAAAATTTCAGTCCTGCATGATTCTACCAAGAAATGTGTGTTCATTCAAACCGCTGGTTTTTGATAGTTTGGGCCCTATTGAATAATGAATGTTTTGAATTTTCTCCAAAAGTAAAGTAGTTGCAAACTCATCCTTTTAGAAACTTGTTTGGGCTGTTGAGAGGAGTAAAAAACCATCAAAAATTTCAATCCTGCATGATTTTACCAAGAAATGTGATTCTTCATTCAAAACCTGATTTTTGCTATTGGGCTCTATTGAATAGTGAATGTTTTGAATGTTCTCCAAAAGTAAACTAGTTGCAAACTCATGCTTTTAGAGACTTGTTTGGGCTCATGAGAGGAGTAGAAAAACATCAAAAATTTCAGTCCTGCACGATTCTACCAAGAAATGTGTGTTCATTGAAACCGCTGGTTTTTGATAGTTTGGGCCCTATTGAATAATGAATGTTTTGAATTTTCTCCAAAAGTAAAGTAGTTGGAAACTCATCCTTTTAGAAACTTGTTTGGGCTGTTGAGAGGAGTAAAAAACCATCAAAAATTTCAATCCTGCATGATTCTACCAAGAAATGTGATTCTTCATTCAAAACCTGATTTTTGCTATTGGGCTCTATTGAATAATGAATGTTTTGAATTTTCTCCAAAAGTAAAGTAGTTGCAAACTCATGCTTTTAGAGACTTGTTTGGGCTCATGAGAGGAGTAGAAAAACATCAAAAATTTCAGTCCTGCATGATTCTACCAAGAAATGTGTGTTCATTCAAACCGCTGGTTTTTGATAGTTTGGGCCCTATTGAATAATGAATGTTTTGAATTTTCTCCAAAAGTAAAGTAGTTGCAAACTCATCCTTTTAGAAACTTGTTTGGGCTGTTGAGAGGAGTAAAAAACCATCAAAAATTTCAATCCTGCATGATTTTACCAAGAAATGTGATTCTTCATTCAAAACCTGATTTTTGCTATTGGGCTCTATTGAATAGTGAATGTTTTGAATGTTCTCCAAAAGTAAACTAGTTGCAAACTCATGCTTTTAGAAACTTGTTTGGGCTCATGAGAGGAGTAGAAAAACATCAAAAATTTCAGTCCTGCACGATTCTACCAAGAAATGTGTGTTCATTGAAACCGCTGGTTTTTGATAGTTTGGGCCCTATTGAATAATGAATGTTTTGAATTTTCTCCAAAAGTAAAGTAGTTGGAAACTCATCCTTTTAGAAACTTGTTTGGGCTGTTGAGAGGAGTAAAAAACCATCAAAAATTTCAATCCTGCATGATTTTACCAAGAAATGTGATTCTTCATTCAAAACCTGATTTTTGCTATTGGGCTCTATTGAATAATGAATGTTTTGAATTTTCTCCAAAAGTAAAGTAGTTGCAAACTCATGCTTTTAGAGACTTGTTTGGGCTCATGAGAGGAGTAGAAAAACATCAAAAATTTCAGTCCTGCATGATTCTACCAAGAAATGTGTGTTCATTCAAACCGCTGGTTTTTGATAGTTTGGGCCCTATTGAATAATGAATGTTTTGAATTTTCTCCAAAAGTAAAGCAGTTGCAAACTCATACTTTTAGAAACTTGTTTGGGCTGTAGAGAGGAGTAAAAAACCATCAAAAATTTCAATCCTGCATGATTCTACCAAGAAATGTGATTCTTCATTCAAAACCTGATTTTTGCTATTGGGCTCTATTGAATAATGAATGTTTTGAATTTTCTCCAAAAGTAAAGTAGTTGCAAACTCATGCTTTTAGAGACTTGTTTGGGCTCATGAGAGGAGTAGAAAAACATCAAAAACTTCAGTCCTGCATGATTCTACCAAGAAATGTGTGTTCATTCAAACCGCTGGTTTTTGATAGTTTGGGCCCTATTGAATAATGAATGTTTTGAATTTTCTCCAAAAGTAAAGTAGTTGCAAACTCATCCTTGTAGAAACTTGTTTGGGCTGTTGAGAGGAGTAAAAAACCATCAAAAATTTCAATCCTGCATGATTCTACCAAGAAATGTGATTCTTCATTCAAAACCTGATTTTTGCTATTGGGCTCTATTGAATAATGAATGTTTTGAATTTTCTCCAAAAGTAAAGTAGTTGCAAACTCATGCTTTTATTTCCAATAATTTTTATTAGAATTTTCCAAGTTTTAAACAAACATAAAAGGAAGGGGAAATAGGGAGGGTAACAGAGGAAAGGAAGGGAAGGGAATACAATAGAAAACTCAATGAGAGTACCTTGTTTATACATGAATATAAGAAATGTCAGTACATTTAAACAATGGCGTGAAGCCAAGGATCATTATCCAAAACTTAAGCTAAATTCTAATTTAAAGCTATACTTAAAACTAAGCACCAGACTCTAAAATGTGAAATATGAAGTATGAAGTATAGTCTCACTTGGATTCGTCAAGACCTAAGAACAGATTTCTAAAGGTACCAGTTAAGTAATAAAGAGCTTATTCCATGCGCCCCATTTCTTATTGTACTTGACCAAATAATTGTTTTGTAAAGCAAAGCGCCTTTCTAGTGCACTGTGGACCAAAAGATTATGGAGTATATCATCAAATTTTGGAGGATCAATTTTCCTCCAATGTGCTGCTATGGAGTTTTTCACTACTAATAGAATGTGTGCTATCATAAGGTTCGATGAAAAATCTAGATGTTCCAGATCTAGGAGCAAAAGAGCCATACAGGGAGATATATCTAACCTTCTACCTAAAAATGTATTTATATGAGCCGAAACCTCTCTCCATAAGCTTCTAAGGTTTGGGCATCCCCAGAATATGTGGAATAAATTCCCTACCGATCCACACTCTCTCCAGCATAAGTTGGAAGTGCCACGATTTATAAAAAACAATCTCGATGGAGTATAATACCATCTTGTGACTATTTTGTAGTACGATTCACGTAACGACATCGAGATTGTTGAGGTATAAGAAAGTTTGAGAGCATCTTGCCATTGTTCTAATGAAGGAGTTATGTTTAAGTCAGTCTCCCAGCGTTTCATAAATGTCGTTTTTAATATAACTGTATCTCTATTAAAAATTTTGTATATGTTTTTTAAATTCCAGACGCTTCTCTTTTCTAAGTTTCCCATGAATAAAGCCAATATATCCAAATTTAGTGGTTTAAGGTTAATGAGTTTTTTAATATGATCTTTAAGAACAATAAAGAAAAAGATTTCTGAAGAAGGGAGATTAAACTTTAATTTAATTTCGCTAAATGAAAGGAAAGTCCCATTATACAAGTCTCCTATTTTCTTAATGTTGCATGTAGACCAAATATCTGGAATTGAAAGCTTGTAAATGATTGATAATAAGGATAACGGTATATTATTCAATTGTCTTATTTTATTCCAATTCCTTCCCGGCCGAATAAAACTTTTCCAGGCCAAAAGTATAGCTTGAAATATGGGGTGTGAAGGTAAATTTTGCTTATAGCCAAGAATATTATTATAGAAAATATTATAAAGTAGGTTATTGTTACTTTGATTCTCTTCTAAAACCACCCACGCCGGGGACTTAGTTTGTTTAAACCAAAGGAGACTGGCTTTAATTAACAAGGCTTGGTAATATGCCGTAATATTCGGCAATCCCAAACCTCCATTTTCTTTGTTTTTATAAAGAACGTTTGAGGCAATTCTGGGTTTTTTATCATCCCAAATAAAAGAGTTAATTAACGCTTGGATTTTAGACAAATGGGCCGATGGGATATTAACAGGTAGGGTTCTGAATAAATATAATATTTTAGGCAAAATAAAAGACTTTACAGCCAGTATCCTTCCAAATAAGGATAGAGTAATTCGCTTAAAATTTGTAAAGTCTATAGTAATAGTTTTGATTAGGTTATTGATATTGAGTGGGATAATTGACTGGAATTTATTTGTCAATATTATCCCTAAATATCTGACTTCTTCCTCTTTTCCTGAGAAGTTTGAAAGACTCTCAAGCCGCTCTTTTTCCTGATAATTTAAATTAAAAGACAGAATCTTTGACTTTGAGTGATTGATTTTAAAATATGAAATATTCGAGAATTCCTTCAAATCTACCATCAATGCCGCAATAGAAATCTCTGGATCTAAAAGAGTCAATACTATGTCATCTGCGAACAAACTAATTTTAAAAGAACGCTGTAACATTTCTAGGCCATGGATATTTGGGTTAGATCTAATTTTTTCTGCTAATGGTTCTATTGCTAAAACAAATAGAAGTGGGGAAAGGGGACACCCCTGTCTCGTACCATTTGAGATAGAAAATAACTTTGACAGGTGGTTATTAGTATAAACTTTTGCGCATGGTTCTGAATATAAGGCCATAATCGAGGATATGAATGTATCATTAAATCCAAACTTCAAAAGTACCCTTCCAAGATAGTTCCAATCTAGCCTATCAAAAGCTTTCTCGGCGTCTAATGTGACCAGAACCGAAGGAACAGTAGAAAACTTTGCATCGTTCAATATATTCAAAATCCTTCTGGTCCCATCAGACGCCTGGCGACTCTCAACGAATCCAATCTGGTCATCTTTAACTAAGGAAGGTAGAATCTTCTTTAGTCTCTCGGCCCATATTTTTGAGTATAACTTGACATCCCCATTGATAAGTGAGATTGGCCTGTAACTTTGAACCCTATCAGGGTCCCCCCCTTCCTTAGGTATCATAACTATAGTCGCTTCCAACATTTCCTTTGGGAAGGAACCCTGACAGGAAGCCAAATTAAATACATTTACCAAATGGGGAGTCAAAAGCTGTTGAAAAGTCTTATAATACTCATTAATGAATCCATCAGGCCCTGGTGACTTCTGAGCCTTAAGTTTATTGATTGCATCAACGATTTCATCTGTGGAGATAGGCCTATTTATATGGTCTAAGTCCAGAGAATCAATCTGGGGAAGATTTAGTTTATCTAAGAATGCACCTATCGATGTAATATCGGGTTGCGGTGTATCAGAATCTGTAGATAGATTGTACAGACCTTGAAAATAATCTGCGAAGATGTTCGCAATGTCAGAAGGATGAGTTTTGATATCCCCACTATTGGATTTGACTCTAATTATCCTCTTACTAATCCTATCTTGTTTAAATCTTCTCATCATATAAGCAGTCGGTTTATTAATAGATGAATAAAGTTTGAATTTCGAGTTTTTGATAGCCGCGTCATATTCAGTCATAATTAAAATTTTCAATTCTTGTCTTAATTTCAAGATTTCTAATTGGACCTCCGAAGATGAAACCGATAAACTATGTTGAGAATCCTCTTTTAATTTTATTTGAGATTGGAGGTTTTTAATTTTCTGTCTCCTAATTTTCTTTAATTTGGATGAAAGTTGGATTAAGTGTCCCCTCAACACTGCCTTATGGGCGTTCCAGAGAATAAACTGGTTCACATCATCAATATCATTTTCTTTAAAAAAATTGGAAATTGTATCTGAAATAATTGTTCTATGTTCCGGATTTTTAAACAGAGAAGAATTGGCCTTCCAAAGGAATGTATTTTCTGAGTATGCTCCTATTTCAAATTCCGCTATAATGGGAACATGATCCGATATAGATTTCCCCAAAATATTGACACTTTTAAATTTGGAGATAGCAAAAACATCAGTAAGTATTAAATCTATTCTAGACGATGTCTTGTGCGTATCTGAGTAGTGGGTATATTCGCGTGAGGAAGTGTTCAAACAGCGAAATATATCAAAGAACTCATGTGAAACTAACCAGTTGTTAAGGGAAGGTGCTTTATAACGGACCAGAGAAGAGGAATCCATTTTGCTATCAGGGACTATATTGAAATCTCCCGCGAGTATAATCATCCCTCTCCTAACTTTGTCGATCTTGCCCATTAACCTGTTCAGATATGATATAGTCTTTTTGTTTGGTGCATATATATTGACTATTGTGCAGAGTGTATGATTTAAATGGCAGACTAAAATATGGTACCTCCCTTGTGGGTCTATAAATTCTTCTATCAACTCAAATGGGATATTGTTTTTTATGAGCGTAATAACCCCCGCTTTCTTTTTTCCTTGAAGAGATTGGAACATGTGTGAGAATTTCTTATCCTGAAAATAAGGATGATTTCCCCTGGCAAACTTAACTTCTTGCAGACAAACAATGTCTGCTTTATTGTATTCAATTTCCTTCCATAGAGCATGTCTCTTATAAGGGATATTTAAACCCCTAACATTAAAGGATAGAATTTTAAGTTTCATGCTATTCCTACTTTAATACAAGAGAAAAGGTAGACCGAATCCAAGCGAGACCTTTGATAAACACACAACCGGTACCAAACAGTAGAAATGTAACTACAATACAAATAAAGTATAAAGAACAAATAAAATCAGAAATAAAAAAATTCAAAAATAAACTCAAATGAGTTTCCCTGGAGGAATCCAATCTAGAAGGATTCTCACCTAGTTTGGGGTTAAAAAAAAAGTGGTTAACACTTCTACCCAAACACCTATATTTTTATGAAATCTTCCCATTTTTAAGGATCATGAAGGCACCAAAGAGAGTAGCACGAGAAAAGAAAAAAAAAATAACTATGTCCTATTACTAATAAGCTCAACCAATACCATCTTGAAATGATTGGACAAATAACATAGCTTCATCTGGCGTGAAAAAAGGAATTGTTTTCCCTCTATACCAGACCAAAAGTTTAGCAGGGAAGCCCCATCTGTACGAGATCCCAAGATCCTTTATTTTTGCGTTTACTTCTCTAAAAGATCTCCTAAAATCCATAGTTGCCTTGGAAAAATCTCCGAAAACCTTTATGTTGGCGTAGGGATCTGGAAAACTTCCACTATCTCTAATGTAAGATAATATTTTTTCCTTAGTTTCATAATAGTGCATATGAAGGATAGTGTCTCTTGGCTTATCAACGGACAGGCCTCTAGGACGGGGAATGCGATGAATTCTATTAATCCTAAATTCCGAGACCGGTAAGTCAGGAAGAGCCTTTCTAAATATAGTTTTTGTGTATCCCAAAAGGTCATCCTGCAAAATATTCTCAGGGATGCCTCTAATTTTAAGGTTGTTCCTCCTACTTCTATCCTCCACATCCATCAACTTAGTCTTCAGTGTCTGTAATTCCATTTTGAGTTCGGAGTTCTGTTTGAGTAAGGTATCCGTTTTGTTTTCAACTACCAAGATTCTATTTTCACTCTTTTCTAATCTCTGGGTAAAGGTTTTACTTATTTCGCTAAGTGTCTTATTCTGATCTTCAAACCCCCGAGTAATAGATTCATTAAACATTTTACAGAATCTGGCCATAAAACCTTCTGTCACTCCTTTCTCGGAAGCTAGGAGTTCATCTGGTTCAATGGGAGCGAATCCTTTTTGTGAAATCTGTGGTGATAACGAACGATCTTTTTTAGAACGCTGTCTATTAGGACTGCTGTCCGGTGAGGAATAATCTGAATTATCCTCAGCTCCAGCTGTAATCGATCTCCTTTCATCGTCCCTTGAGTTAGGACCTTTTCTTTTGGTAGACCTAGAAGTGTCCATTTCCTCGAGATTAAGTTCCTTATTTATGGGAATCTGTATGGGAGGATTTAAGTCTAAATTTTTACTTTCTACTTCCTTCTTTGAAGGTTTATTTGGGGGCGTTATGGGAGGTTGAGTATTCTGTGGGTCTCTTTTTAATGGAGACCTTGATTTAATAGGACTTAGTAGATTAGGTAAATCTTCAAAGGTCCTATTATATGACTTATTTTGATTTTGTTTTCCCTTTTGATTTTTATTTGCGGAAGGTTCATTAAGTTTAAAAACAGATTTAAATTTAGCTCCCCCTCCTGCCATCATATCAACTGAAGTGGCTTAATTTACAGAGTATTGATACCAAATTTTAGTATGGCTATCCTTAATAGTTATTAATTAGTACTAAAAAAAGGGTCAGAAAACTTATCAGAGTTTTACAACAGCACAATAACAATTGGTGTAAATTTTTCTCATAAACAGCCGTCTTCTGTACATATGAAATACTTTAGTACTGTTAATAAAGTATAAACCTGCTGCCTCTTTAATTTTTCTACTTTCTTTAAAAAAATTAACAGAGCTAAACCAAGATCTCCCCCTTTCTCCTCCCCAAATTAGCAAGAGTATTGGAGAGACATCAAATTTGCCAATTATCAGCAGGTTACTGTATATCTGATCCTTCCCCCTATGACCAAATTTTTAATTGAGCTCCAAAAACTTTTGGAGCAACTTCACAAAATCCTCCCCACGCCTTTCCCCAGACAGTAACAACAATATTAATATATATATATATATATATGAGACAATAGAAAAAGCCGATTTTCTATATCTGTATATGTAATTCACCCCTTTGCTTCCTCAATCAACTATATTTTCTAATGTGACCAGATAAAACTAGATTATAGACTAATACCAGCAGATATCCAATTTGTACTCCACTTACTCTAATAGATAAACAGATAGGACATGAAGGCTTCACAAATCTTCCACCAAAGCGTTGCAGCCACGGTGAAAGACCCCCAAGAGATACTTATAGCAGATCCTCTTCGAACCTCGATGTCTTTCAGGGTCCGAAAAACAAGTTGTCTGCAAAGGTCCGATCTCCAGAAGAGCCCAGAAGTCCAAGGGCCACAGCGGGTCCAAGCGTCGGAAGCCGCTGTCAATCACTTCCTTCTTCTATGCTTCTAACCCCGCCGAGGATTTTAGGCTAGATCTCCTCCAATCTTCAATGGATTCCGGTATACCAGGGCTCAAATCACTCCAAACGTAATCCCAGACCTCCTCCAACAGGCTCCCCGATGATCCGGACCACGACCGTTGCACCGTTCCCGAAAAAACCGCGGCGGGTCTATGAATGCGGCACCCGTTGATGTTAGGCTCCAAGTCTTGTAGCTCCGTCCTCCTTCTCCGTCTCAGCTCCAAGCCAAAACCAGAACCAAATCTCCAGAAACTCCCAAAAGTCCAGGAGCTATGTCAGGACCAAGCGCCGGCAACCGCAGGAGGCAAGCGCCAGCAGCCGCTGTCAATCACCCTCCTGCTTCTATGAGCCCCGCCGAGGATTTTAAGCTATAACTTTTCCAATCCTCCACGTATCCTGGTGTGCCAGGGCTTAAACTGTTCCAAATGTGGCCCCAAATCACCTCCAACAGGCTCCCACAGGATCCCGACCACCACTGAAGTACCGCACCTGAAAAACCGCGGCGGGTCTGTAAATGCAGCAGCTGCTGATGTCACGCTCCAAGTCCTGCAGCTCCGTACCTTCTCCACCTCCGTATCAATATGCAGCGACAGTTCTCTTCTCCCTATCAGCGTTTTCCTCCCCTTCACAGGATAAGGGAAGAGTCCGGTTCCTTTGATCTTCAAGGCGCTCCTCTCATAGGCCTCTCTCCTCTTCGGCAGGCAGGCAGCAGCGGCAGTATATAACACTGACCTCGGTCTCCAAGAATCTGGCTGTCCACCAACCCTCCCAGCCTCAAAGGCAGGTCTCCGGGAGATAGACAGTCTTTCAAGCTATCTCTCTTTCTCCTGCTCCTGCAAGCTTAGCCGCCGGCTCTCCCGCTCTGTCCAGCGCGGGAAAACACCCCCGCCTCTTCTTTATAGCTGTAGCTCCGCTGTTTCTGGCTTAATTCTCACGTTCTTGGTGTCAAAACGATCCCAATAACATCCGGATTCTTATAGCAGATAAAAATTCTTGTTTGAAAGATTTCTGTCGCTTCTATGTCGCTTATCACAGGCAGATGAGCAGGAGCCCCGAGCAAACACGTCCTCACTCCTTCATGCTCAGGCCACGCCCCCCCCAAACTCATGCTTTTAGAGACTTGTTTGGGCTCATGAGAGGAGTAGAAAAACATCAAAAATTTCAGTCCTGCATGATTCTACCAAGAAATGTGTGTTCATTGAAACCGCTGGTTTTTGATAGTTTGGGCCCTATTGAATAATGAATGTTTTGAATTTTCTCCAAAAGTAAAGTAGTTGCAAACTCATCCTTTTAGAAACTTGTTTGGGCTGTTGAGAGGAGTAAAAAACCATCAAAAATTTCAATCCTGCATGATTTTACCAAGAAATGTGATTCTTCATTCAAAACCTGATTTTTGCTATTGGGCTCTATTGAATAGTGAATGTTTTGAATGTTCTCCAAAAGTAAACTAGTTGCAAACTCATGCTTTTAGAAACTTGTTTGGGCTCATGAGAGGAGTAGAAAAACATCAAAAATTTCAGTCCTGCATGATTCTACCAAGAAATGTGTGTTCATTGAAACCGCTGGTTTTTGATAGTTTGGGCCCTATTGAATAATGAATGTTTTGAATTTTCTCCAAAAGTAAAGTAGTTGGAAACTCATCCTTTTAGAAACTTGTTTGGGCTGTTGAGAGGAGTAAAAAACCATCAAAAATTTCAATCCTGCATGATATTACCAAGAAATGTGATTCTTCATTCAAAACCTGATTTTTGCTATTGGGCTCTATTGAATAATGAATGTTTTGAATTTTCTCCAAAAGTAAAGTAGTTGCAAACTCATGCTTTTAGAGACTTGTTTGGGCTCATGAGAGGAGTAGAAAAACATCAAAAATTTCAGTCCTGCATGATTCTACCAAATGTGTGTTCATTGAAACCGCTGGTTTTTGATAGTTTGGGCCTTATTGAATAATGAATGTTTTGAATTTTCTCCAAAAGTAAAGTAGTTGCAAACTCATCCTTTTAGAAACTTGTTTGGGCTGTTGAGAGGAGTAAAAAACCATCAAAAATTTCAATCCTGCATGATTCTACCAAGAAATGTGATTCTTCATTCAAAACCTGATTTTTGCTATTGGGCTCTATTGAATAATGAATGTTTTGAATTTTCTCCAAAAGTAAAGTAGTTGCAAACTCATGCTTTTAGAGACTTGTTTGGGCTCATGAGAGGAGTAGAAAAACATCAAAAATTTCAGTCCTGCATGATTCTACCAAGAAATGTGTGTTCATTGAAACCGCTGGTTTTTGATAGTTTGGGCCCTATTGAATAATGAATGTTTTGAATTTTCTCCAAAAGTAAAGTAGTTGCAAACTCATCCTTTTAGAAACTTGTTTGGGCTGTTGAGAGGAGTAAAAAACCATCAAAAATTTCAATCCTGCATGCTTCTACCAAGAAATGTGATTCTTCATTCAAAACCTGATTTTTGCTATTGGGCTCTATTGAATAATGAATGTTTTGAATTTTCTCCAAAAGTAAAGTAGTTGCAAACTCATGCTTTTAGAGACTTGTTTGGGCTCATGAGAGGAGTAGAAAAACATCAAAAATTTCAGTCCTGCATGATTCTACCAAGAAATGTGTGTTCATTCAAACCGCTGGTTTTTGATAGTTTGGGCCCTATTGAATAATGAATGTTTTGAATTTTCTCCAAAAGTAAAGTAGTTGCAAACTCATCCTTTTAGAAACTTGTTTGGGCTGTTGAGAGGAGTAAAAAACCATCAAAAATTTCAATCCTGCATGATTCTACCAAGAAATGTGATTCTTCATTCAAAACCTGATTTTTGCTATTGGGCTCTATTGAAAAGTGAATGTTTTGAATTTTCTCCAAAAGTAAAGTAGTTGCAAACTCATGCTTTTAGAGACTTGTTTGGGCTCATGAGAGGAGTAGAAAAACATCAAAAATTTCAGTCCTGCATGATTCTACCAAGAAATGTGTGTTCATTGAAACCGCTGGTTTTTGATAGTTTGGGCCCTATTGAATAATGAATGTTTTGAATTTTCTCCAAAAGTAAAGTAGTTGCAAACTCATCCTTTTAGAAACTTGTTTGGGCTGTTGAGAGGAGTAAAAAACCATCAAAAATTTCAATCCTGCATGATTCTACCAAGAAATGTGATTCTTCATTCAAAACCTGATTTTTGCTATTGGGCTCTATTGAATAATGAATGTTTTGAATTTTCTCCAAAATTAAAGTAGTTGCAAACTCATGCTTTTAGAAACTTGTTTGGGCTCATGAGAGGAGTAGAAAAACATCAAAAATTTCAGTCCTGCATGATTCTTCCAAGAAATGTGTGTTCATTGAAACCGCTGGTTTTTGATAGTTTGGGCCCTATTGAATAATGAATGTTTTGAATTTTATCCAAAAGTAAAGTAGTTGCAAACTCATCCTTTTAGAAACTTGTTTGGGCTGTTGAGAGGAGTAAGAAACCATCAAAAATTTCAATCCTGCATGCTTCTACCAAGAAATGTGATTCTTCATTCAAAACCTGATTTTTGCTATTGGGCTCTATTGAATAATGAATGTTTTGAATTTTCTCCAAAAGTAAAGTAGTTGCAAACTCATGCTTTTAGAGACTTGTTTGGGCTCATGAGAGGAGTAGAAAAACATCAAAAATTTCAGTCCTGCATGATTCTACCAAGAAATGTGTGTTCATTGAAACCGCTGGTTTTTGATAGTTTGGGCCCTATTGAATAATGAATGTTTTGAATTTTCTCCAAAAGTAAAGTAGTTGCAAACTCATCCTTTTCGAAACTTGTTTGGGCTGTTGAGAGGAGTAAAAAACCATCAAAAATTTCAATCCTGCATGATTCTACCAAGAAATGTGATTCTTCATTCAAAACCTGATTTTTGCTATTGGGCTCTATTAAATAATGAATGTTTTGAATTTTCTCCAAAAGTAAAGTAGTCCCAAACTCATGCTTTTAGAGACTTGTTTGGGCTCATGAGAGGAGTAGAAAAACATCAAAAATTTCAGTCCTGCATGATTCTACCAAGAAATGTGTGTTCATTCAAACCGCTGGTTTTTGATAGTTTGGGCCCTATTGAATAATGAATGTTTTGAATTTTCTCCAAAAGTAAAGTAGTTGCAAACTCATCCTTTTAGAAACTTGTTTGGGCTGTTGAGAGGAGTAAAAAACCATCAAAAATTTCAATCCTGCATGATTCTACCAAGAAATGTGATTCTTCATTCAAAACCTGATTTTTGCTATTGGGCTCTATTGAAAAGTGAATGTTTTGAATTTTCTCCAAAAGTAAAGTAGTTGCAAACTCATGCTTTTAGAGACTTGTTTGGGCTCATGACAGGAGTAGAAAAACATCAAAAATTTCAGTCCTGCATGATTCTACCAAGAAATGTGTGTTCATTGAAACCGCTGGTTTTTGATAGTTTGGGCCCTATTGAATAATGAATGTTTTGAATTTTCTCCAAAAGTAAAGTAGTTGCAAACTCATCCTTTTAGAAACTTGTTTGGGCTGTTGAGAGGAGTAAAAAACCATCAAAAATTTCAATCCTGCATGATTCTACCAAGAAATGTGATTCTTCATTCAAAACCTGATTTTTGCTATTGGGCTCTATTGAATAATGAATGTTTTGAATTTTCTCCAAAAGTAAAGTAGTTGCAAACTCATGCTTTTAGAGACTTGTTTGGGCTCATGAGAGGAGTAGAAAAACATCAAAAATTTCAGTCCTGCATGATTCTACCAAGAAATGTGTGTTCATTGAAACCGCTGGTTTTTGATAGTTTGGGCCCTATTGAATAATGAATGTTTTGAATTTTCTCCAAAAGTAAAGTAGTTGCAAACTCATCCTTTTAGAAACTTGTTTGGGCTGTTGAGAGGAGTAAAAAACCATCAAAAATTTCAATCCTGCATGATTTTACCAAGAAATGTGATTCTTCATTCAAAACCTGATTTTTGCTATTGGGCTCTATTGAATAATGAATGTTTTGAATTTTCTCCAAAAGTAAAGTAGTTGCAAACTCATGCTTTTAGAGACTTGTTTGGGCTCATGAGAGGAGTAGAAAAACATCAAAAATTTCAGTCCTGCATGATTCTACCAAGAAATGTGTGTTCATTGAAACCGCTGGTTTTTGATAGTTTGGGCCCTATTGAATAATGAATGTTTTGAATTTTCTCCAAAAGTAAAGTAGTTGCAAACTCATCCTTTTAGAAACTTGTTTGGGCTGTTGAGAGGAGTAAAAAACCATCAAAAATTTCAATCCTGCATGATTCTACCAAGAAATGTGATTCTTCATTCAAAACCTGATTTTTGCTATTGGGCTCTATTGAATAATGAATGTTTTGAATTTTCTCCAAAAGTAAAGTAGTTGCAAACTCATCCTTTTAGAAACTTGTTTGTGCTGTTGAGAGGAGTAAAAAACCATCAAAAATTTCAATCCTGCATGATTCTACCAAGAAATGTGATTCTTCATTCAAAACCTGATTTTTGCTATTGGGCTCTATTGAATAATGAATGTTTTGAATTTTCTCCAAAAGTAAAGTAGTTGCAAACTCATGCTTTTAGAAACTTTTTTGGGCTCATGAGAGGAGCAGAAAAACATCAAAAATTTCAGTCCTGCATGATTCTACCAAGAAATGTGTGTTCATTGAAACCGCTGGTTTTTGATAGTTTGGGCCCTATTGAATAATGAATGTTTTGAATTTTCTCCAAAAGTAAAGTAGTTGCAAACTCATCCTTTTAGAATCTTGTTTGGGCTGTTGAGAGGAGTAAAAAACCATCAAAAATTTCAATCCTGCATGATTCTACCAAGAAATGTGATTCTTCATTCAAAACCTGACTTTTGCTATTGGGCTCTATTGAATAATGAATGTTTTGAATTTTCTCCAAAAGTAAAGTAGTTGCAAACTCATGCTTTTAGAGACTTGTTTGGGCTCATGAGAGGAGTAGAAAAACATCAAAAATTTCAGTCCTGCATGATTCTACCAAGAAATGTGTGTTCATTGAAACCGCTGGTTTTTGATAGTTTGGGCCCTATTGAATAATGAATGTTTTGAATTTTCTCCAAAAGTAAAGTAGTTGCAAACTCATCCTTTTAGAAACTTGTTTGGGCTGTTGAGAGGAGTAAAAAACCATCAAAAATTTCAATCCTGCATGATTTTACCAAGAAATGTGATTCTTCATTCAAAACCTGATTTTTGCTATTGGGCTCTATTGAATAGTGAATGTTTTGAATGTTCTCCAAAAGTAAACTAGTTGCAAACTCATGCTTTTAGAAACTTGTTTGGGCTCATGAGAGGAGTAGAAAAACATCAAAAATTTCAGTCCTGCATGATTCTACCAAGAAATGTGTGTTCATTGAAACCGCTGGTTTTTGATAGTTTGGGCCCTATTGAATAATGAATGTTTTGAATTTTCTCCAAAAGTAAAGTAGTTGGAAACTCATCCTTTTAGAAACTTGTTTGGGCTGTTGAGAGGAGTAAAAAACCATCAAAAATTTAAATCCTGCATGATTTTACCAAGAAATGTGATTCTTCATTCAAAACCTGATTTTTGCTATTGGGCTCTATTGAATAATGAATGTTTTGAATTTTCTCCAAAAGTAAAGTAGTTGCAAACTCATGCTTTTAGAGACTTGTTTGGGCTCATGAGAGGAGTAGAAAAACATAAAAAATTTCAGTCCTGCATGATTCTACCAAGAAATGTGTGTTCATTCAAACCGCTGGTTTTTGATAGTTTGGGCCCTATTGAATAATGAATGTTTTGAATTTTCTCCAAAAGTAAAGCAGTTGCAAACTCATCCTTTTAGAAACTTGTTTGGGCTGTAGAGAGGAGTAAAAAACCATCAAAAATTTCAATCCTACATGATTCTACCAAGAAATGTGATTCTTCATTCAAAACCTGATTTTTGCTATTGGGCTCTATTGAATAATGAATGTTTTGAATTTTCTCCAAAAGTAAAGTAGTTGCAAACTCATGCTTTTAGAGACTTGTTTGGGCTCATGACAGGAGTAGAAAAACATCAAAAATTTCAGTCCTGCATGATTCTACCAAGAAATGTGTGTTCATTCAAACCGCTGGTTTTTGATAGTTTGGGCCCTATTGAATAATGAATGTTTTGAATTTTCTCCAAAAGTAAAGTAGTTGCAAACTCATCCTTTTAGAAACTTGTTTGGGCTGTTGAGAGGAGTAAAAAACCATCAAAAATTTCAATCCTGCATGATTCTACCAAGAACTGTGATTCTTCATTCAAAACCTGATTTTTGCTATTGGGCTCTATTGAATAATGAATGTTTTGAATTTTCTCCAAAAGTAAAGTAGTTGCAAACTCATGCTTTTAGAAACTTGTTTGGGCTCATGAGAGGAGTAGAAAAACATCAAAAATTTCAGTCCTGCATGATTCTTCCAAGAAATGTGTGTTCATTGAAACCGCTGGTTTTTGATAGTTTGGGCCCTATTGAATAATGAATGTTTTGAATTTTATCCAAAAGTAAAGTAGTTGCAAACTCATCCTTTTAGAAACTTGTTTGGGCTGTTGAGAGGAGTAAAAAACCATCAAAAATTTCAATCCTGCATGATTCTACCAAGAAATGTGATTCTTCATTCAAAACCTGATTTTTGCTATTGGGCTCTATTGAATAATGAATGTTTTGAATTTTCTCCAAAAGTAAAGTAGTTGCAAACTCATGCTTTTAGAGACTTGTTTGGGCTCATGAGAGGAGTAGAAAAACATCAAAAATTTCAGTCCTGCATGATTCTACCAAGAAATGTGTGTTCATTGAAACCGCTGGTTTTTGATAGTTTGGGCCCTATTGAATAATGAATGTTTTGAATTTTCTCCAAAAGTAAAGTAGTTGCAAACTCATCCTTTTAGAAACTTGTTTGGGCTGTTGAGAGGAGTAAAAAACCATCAAAAATTTCAATCCTGCATGATTTTACCAAGAAATGTGATTCTTCATTCAAAACCTGATTTTTGCTATTGGGCTCTATTGAATAATGAATGTTTTGAATTTTCTCCAAAAGTAAAGTAGTTGCAAACTCATGCTTTTAGAGACTTGTTTGGGCTCATGAGAGGAGTAGAAAAACATCAAAAATTTCAGTCCTGCATGATTCTACCAAGAAATGTGTGTTCATTGAAACCGCTGGTTTTTGATAGTTTGGGCCCTATTGAATAATGAATGTTTTGAATTTTCTCCAAAAGTAAAGTAGTTGCAAACTCATCCTTTTAGAAACTTGTTTGGGCTGTTGAGAGGAGTAAAAAACCATCAAAAATTTCAATCCTGCATGATTCTACCAAGAAATGTGATTCTTCATTCAAAACCTGATTTTTGCTATTGGGCTCTATTGAATAATGAATGTTTTGAATTTTCTCCAAAAGTAAAGTAGTTGCAAACTCATCCTTTTAGAAACTTGTTTGTGCTGTTGAGAGGAGTAAAAAACCATCAAAAATTTCAATCCTGCATGATTCTACCAAGAAATGTGATTCTTCATTCAAAACCTGATTTTTGCTATTGGGCTCTATTGAATAATGAATGTTTTGAATTTTCTCCAAAAGTAAAGTAGTTGCAAACTCATGCTTTTAGAAACTTGTTTGGGCTCATGAGAGGAGTAGAAAAACATCAAAAATTTCAGTCCTGCATGATTCTACCAAGAAATGTGTGTTCATTGAAACCGCTGGTTTTTGATAGTTTGGGCCCTATTGAATAATGAATGTTTTGAATTTTCTCCAAAAGTAAAGTAGTTGCAAACTCATCCTTTTAGAATCTTGTTTGGGCTGTTGAGAGGAGTAAAAAACCATCAAAAATTTCAATCCTGCATGATTCTACCAAGAAATGTGATTCTTCATTCAAAACCTGACTTTTGCTATTGGGCTCTATTGAATAATGAATGTTTTGAATTTTCTCCAAAAGTAAAGTAGTTGCAAACTCATGCTGTTAGAAACTTGTTTGGGCTCATGAGAGGAGTAGAAAAACATCAAAAATTTGAGTCCTGCATGATTCTACCAAGAAATGTGTGTTCATTCAAACCGCTGGTTTTTGATAGTTTGGGCCCTATTGAATAATGAATGTTTTGAATTTTCTCCAAAAGTAAAGCAGTTGCAAACTCATCCTTTTAGAAACTTGTTTGGGCTGTAGAGAGGAGTAAAAAACCATCAAAAATTTCAATCCTGCTTGATTTTACCAAGAAATGTGATTCTTCATTCAAAACCTGATTTTTGCTATTGGGCTCTATTGAATAATGAATGTTTTGAATTTTCTCCAAAAGTAAAGTAGTTGCAAACTCATGCTTTTAGAAACTTGTTTGGGCTCATGAGCGGAGTAGAAAAACATCAAAAATTTGAGTCCTGCATGATTCTACCAAGAAATGTGTGTTCATTGAAACCGCTGGTTTTTGATAGTTTGGGCCCTATTGAATAATGAATGTTTTGAATTTTCTCCAAAAGTAATGTAGTTGCAAACTCATCCTTTTAGAAACTTGTTTGGGCTGTTGAGAGGAGTAAAAAACCATCAAAAATTTCAATCCTGCATGCTTCTACCAAGAAATGTGATTCTTCATTCAAAACCTGATTTTTGCTATTGGGCTCTATTGAATAATGAATGTTTTGAATTTTCTCCAAAAGTAAAGTAGTTGCAAACTCATGCTTTTAGAGACTTGTTTGGGCTCATGAGAGGAGTAGAAAAACACCAAAAATTTCAGTCCTGCATGATTCTACCAAGAAATGTGTGTTCATTGAAACCGCTGGTTTTTGATAGTTTGGGCCCTATTGAATAATGAATGTTTTGAATTTTCTCCAAAAGTAAAGTAGTTGCAAACTCATCCTTTTAGAAACTTGTTTGGGCTGTTGAGAGGAGTAAAAAACCATCAAAAATTTCAATCCTGCATGATTTTACCAAGAAATGTGATTCTTCATTCAAAACCTGATTTTTGCTATTGGGCTCTATTGAATAGTGAATGTTTTGAATTTTCTCCAAAAGTAAAGTAGTTGCAAACTCATGCTTTTAGAGACTTGTTTGGGCTCATGAGAGGAGTAGAAAAACATCAAAAATTTCAGTCCTGCATGATTCTCCCAAGAAATGTGTGTTCATTGAAACCGCTGGTTTTTGATAGTTTGGGCCCTATTGAATAATGAATGTTTTGAATTTTCTCCAAAAGTAAAGTAGTTGCAAACTCATCCTTTTAGAAACTTGTTTGGGCTGTAGAGAGGAGTAAAAAACCATCAAAAATTTCAATCCTGCATGATTCTACCAAGAAATGTGATTCTTCATTCAAAACCTGATTTTTGCTATTGGGCTCTATTGAATAATGAATGTTTTGAATTTTCTCCAAAAGTAAAGTAGTTGCAAACTCATGCTTTTAGAAACTTGTTTGGGCTCATGAGAGGAGTAGAAAAACATCAAAAATTTCAGTCCTGCATGATTCTACCAAGAAATGTGTGTTCATTCAAACCGCTGGTTTTTGATAGTTTGGGCCCTATTGAATAATGAATGTTTTGAATTTTCTCCAAAAGTAAAGTAGTTGCAAACTCATCCTTTTAGAAACTTGTTTGGGCTGTTGAGAGGAGTAAAAAACCATCAAAAATTTCAATCCTGCATGATTTTACCAAGAAATGTGATTCTTCATTCAAAACCTGATTTTTGCTATTGGGCTCTATTGAATAGTGAATGTTTTGAATGTTCTCCAAAAGTAAACTAGTTGCAAACTCATGCTTTTAGAGACTTGTTTGGGCTCATGAGAGGAGTAGAAAAACATCAAAAATTTCAGTCCTGCACGATTCTACCAAGAAATGTGTGTTCATTGAAACCGCTGGTTTTTGATAGTTTGGGCCCTATTGAATAATGAATGTTTTGAATTTTCTCCAAAAGTAAAGTAGTTGGAAACTCATCCTTTTAGAAACTTGTTTGGGCTGTTGAGAGGAGTAAAAAACCATCAAAAATTTCAATCCTGCATGATTCTACCAAGAAATGTGATTCTTCATTCAAAACCTGATTTTTGCTATTGGGCTCTATTGAATAATGAATGTTTTGAATTTTCTCCAAAAGTAAAGTAGTTGCAAACTCATGCTTTTAGAGACTTGTTTGGGCTCATGAGAGGAGTAGAAAAACATCAAAAATTTCAGTCCTGCATGATTCTACCAAGAAATGTGTGTTCATTCAAACCGCTGGTTTTTGATAGTTTGGGCCCTATTGAATAATGAATGTTTTGAATTTTCTCCAAAAGTAAAGTAGTTGCAAACTCATCCTTTTAGAAACTTGTTTGGGCTGTTGAGAGGAGTAAAAAACCATCAAAAATTTCAATCCTGCATGATTTTACCAAGAAATGTGATTCTTCATTCAAAACCTGATTTTTGCTATTGGGCTCTATTGAATAGTGAATGTTTTGAATGTTCTCCAAAAGTAAACTAGTTGCAAACTCATGCTTTTAGAAACTTGTTTGGGCTCATGAGAGGAGTAGAAAAACATCAAAAATTTCAGTCCTGCACGATTCTACCAAGAAATGTGTGTTCATTGAAACCGCTGGTTTTTGATAGTTTGGGCCCTATTGAATAATGAATGTTTTGAATTTTCTCCAAAAGTAAAGTAGTTGGAAACTCATCCTTTTAGAAACTTGTTTGGGCTGTTGAGAGGAGTAAAAAACCATCAAAAATTTCAATCCTGCATGATTTTACCAAGAAATGTGATTCTTCATTCAAAACCTGATTTTTGCTATTGGGCTCTATTGAATAATGAATGTTTTGAATTTTCTCCAAAAGTAAAGTAGTTGCAAACTCATGCTTTTAGAGACTTGTTTGGGCTCATGAGAGGAGTAGAAAAACATCAAAAATTTCAGTCCTGCATGATTCTACCAAGAAATGTGTGTTCATTCAAACCGCTGGTTTTTGATAGTTTGGGCCCTATTGAATAATGAATGTTTTGAATTTTCTCCAAAAGTAAAGCAGTTGCAAACTCATACTTTTAGAAACTTGTTTGGGCTGTAGAGAGGAGTAAAAAACCATCAAAAATTTCAATCCTGCATGATTCTACCAAGAAATGTGATTCTTCATTCAAAACCTGATTTTTGCTATTGGGCTCTATTGAATAATGAATGTTTTGAATTTTCTCCAAAAGTAAAGTAGTTGCAAACTCATGCTTTTAGAGACTTGTTTGGGCTCATGAGAGGAGTAGAAAAACATCAAAAACTTCAGTCCTGCATGATTCTACCAAGAAATGTGTGTTCATTCAAACCGCTGGTTTTTGATAGTTTGGGCCCTATTGAATAATGAATGTTTTGAATTTTCTCCAAAAGTAAAGTAGTTGCAAACTCATCCTTTTAGAAACTTGTTTGGGCTGTTGAGAGGAGTAAAAAACCATCAAAAATTTCAATCCTGCATGATTCTACCAAGAAATGTGATTCTTCATTCAAAACCTGATTTTTGCTATTGGGCTCTATTGAATAATGAATGTTTTGAATTTTCTCCAAAAGTAAAGTAGTTGCAAACTCATGCTTTTAGAGACTTGTTTGGGCTCATGAGAGGAGTAGAAAAACATCAAAAATTTCAGTCCTGCATGATTCTACCAAGAAATGTGTGTTCATTGAAACCGCTGGTTTTTGATAGTTTGGGCCCTATTGAATAATGAATGTTTTGAATTTTCTCCAAAAGTAAAGTAGTTGCAAACTCATCCTTTTAGAAACTTGTTTGGGCTGTTGAGAGGAGTAAAAAACCATCAAAAATTTCAATCCTGCATGATTTTACCAAGAAATGTGATTCTTCATTCAAAACCTGATTTTTGCTATTGGGCTCTATTGAATAATGAATGTTTTGAATTTTCTCCAAAAGTAAAGTAGTTGCAAACTCATGCTTTTAGAGACTTGTTTGGGCTCATGAGAGGAGTAGAAAAACATCAAAAATTTCAGTCCTGCATGATTCTACCAAATGTGTGTTCATTGAAACCGCTGGTTTTTGATAGTTTGGGCCTTATTGAATAATGAATGTTTTGAATTTTCTCCAAAAGTAAAGTAGTTGCAAACTCATCCTTTTAGAAACTTGTTTGGGCTGTTGAGAGGAGTAAAAAACCATCAAAAATTTCAATCCTGCATGATTCTACCAAGAAATGTGATTCTTCATTCAAAACCTGATTTTTGCTATTGGGCTCTATTGAATAATGAATGTTTTGAATTTTCTCCAAAAGTAAAGTAGTTGCAAACTCATGCTTTTAGAGACTTGTTTGGGCTCATGAGAGGAGTAGAAAAACATCAAAAATTTCAGTCCTGCATGATTCTACCAAGAAATGTGTGTTCATTGAAACCGCTGGTTTTTGATAGTTTGGGCCCTATTGAATAATGAATGTTTTGAATTTTCTCCAAAAGTAAAGTAGTTGCAAACTCATCCTTTTAGAAACTTGTTTGGGCTGTTGAGAGGAGTAAAAAACCATCAAAAATTTCAATCCTGCATGCTTCTACCAAGAAATGTGATTCTTCATTCAAAACCTGATTTTTGCTATTGGGCTCTATTGAATAATGAATGTTTTGAATTTTCTCCAAAAGTAAAGTAGTTGCAAACTCATGCTTTTAGAAACTTGTTTGGGCTCATGAGAGGAGTAGAAAAACATCAAAAATTTCAGTCCTGCATGATTCTTCCAAGAAATGTGTGTTCATTGAAACCGCTGGTTTTTGATAGTTTGGGCCCTATTGAATAATGAATGTTTTGAATTTTATCCAAAAGTAAAGTAGTTGCAAACTCATCCTTTTAGAAACTTGTTTGGGCTGTTGAGAGGAGTAAGAAACCATCAAAAATTTCAATCCTGCATGCTTCTACCAAGAAATGTGATTCTTCATTCAAAACCTGATTTTTGCTATTGGGCTCTATTGAATAATGAATGTTTTGAATTTTCTCCAAAAGTAAAGTAGTTGCAAACTCATGCTTTTAGAGACTTGTTTGGGCTCATGAGAGGAGTAGAAAAACATCAAAAATTTCAGTCCTGCATGATTCTACCAAGAAATGTGTGTTCATTCAAACCGCTGGTTTTTGATAGTTTGGGCCCTATTGAATAATGAATGTTTTGAATTTTCTCCAAAAGTAAAGTAGTTGCAAACTCATCCTTTTCGAAACTTGTTTGGGCTGTTGAGAGGAGTAAAAAACCATCAAAAATTTCAATCCTGCATGATTCTACCAAGAAATGTGATTCTTCATTCAAAACCTGATTTTTGCTATTGGGCTCTATTGAATAATGAATGTTTTGAATTTTCTCCAAAAGTAAAGTAGTCCCAAACTCATGCTTTTAGAAACTTGTTTGGGCTCATGAGAGGAGTAGAAAAATATCAAAAATTTCAGTCCTGCATGATTCTACCAAGAAATGTGTGTTCATTCAAACCGCTGGTTTTTGATAGTTTGGGCCCTATTGAATAATGAATGTTTTGAATTTTCTCCAAAAGTAAAGCAGTTGCAAACTCATCCTTTTAGAAACTTGTTTGGGCTGTAGAGAGGAGTAAAAAACCATCAAAAATTTCAATCCTGCATGATTCTACCAAGAAATGTGATTCTTCATTCAAAACCTGATTTTTGCTATTGGGCTCTATTGAATAATGAATGTTTTGAATTTTCTCCAAAAGTAAAGTAGTTGCAAACTCATGCTTTTAGAGACTTGTTTGGGCTCATGAGAGGAGTAGAAAAACATCAAAAATTTCAGTCCTGCATGATTCTACCAAGAAATGTGTGTTCATTCAAACCGCTGGTTTTTGATAGTTTGGGCCCTATTGAATAATGAATGTTTTGAATTTTCTCCAAAAGTAAAGTAGTTGCAAACTCATCCTTTTAGAAACTTGTTTGGGCTGTTGAGAGGAGTAAAAAACCATCAAAAATTTCAATCCTGCATGATTCTACCAAGAAATGTGATTCTTCATTCAAAACCTGATTTTTGCTATTGGGCTCTATTGAAAAGTGAATGTTTTGAATTTTCTCCAAAAGTAAAGTAGTTGCAAACTCATGCTTTTAGAGACTTGTTTGGGCTCATGAGAGGAGTAGAAAAACATCAAAAATTTCAGTCCTGCATGATTCTACCAAGAAATGTGTGTTCATTGAAACCGCTGGTTTTTGATAGTTTGGGCCCTATTGAATAATGAATGTTTTGAATTTTCTCCAAAAGTAAAGTAGTTGCAAACTCATCCTTTTAGAAACTTGTTTGGGCTGTTGAGAGGAGTAAAAAACCATCAAAAATTTCAATCCTGCATGATTCTACCAAGAAATGTGATTCTTCATTCAAAACCTGATTTTTGCTATTGGGCTCTATTGAATAATGAATGTTTTGAATTTTCTCCAAAAGTAAAGTAGTTGCAAACTCATGCTTTTAGAGACTTGTTTGGGCTCATGAGAGGAGTAGAAAAACATCAAAAATTTCAGTCCTGCATGATTCTACCAAGAAATGTGTGTTCATTGAAACCGCTGGTTTTTGATAGTTTGGGCCCTATTGAATAATGAATGTTTTGAATTTTCTCCAAAAGTAAAGTAGTTGCAAACTCATCCTTTTAGAAACTTGTTTGGGCTGTTGAGAGGAGTAAAAAACCATCAAAAATTTCAATCCTGCATGATTTTACCAAGAAATGTGATTCTTCATTCAAAACCTGATTTTTGCTATTGGGCTCTATTGAATAATGAATGTTTTGAATTTTCTCCAAAAGTAAAGTAGTTGCAAACTCATGCTTTTAGAGACTTGTTTGGGCTCATGAGAGGAGTAGAAAAACATCAAAAATTTCAGTCCTGCATGATTCTACCAAGAAATGTGTGTTCATTGAAACCGCTGGTTTTTGATAGTTTGGGCCCTATTGAATAATGAATGTTTTGAATTTTCTCCAAAAGTAAAGTAGTTGCAAACTCATCCTTTTAGAAACTTGTTTGGGCTGTTGAGAGGAGTAAAAAACCATCAAAAATTTCAATCCTGCATGATTCTACCAAGAAATGTGATTCTTCATTCAAAACCTGATTTTTGCTATTGGGCTCTATTGAATAATGAATGTTTTGAATTTTCTCCAAAAGTAAAGTAGTTGCAAACTCATCCTTTTAGAAACTTGTTTGTGCTGTTGAGAGGAGTAAAAAACCATCAAAAATTTCAATCCTGCATGATTCTACCAAGAAATGTGATTCTTCATTCAAAACCTGATTTTTGCTATTGGGCTCTATTGAATAATGAATGTTTTGAATTTTCTCCAAAAGTAAAGTAGTTGCAAACTCATGCTTTTAGAAACTTGTTTGGGCTCATGAGAGGAGTAGAAAAACATCAAAAATTTCAGTCCTGCATGATTCTACCAAGAAATGTGTGTTCATTGAAACCGCTGGTTTTTGATAGTTTGGGCCCTATTGAATAATGAATGTTTTGAATTTTCTCCAAAAGTAAAGTAGTTGCAAACTCATCCTTTTAGAATCTTGTTTGGGCTGTTGAGAGGAGTAAAAAACCATCAAAAATTTCAATCCTGCATGATTCTACCAAGAAATGTGATTCTTCATTCAAAACCTGATTTTTGCTATTGGGCTCTATTGAATAATGAATGTTTTGAATTTTCTCCAAAAGTAAAGTAGTTGCAAACTCATGCTTTTAGAGACTTGTTTGGGCTCATGAGAGGAGTAGAAAAACATCAAAAATTTCAGTCCTGCATGATTCTACCAAGAAATGTGTGTTCATTGAAACCGCTGGTTTTTGATAGTTTGGGCCCTATTGAATAATGAATGTTTTGAATTTTCTCCAAAAGTAAAGTAGTTGCAAACTCATCCTTTTAGAAACTTGTTTGGGCTGTTGAGAGGAGTAAAAAACCATCAAAAATTTCAATCCTGCATGATTTTACCAAGAAATGTGATTCTTCATTCAAAACCTGATTTTTGCTATTGGGCTCTATTGAATAGTGAATGTTTTGAATGTTCTCCAAAAGTAAACTAGTTGCAAACTCATGCTTTTAGAAACTTGTTTGGGCTCATGAGAGGAGTAGAAAAACATCAAAAATTTCAGTCCTGCATGATTCTACCAAGAAATGTGTGTTCATTGAAACCGCTGGTTTTTGATAGTTTGGGCCCTATTGAATAATGAATGTTTTGAATTTTCTCCAAAAGTAAAGTAGTTGGAAACTCATCCTTTTAGAAACTTGTTTGGGCTGTTGAGAGGAGTAAAAAACCATCAAAAATTTCAATCCTGCATGATTTTACCAAGAAATGTGATTCTTCATTCAAAACCTGATTTTTGCTATTGGGCTCTATTGAATAATGAATGTTTTGAATTTTCTCCAAAAGTAAAGTAGTTGCAAACTCATGCTTTTAGAGACTTGTTTGGGCTCATGAGAGGAGTAGAAAAACATAAAAAATTTCAGTCCTGCATGATTCTACCAAGAAATGTGTGTTCATTCAAACCGCTGGTTTTTGATAGTTTGGGCCCTATTGAATAATGAATGTTTTGAATTTTCTCCAAAAGTAAAGCAGTTGCAAACTCATCCTTTTAGAAACTTGTTTGGGCTGTAGAGAGGAGTAAAAAACCATCAAAAATTTCAATCCTACATGATTCTACCAAGAAATGTGATTCTTCATTCAAAACCTGATTTTTGCTATTGGGCTCTATTGAATAATGAATGTTTTGAATTTTCTCCAAAAGTAAAGTAGTTGCAAACTCATGCTTTTAGAGACTTGTTTGGGCTCATGAGAGGAGTAGAAAAACATCAAAAATTTCAGTCCTGCATGATTCTACCAAGAAATGTGTGTTCATTCAAACCGCTGGTTTTTGATAGTTTGGGCCCTATTGAATAATGAATGTTTTGAATTTTCTCCAAAAGTAAAGTAGTTGCAAACTCATCCTTTTAGAAACTTGTTTGGGCTGTTGAGAGGAGTAAAAAACCATCAAAAATTTCAATCCTGCATGATTCTACCAAGAAATGTGATTCTTCATTCAAAACGCTGATTTTTGCTATTGGGCTCTATTGAATAATGAATGTTTTGAATTTTCTCCAAAAGTAATGTAGTTGCAAACTCATCCTTTTAGAAACTTGTTTGGGCTGTTGAGAGGAGTAAAAAACCATCAAAAATTTCAATCCTGCATGATTCTACCAAGAACTGTGATTCTTCATTCAAAACCTGATTTTTGCTATTGGGCTCTATTGAATAATGAATGTTTTGAATTTTCTCCAAAAGTAAAGTAGTTGCAAACTCATGCTTTTAGAAACTTGTTTGGGCTCATGAGAGGAGTAGAAAAACATCAAAAATTTCAGTCCTGCATGATTCTTCCAAGAAATGTGTGTTCATTGAAACCGCTGGTTTTTGATAGTTTGGGCCCTATTGAATAATGAATGTTTTGAATTTTATCCAAAAGTAAAGTAGTTGCAAACTCATCCTTTTAGAAACTTGTTTGGGCTGTTGAGAGGAGTAAAAAACCATCAAAAATTTCAATCCTGCATGATTCTACCAAGAAATGTGATTCTTCATTCAAAACCTGATTTTTGCTATTGGGCTCTATTGAATAATGAATGTTTTGAATTTTCTCCAAAAGTAAAGTAGTTGCAAACTCATGCTTTTAGAGACTTGTTTGGGCTCATGAGAGGAGTAGAAAAACATCAAAAATTTCAGTCCTGCATGATTCTACCAAGAAATGTGTGTTCATTGAAACCGCTGGTTTTTGATAGTTTGGGCCCTATTGAATAATGAATGTTTTGAATTTTCTCCAAAAGTAAAGTAGTTGCAAACTCATCCTTTTAGAAACTTGTTTGGGCTGTTGAGAGGAGTAAAAAACCATCAAAAATTTCAATCCTGCATGATTTTACCAAGAAATGTGATTCTTCATTCAAAACCTGATTTTTGCTATTGGGCTCTATTGAATAATGAATGTTTTGAATTTTCTCCAAAAGTAAAGTAGTTGCAAACTCATGCTTTTAGAGACTTGTTTGGGCTCATGAGAGGAGTAGAAAAACATCAAAAATTTCAGTCCTGCATGATTCTACCAAGAAATGTGTGTTCATTGAAACCGCTGGTTTTTGATAGTTTGGGCCCTATTGAATAATGAATGTTTTGAATTTTCTCCAAAAGTAAAGTAGTTGCAAACTCATCCTTTTAGAAACTTGTTTGGGCTGTTGAGAGGAGTAAAAAACCATCAAAAATTTCAATCCTGCATGATTCTACCAAGAAATGTGATTCTTCATTCAAAACCTGATTTTTGCTATTGGGCTCTATTGAATAATGAATGTTTTGAATTTTCTCCAAAAGTAAAGTAGTTGCAAACTCATCCTTTTAGAAACTTGTTTGTGCTGTTGAGAGGAGTAAAAAACCATCAAAAATTTCAATCCTGCATGATTCTACCAAGAAATGTGATTCTTCATTCAAAACCTGATTTTTGCTATTGGGCTCTATTGAATAATGAATGTTTTGAATTTTCTCCAAAAGTAAAGTAGTTGCAAACTCATGCTTTTAGAAACTTGTTTGGGCTCATGAGAGGAGTAGAAAAACATCAAAAATTTCAGTCCTGCATGATTCTACCAAGAAATGTGTGTTCATTGAAACCGCTGATTTTTGATAGTTTGGGCCCTATTGAATAATGAATGTTTTGAATTTTCTCCAAAAGTAAAGTAGTTGCAAACTCATCCTTTTAGAATCTTGTTTGGGCTGTTGAGAGGAGTAAAAAACCATCAAAAATTTCAATCCTGCATGATTCTACCAAGAAATGTGATTCTTCATTCAAAACCTGACTTTTGCTATTGGGCTCTATTGAATAATGAATGTTTTGAATTTTCTCCAAAAGTAAAGTAGTTGCAAACTCATGCTGTTAGAAACTTGTTTGGGCTCATGAGAGGAGTAGAAAAACATCAAAAATTTGAGTCCTGCATGATTCTACCAAGAAATGTGTGTTCATTCAAACCGCTGGTTTTTGATAGTTTGGGCCCTATTGAATAATGAATGTTTTGAATTTTCTCCAAAAGTAAAGCAGTTGCAAACTCATCCTTTTAGAAACTTGTTTGGGCTGTAGAGAGGAGTAAAAAACCATCAAAAATTTCAATCCTGCTTGATTCTACCAAGAAATGTGATTCTTCATTCAAAACCTGATTTTTGCTATTGGGCTCTATTGAATAATGAATGTTTTGAATTTTCTCCAAAAGTAAACTAGTTGCAAACTCATGCTTTTAGAGACTTGTTTGGGCTCATGAGAGGAGTAGAAAAACATCAAAAATTTCAGTCCTGCACGATTCTACCAAGAAATGTGTGTTCATTGAAACCGCTGGTTTTTGATAGTTTGGGCCCTATTGAATAATGAATGTTTTGAATTTTCTCCAAAAGTAAAGTAGTTGGAAACTCATCCTTTTAGAAACTTGTTTGGGCTGTTGAGAGGAGTAAAAAACCATCAAAAATTTCAATCCTGCATGATTTTACCAAGAAATGTGATTCTTCATTCAAAACCTGATTTTTGCTATTGGGCTCTATTGAATAATGAATGTTTTGAATTTTCTCCAAAAGTAAAGTAGTTGCAAACTCATGCTTTTAGAGACTTGTTTGGGCTCATGAGAGGAGTAGAAAAACATCAAAAATTTCAGTCCTGCATGATTCTACCAAGAAATGTGTGTTCATTCAAACCGCTGGTTTTTGATAGTTTGGGCCCTATTGAATAATGAATGTTTTGAATTTTCTCCAAAAGTAAAGTAGTTGCAAACTCATCCTTTTAGAATCTTGTTTGGGCTGTTGAGAGGAGTAAAAAACCATCAAAAATTTCAATCCTGCATGATTCTACCAAGAAATGTGATTCTTCATTCAAAACCTGACTTTTGCTATTGGGCTCTATTGAATAATGAATGTTTTGAATTTTCTCCAAAAGTAAAGTAGTTGCAAACTCATGCTTTTAGAAACTTGTTTGGGCTCATGAGAGGAGTAGAAAAACATCAAAAATTTGAGTCCTGCATGATTCTACCAAGAAATGTGTGTTCATTCAAACCGCTGGTTTTTGATAGTTTGGGCCCTATTGAATAATGAATGTTTTGAATTTTCTCCAAAAGTAAAGCAGTTGCAAACTCATCCTTTTAGAAACTTGTTTGGGCTGTAGAGAGGAGTAAAAAACCATCAAAAATTTCAATCCTGCTTGATTCTACCAAGAAATGTGATTCTTCATTCAAAACCTGATTTTTGCTATTGGGCTCTATTGAATAATGAATGTTTTGAATTTTCTCCAAAAGTAAAGTAGTTGCAAACTCATGCTTTTAGAAACTTGTTTGGGCTCATGAGAGGAGTAGAAAAACATCAAAAATTTGAGTCCTGCATGATTCTACCAAGAAATGTGTGTTCATTGAAACCGCTGGTTTTTGATAGTTTGGGCCCTATTGAATAATGAATGTTTTGAATTTTCTCCAAAAGTAATGTAGTTGCAAACTCATCCTTTTAGAAACTTGTTTGGGCTGTTGAGAGGAGTAAAAAACCATCAAAAATTTCAATCCTGCATGCTTCTACCAAGAAATGTGATTCTTCATTCAAAACCTGATTTTTGCTATTGGGCTCTATTGAATAATGAATGTTTTGAATTTTCTCCAAAAGTAAAGTAGTTGCAAACTCATGCTTTTAGAGACTTGTTTGGGCTCATGAGAGGAGTAGAAAAACATCAAAAATTTCAGTCCTGCATGATTCTACCAAGAAATGTGTGTTCATTGAAACCGCTGGTTTTTGATAGTTTGGGCCCTATTGAATAATGAATGTTTTGAATTTTCTCCAAAAGTAAAGTAGTTGCAAACTCATCCTTTTAGAAACTTGTTTGGGCTGTTGAGAGGAGTAAAAAACCATCAAAAATTTCAATCCTGCATGATTTTACCAAGAAATGTGATTCTTCATTCAAAACCTGATTTTTGCTATTGGGCTCTATTGAATAGTGAATGTTTTGAATGTTCTCCAAAAGTAAACTAGTTGCAAACTCATGCTTTTAGAAACTTGTTTGGGCTCATGAGAGGAGTAGAAAAACATCAAAAATTTCAGTCCTGCATGATTCTACCAAGAAATGTGTGTTCATTGAAACCGCTGGTTTTTGATAGTTTGGGCCCTATTGAATAATGAATGTTTTGAATTTTCTCCAAAAGTAAAGTAGTTGGAAACTCATCCTTTTAGAAACTTGTTTGGGCTGTTGAGAGGAGTAAAAAACCATCAAAAATTTCAATCCTGCATGATTTTACCAAGAAATGTGATTCTTCATTCAAAACCTGATTTTTGCTATTGGGCTCTATTGAATAATGAATGTTTTGAATTTTCTCCAAAAGTAAAGTAGTTGCAAACTCATGCTTTTAGAGACTTGTTTGGGCTCATGAGAGGAGTAGAAAAACATAAAAAATTTCAGTCCTGCATGATTCTACCAAGAAATGTGTGTTCATTGAAACCGCTGGTTTTTGATAGTTTGGGCCCTATTGAATAATGAATGTTTTGAATTTTATCCAAAAGTAAAGTAGTTGCAAACTCATCCTTTTAGAAACTTGTTTGGGCTGTTGAGAGGAGTAAAAAACCATCAAAAATTTCAATCCTGCATGATTCTACCAAGAAATGTGATTCTTCATTCAAAACCTGATTTTTGCTATTGGGCTCTATTGAATAATGAATGTTTTGAATTTTCTCCAAAAGTAAAGTAGTTGCAAACTCATGCTTTTAGAGACTTGTTTGGGCTCATGAGAGGAGTAGAAAAACATCAAAAATTTCAGTCCTGCATGATTCTACCAAGAAATGTGTGTTCATTGAAACCGCTGGTTTTTGATAGTTTGGGCCCTATTGAATAATGAATGTTTTGAATTTTCTCCAAAAGTAAAGTAGTTGCAAACTCATCCTTTTAGAAACTTGTTTGGGCTGTTGAGAGGAGTAAAAAACCATCAAAAATTTCAATCCTGCATGATTTTACCAAGAAATGTGATTCTTCATTCAAAACCTGATTTTTGCTATTGGGCTCTATTGAATAATGAATGTTTTGAATTTTCTCCAAAAGTAAAGTAGTTGCAAACTCATGCTTTTAGAGACTTGTTTGGGCTCATGAGAGGAGTAGAAAAACATCAAAAATTTCAGTCCTGCATGATTCTACCAAGAAATGTGTGTTCATTGAAACCGCTGGTTTTTGATAGTTTGGGCCCTATTGAATAATGAATGTTTTGAATTTTCTCCAAAAGTAAAGTAGTTGCAAACTCATCCTTTTAGAAACTTGTTTGGGCTGTTGAGAGGAGTAAAAAACCATCAAAAATTTCAATCCTGCATGATTCTACCAAGAAATGTGATTCTTCATTCAAAACCTGATTTTTGCTATTGGGCTCTATTGAATAATGAATGTTTTGAATTTTCTCCAAAAGTAAAGTAGTTGCAAACTCATCCTTTTAGAAACTTGTTTGTGCTGTTGAGAGGAGTAAAAAACCATCAAAAATTTCAATCCTGCATGATTCTACCAAGAAATGTGATTCTTCATTCAAAACCTGATTTTTGCTATTGGGCTCTATTGAATAATGAATGTTTTGAATTTTCTCCAAAAGTAAAGTAGTTGCAAACTCATGCTTTTAGAAACTTGTTTGGGCTCATGAGAGGAGTAGAAAAACATCAAAAATTTCAGTCCTGCATGATTCTACCAAGAAATGTGTGTTCATTGAAACCGCTGGTTTTTGATAGTTTGGGCCCTATTGAATAATGAATGTTTTGAATTTTCTCCAAAAGTAAAGTAGTTGCAAACTCATCCTTTTAGAATCTTGTTTGGGCTGTTGAGAGGAGTAAAAAACCATCAAAAATTTCAATCCTGCATGATTCTACCAAGAAATGTGATTCTTCATTCAAAACCTGACTTTTGCTATTGGGCTCTATTGAATAATGAATGTTTTGAATTTTCTCCAAAAGTAAAGTAGTTGCAAACTCATGCTGTTAGAAACTTGTTTGGGCTCATGAGAGGAGTAGAAAAACATCAAAAATTTGAGTCCTGCATGATTCTACCAAGAAATGTGTGTTCATTCAAACCGCTGGTTTTTGATAGTTTGGGCCCTATTGAATAATGAATGTTTTGAATTTTCTCCAAAAGTAAAGCAGTTGCAAACTCATCCTTTTAGAAACTTGTTTGGGCTGTAGAGAGGAGTAAAAAACCATCAAAAATTTCAATCCTGCTTGATTCTACCAAGAAATGTGATTCTTCATTCAAAACCTGATTTTTGCTATTGGGCTCTATTGAATAATGAATGTTTTGAATTTTCTCCAAAAGTAAACTAGTTGCAAACTCATGCTTTTAGAGACTTGTTTGGGCTCATGAGAGGAGTAGAAAAACATCAAAAATTTCAGTCCTGCACGATTCTACCAAGAAATGTGTGTTCATTGAAACCGCTGGTTTTTGATAGTTTGGGCCCTATTGAATAATGAATGTTTTGAATTTTCTCCAAAAGTAAAGTAGTTGGAAACTCATCCTTTTAGAAACTTGTTTGGGCTGTTGAGAGGAGTAAAAAACCATCAAAAATTTCAATCCTGCATGATTTTACCAAGAAATGTGATTCTTCATTCAAAACCTGATTTTTGCTATTGGGCTCTATTGAATAATGAATGTTTTGAATTTTCTCCAAAAGTAAAGTAGTTGCAAACTCATGCTTTTAGAGACTTGTTTGGGCTCATGAGAGGAGTAGAAAAACATCAAAAATTTCAGTCCTGCATGATTCTACCAAGAAATGTGTGTTCATTTAAACCGCTGGTTTTTGATAGTTTGGGCCCTATTGAATAATGAATGTTTTGAATTTTCTCCAAAAGTAAAGCAGTTGCAAACGCATACTTTTAGAAACTTGTTTGGGCTGTAGAGAGGAGTAAAAAACCATCAAAAATTTCAATCCTGCATGATTCTACCAAGAAATGTGATTCTTCATTCAAAACCTGATTTTTGCTATTGGGCTCTATTGAATAATGAATGTTTTGAATTTTCTCCAAAAGTAAAGTAGTTGCAAACTCATGCTTTTAGAGACTTGTTTGGGCTCATGAGAGGAGTAGAAAAACATCAAAAATTTCAGTCCTGCATGATTCTACCAAGAAATGTGTGTTCATTCAAACCGCTGGTTTTTGATAGTTTGGGCCCTATTGAATAATGAATGTTTTGAATTTTCTCCAAAAGTAAAGTAGTTGCAAACTCATCCTTTTAGAAACTTGTTTGGGCTGTTGAGAGGAGTAAAAAACCATCAAAAATTTCAATCCTGCATGATTTTACCAAGAAATGTGATTCTTCATTCAAAACCTGATTTTTGCTATTGGGCTCTATTGAATAGTGAATGTTTTGAATGTTCTCCAAAAGTAAACTAGTTGCAAACTCATGCTTTTAGAAACTTGTTTGGGCTCATGAGAGGAGTAGAAAAACATCAAAAATTTCAGTCCTGCACGATTCTACCAAGAAATGTGTGTTCATTGAAACCGCTGGTTTTTGATAGTTTGGGCCCTATTGAATAATGAATGTTTTGAATTTTCTCCAAAAGTAAAGTAGTTGGAAACTCATCCTTTTAGAAACTTGTTTGGGCTGTTGAGAGGAGTAAAAAACCATCAAAAATTTCAATCCTGCATGATTTTACCAAGAAATGTGATTCTTCATTCAAAACCTGATTTTTGCTATTGGGCTCTATTGAATAATGAATGTTTTGAATTTTCTCCAAAAGTAAAGTAGTTGCAAACTCATGCTTTTAGAGACTTGTTTGGGCTCATGAGAGGAGTAGAAAAACATCAAAAATTTCAGTCCTGCATGATTCTACCAAGAAATGTGTGTTCATTCAAACCGCTGGTTTTTGATAGTTTGGGCCCTATTGAATAATGAATGTTTTGAATTTTCTCCAAAAGTAAAGCAGTTGCAAACTCATACTTTTAGAAAGTTGTTTGGGCTGTAGAGAGGAGTAAAAAACCATCAAAAATTTCAATCCTGCATGATTCTACCAAGAAATGTGATTCTTCATTCAAAACCTGATTTTTGCTATTGGGCTCTATTGAATAATGAATGTTTTGAATTTTCTCCAAAAGTAAAGTAGTTGCAAACTCATGCTTTTAGAGACTTGTTTGGGCTCATGAGAGGAGTAGAAAAACATCAAAAACTTCAGTCCTGCATGATTCTACCAAGAAATGTGTGTTCATTCAAACCGCTGGTTTTTGATAGTTTGGGCCCTATTGAATAATGAATGTTTTGAATTTTCTCCAAAAGTAAAGTAGTTGCAAACTCATCCTTTTAGAAACTTGTTTGGGCTGTTGAGAGGAGTAAAAAACCATCAAAAATTTCAATCCTGCATGATTCTACCAAGAAATGTGATTCTTCATTCAAAACCTGATTTTTGCTATTGGGCTCTATTGAATAATGAATGTTTTGAATTTTCTCCAAAAGTAAAGTAGTTGCAAACTCATGCTTTTAGAGACTTGTTTGGGCTCATGAGAGGAGTAGAAAAACATCAAAAATTTCAGTCCTGCATGATTCTACCAAGAAATGTGTGTTCATTGAAACCGCTGGTTTTTGATAGTTTGGGCCCTATTGAATAATGAATGTTTTGAATTTTCTCCAAAAGTAAAGTAGTTGCAAACTCATCCTTTTAGAAACTTGTTTGGGCTGTTGAGAGGAGTAAAAAACCATCAAAAATTTCAATCCTGCATGATTTTACCAAGAAATGTGATTCTTCATTCAAAACCTGATTTTTGCTATTGGGCTCTATTGAATAGTGAATGTTTTGAATGTTCTCCAAAAGTAAACTAGTTGCAAACTCATGCTTTTAGAAACTTGTTTGGGCTCATGAGAGGAGTAGAAAAACATCAAAAATTTCAGTCCTGCATGATTCTACCAAGAAATGTGTGTTCATTGAAACCACTGGTTTTTGATAGTTTGGGCCCTATTGAATAATGAATGTTTTGAATTTTCTCCAAAAGTAAAGTAGTTGGAAACTCATCCTTTTAGAAACTTGTTTGGGCTGTTGAGAGGAGTAAAAAACCATCAAAAATTTCAATCCTGCATGATATTACCAAGAAATGTGATTCTTCATTCAAAACCTGATTTTTGCTATTGGGCTCTATTGAATAATGAATGTTTTGAATTTTCTCCAAAAGTAAAGTAGTTGCAAACTCATGCTTTTAGAGACTTGTTTGGGCTCATGAGAGGAGTAGAAAAACATCAAAAATTTCAGTCCTGCATGATTCTACCAAATGTGTGTTCATTGAAACCGCTGGTTTTTGATAGTTTGGGCCTTATTGAATAATGAATGTTTTGAATTTTCTCCAAAAGTAAAGTAGTTGCAAACTCATCCTTTTAGAAACTTGTTTGGGCTGTTGAGAGGAGTAAAAAACCATCAAAAATTTCAATCCTGCATGATTCTACCAAGAAATGTGATTCTTCATTCAAAACCTGATTTTTGCTATTGGGCTCTATTGAATAATGAATGTTTTGAATTTTCTCCAAAAGTAAAGTAGTTGCAAACTCATGCTTTTAGAGACTTGTTTGGGCTCATGAGAGGAGTAGAAAAACATCAAAAATTTCAGTCCTGCATGATTCTACCAAGAAATGTGTGTTCATTGAAACCGCTGGTTTTTGATAGTTTGGGCCCTATTGAATAATGAATGTTTTGAATTTTCTCCAAAAGTAAAGTAGTTGCAAACTCATCCTTTTAGAAACTTGTTTGGGCTGTTGAGAGGAGTAAAAAACCATCAAAAATTTCAATCCTGCATGCTTCTACCAAGAAATGTGATTCTTCATTCAAAACCTGATTTTTGCTATTGGGCTCTATTGAATAATGAATGTTTTGAATTTTCTCCAAAAGTAAAGTAGTTGCAAACTCATGCTTTTAGAGACTTGTTTGGGCTCATGAGAGGAGTAGAAAAACATCAAAAATTTCAGTCCTGCATGATTCTACCAAGAAATGTGTGTTCATTCAAACCGCTGGTTTTTGATAGTTTGGGCCCTATTGAATAATGAATGTTTTGAATTTTCTCCAAAAGTAAAGTAGTTGCAAACTCATCCTTTTAGAAACTTGTTTGGGCTGTTGAGAGGAGTAAAAAACCATCAAAAATTTCAATCCTGCATGATTCTACCAAGAAATGTGATTCTTCATTCAAAACCTGATTTTTGCTATTGGGCTCTATTGAAAAGTGAATGTTTTGAATTTTCTCCAAAAGTAAAGTAGTTGCAAACTCATGCTTTTAGAGACTTGTTTGGGCTCATGAGAGGAGTAGAAAAACATCAAAAATTTCAGTCCTGCATGATTCTACCAAGAAATGTGTGTTCATTGAAACCGCTGGTTTTTGATAGTTTGGGCCCTATTGAATAATGAATGTTTTGAATTTTCTCCAAAAGTAAAGTAGTTGCAAACTCATCCTTTTAGAAACTTGTTTGGGCTGTTGAGAGGAGTAAAAAACCATCAAAAATTTCAATCCTGCATGATTCTACCAAGAAATGTGATTCTTCATTCAAAACCTGATTTTTGCTATTGGGCTCTATTGAATAATGAATGTTTTGAATTTTCTCCAAAAGTAAAGTAGTTGCAAACTCATGCTTTTAGAGACTTGTTTGGGCTCATGAGAGGAGTAGAAAAACATCAAAAATTTCAGTCCTGCATGATTCTACCAAGAAATGTGTGTTCATTGAAACCGCTGGTTTTTGATAGTTTGGGCCCTATTGAATAATGAATGTTTTGAATTTTCTCCAAAAGTAAAGTAGTTGCAAACTCATCCTTTTAGAAACTTGTTTGGGCTGTTGAGAGGAGTAAAAAACCATCAAAAATTTCAATCCTGCATGATTTTACCAAGAAATGTGATTCTTCATTCAAAACCTGATTTTTGCTATTGGGCTCTATTGAATAGTGAATGTTTTGAATGTTCTCCAAAAGTAAACTAGTTGCAAACTCATGCTTTTAGAAACTTGTTTGGGCTCATGAGAGGAGTAGAAAAACATCAAAAATTTCAGTCCTGCATGATTCTACCAAGAAATGTGTGTTCATTGAAACCGCTGGTTTTTGATAGTTTGGGCCCTATTGAATAATGAATGTTTTGAATTTTCTCCAAAAGTAAAGTAGTTGGAAACTCATCCTTTTAGAAACTTGTTTGGGCTGTTGAGAGGAGTAAAAAACCATCAAAAATTTCAATCCTGCATGATATTACCAAGAAATGTGATTCTTCATTCAAAACCTGATTTTTGCTATTGGGCTCTATTGAATAATGAATGTTTTGAATTTTCTCCAAAAGTAAAGTAGTTGCAAACTCATGCTTTTAGAGACTTGTTTGGGCTCATGAGAGGAGTAGAAAAACATCAAAAATTTCAGTCCTGCATGATTCTACCAAGAAATGTGTGTTCATTGAAACCGCTGGTTTTTGATAGTTTGGGCCCTATTGAATAATGAATGTTTTGAATTTTCTCCAAAAGTAAAGTAGTTGCAAACTCATCCTTTTAGAAACTTGTTTGGGCTGTTGAGAGGAGTAAAAAACCATCAAATATTTCAATCCTGCATGATTTTACCAAGAAATGTGATTCTTCATTCAAAACCTGATTTTAGCTATTGGGCTCTATTGAATAGTGAATGTTTTGAATGTCCTCCAAAAGTAAACTAGTTGCAAACTCATGCTTTTAGAAACTTGTTTGGGCTCATGAGAGGAGTAGGAAAACATCAAAAATTTCAGTCCTGCATGATTCTACCAAGAAATGTGTGTTCATTGAAACCGCTGGTTTTTGATAGTTTGGGCCCTATTGAATAATGAATGTTTTGAATTTTCTCCAAAAGTAAAGTAGTTGGAAACTCATCCTTTTAGAAACTTGTTTGGGCTGTTGAGAGGAGTAAAAAACCATCAAAAATTTCAATCCTGCATGATTCTACCAAGAAATGTGATTCTTCATTCAAAACCTGATTTTTGCTATTGGGCTCTATTGAATAATGAATGTTTTGAATTTTCTCCAAAAGTAAAGTAGTTGCAAACTCATCCTTTTAGAAACTTGTTTGTGCTGTTGAGAGGAGTAAAAAACCATCAAAAATTTCAATCCTGCATGATTCTACCAAGAAATGTGATTCTTCATTCAAAACCTGATTTTTGCTATTGGGCTCTATTGAATAATGAATGTTTTGAATTTTCTCCAAAAGTAAAGTAGTTGCAAACTCATGCTTTTAGAAACTTGTTTGGGCTCATGAGAGGAGTAGAAAAACATCAAAAATTTCAGTCCTGCATGATTCTACCAAGAAATGTGTGTTCATTGAAACCGCTGGTTTTTGATAGTTTGGGCCCTATTGAATAATGAATGTTTTGAATTTTCTCCAAAAGTAATGTAGTTGCAAACTCATCCTTTTAGAAACTTGTTTGGGCTGTTGAGAGGAGTAAAAAACCATCAAAAATTTCAATCCTGCATGCTTCTACCAAGAAATGTGATTCTTCATTCAAAACCTGATTTTTGCTATTGGGCTCTATTGAATAATGAATGTTTTGAATTTTCTCCAAAAGTAAAGTAGTTGCAAACTCATGCTTTTAGAGACTTGTTTGGGCTCATGAGAGGAGTAGAAAAACATCAAAAATTTCAGTCCTGCATGATTCTACCAAGAAATGTGTGTTCATTGAAACCGCTGGTTTTTGATAGTTTGGGCCCTATTGAATAATGAATGTTTTGAATTTTCTCCAAAAGTAAAGTAGTTGCAAACTCATCCTTTTAGAAACTTGTTTGGGCTGTTGAGAGGAGTAAAAAACCATCAAAAATTTCAATCCTGCATGATTTTACCAAGAAATGTGATTCTTCATTCAAAACCTGATTTTTGCTATTGGGCTCTATTGAATAGTGAATGTTTTGAATGTTCTCCAAAAGTAAACTAGTTGCAAACTCATGCTTTTAGAAACTTGTTTGGGCTCATGAGAGGAGTAGAAAAACATCAAAAATTTCAGTCCTGCATGATTCTACCAAGAAATGTGTGTTCATTGAAACCGCTGGTTTTTGATAGTTTGGGCCCTATTGAATAATGAATGTTTTGAATTTTCTCCAAAAGTAAAGTAGTTGCAAACTCATCCTTTTAGAAACTTGTTTGGGCTGTTGAGAGGAGTAAAAAACCATCAAAAATTTCAATCCTGCATGATTCTACCAAGAAATGTGATTCTTCATTCAAAACCTGATTTTTGCTATTGGGCTCTATTGAATAATGAATGTTTTGAATTTTCTCCAAAAGTAAAGTAGTTGCAAACTCATGCTTTTAGAGACTTGTTTGGGCTCATGAGAGGAGTAGAAAAACATCAAAAATTTCAGTCCTGCATGATTCTACCAAGAAATGTGTGTTCATTGAAACCGCTGGTTTTTGATAGTTTGGGCCCTATTGAATAATGAATGTTTTGAATTTTCTCCAAAAGTAAAGTAGTTGCAAACTCATCCTTTTAGAAACTTGTTTGGGCTGTTGAGATGAGTAAAAAACCATCAAAAATTTCAATCCTGCATGCTTCTACCAAGAAATGTGATTCTTCATTCAAAACCTGATTTTTGCTATTGGGCTCTATTGAATAATGAATGTTTTGAATTTTCTCCAAAAGTAAACTAGTTGCAAACTCATGCTTTTAGAGACTTGTTTGGGCTCATGAGAGGAGTAGAAAAACATCAAAAATTTCAGTCCTGCATGATTCTACCAAGAAATGTGTGTTCATTGAAACCGCTGGTTTTTGATAGTTTGGGCCCTATTGAATAATGAATGTTTTGAATTTTCTCCAAAAGTAAAGTATTTGCAAACTCATCCTTTTAGAAACTTGTTTGGGCTGTTGAGAGGAGTAAAAAACCATCAAAAATTTCAATCCTGCATGATTCTACCAAGAAATGTGATTCTTCATTCAAAACCTGATTTTTGCTATTGGGCTCTATTGAATAATGAATGTTTTGAATTTTCTCCAAAAGTAAAGTAGTTGCAAACTCATGCTTTTAGAGACTTGTTTGGGCTCATGAGAGGAGTAGAAAAACATCAAAAATTTCAGTCCTGCATGATTCTTCCAAGAAATGTGTGTTCATTGAAACCGCTGGTTTTTGATAGTTTGGGCCCTATTGAATAATGAATGTTTTGAATTTTCTCCAAAAGTAAAGTAGTTGCAAACTCATCCTTTTAGAAACTTGTTTGGGCTGTTGAGAGGAGTAAAAAACCATCAAAAATTTCAATCCTGCATGATTCTACCAAGAAATGTGATTCTTCATTCAAAACCTGATTTTTGCTATTGGGCTCTATTGAATAATGAATGTTTTGAATTTTCTCCAAAAGTAAAGTAGTTGCAAACTCATGCTTTTAGAGACTTGTTTGGGCTCATGAGAGGAGTAGAAAAACATCAAAAATTTCAGTCCTGCATGATTCTACCAAGAAATGTGTGTTCATTGAAACCGCTGGTTTTTGATAGTTTGGGCCCTATTGAATAATGAATGTTTTGAATTTTCTCCAAAAGTAAAGTAGTTGCAAACTCATCCTTTTAGAAACTTGTTTGGGCTGTTGAGAGGAGTAAAAAACCATCAAAAATTTCAATCCTGCATGCTTCTACCAAGAAATGTGATTCTTCATTCAAAACCTGATTTTTGCTATTGGGCTCTATTGAATAATGAATGTTTTGAATTTTCTCCAAAAGTAAAGTAGTTGCAAACTCATGCTTTTAGAGACTTGTTTGGGCTCATGAGAGGAGTAGAAAAACATCAAAAATTTCAGTCCTGCATGATTCTACCAAGAAATGTGTGTTCATTCAAACCGCTGGTTTTTGATAGTTTGGGCCCTATTGAATAATGAATGTTTTGAATTTTCTCCAAAAGTAAAGTAGTTGCAAACTCATCCTTTTAGAAACTTGTTTGGGCTGTTGAGAGGAGTAAAAAACCATCAAAAATTTCAATCCTGCATGATTCTACCAAGAAATGTGATTCTTCATTCAAAACCTGATTTTTGCTATTGGGCTCTATTGAATAATGAATGTTTTGAATTTTCTCCAAAAGTAAAGTAGTTGCAAACTCATGCTTTTAGAGACTTGTTTGGGCTCATGAGAGGAGTAGAAAAACATCAAAAATTTCAGTCCTGCATGATTCTACCAAGAAATGTGTGTTCATTCAAACCGCTGGTTTTTGATAGTTTGGGCCCTATTGAATAATGAATGTTTTGAATTTTCTCCAAAAGTAAAGTAGTTGCAAACTCATCCTTTTAGAAACTTGTTTTGGCTGTTGAGAGGAGTAAAAAACCATCAAAAATTTCAATCCTGCATGATTTTACCAAGAAATGTGATTCTTCATTCAAAACCTGATTTTTGCTATTGGGCTCTATTGAATAGTGAATGTTTTGAATGTTCTCCAAAAGTAAACTAGTTGCAAACTCATGCTTTTAGAAACTTGTTTGGGCTCATGAGAGGAGTAGAAAAACATCAAAAATTTCAGTCCTGCATGATTCTACCAAGAAATGTGTGTTCATTGAAACCGCTGGTTTTTTATAGTTTGGGCCCTATTGAATAATGAATGTTTTGAATTTTCTCCAAAAGTAAAGTAGTTGCAAACTCATCCTTTTAGAAACTTGTTTGGGCTGTTGAGAGGAGTAAAAAACCATCAAAAATTTCAATCCTGCATGATTCTACCAAGAAATGTGATTCTTCATTCAAAACCTGATTTTTGCTATTGGGCTCTATTGAAAAGTGAATGTTTTGAATTTTCTCCAAAAGTAAAGTAGTTGCAAACTCATGCTTTTAGAGACTTGTTTGGGCTCATGAGAGGAGTAGAAAAACATCAAAAATTTCAGTCCTGCATGATTCTACCAAGAAATGTGTGTTCATTGAAACCGCTGGTTTTTGATAGTTTGGGCCCTATTGAATAATGAATGTTTTGAATTTTCTCCAAAAGTAAAGTAGTTGCAAACTCATCCTTTTAGAAACTTGTTTGGGCTGTTGAGAGGAGTAAAAAACCATCAAAAATTTCAATCCTGCATGATTCTACCAAGAAATGTGATTCTTCATTCAAAACCTGATTTTTGCTATTGGGCTCTATTGAATAATGAATGTTTTGAATTTTCTCCAAAAGTAAAGTAGTTGCAAACTCATGCTTTTAGAAACTTGTTTGGGCTCATGAGAGGAGTAGAAAAACATCAAAAATTTGAGTCCTGCATGATTCTACCAAGAAATGTGTGTTCATTCAAACCGCTGGTTTTTGATAGTTTGGGCCCTATTGAATAATGAATGTTTTGAATTTTCTCCAAAAGTAAAGCAGTTGCAAACTCATCCTTTTAGAAACTTGTTTGGGCTGTAGAGAGGAGTAAAAAACCATCAAAAATTTCAATCCTGCTTGATTCTACCAAGAAATGTGATTCTTCATTCAAAACCTGATTTTTGCTATTGGGCTCTATTGAATAATGAATGTTTTGAATTTTCTCCAAAAGTAAAGTAGTTGCAAACTCATGCTTTTAGAAACTTGTTTGGGCTCATGAGCGGAGTGGAAAAACATCAAAAATTTGAGTCCTGCATGATTCTACCAAGAAATGTGTGTTCATTGAAACCGCTGGTTTTTGATAGTTTGGGCCCTATTGAATAATGAATGTTTTGAATTTTCTCCAAAAGTAATGTAGTTGCAAACTCATCCTTTTAGAACCTTGTTTGGGCTGTTGAGAGGAGTAAAAAACCATCAAAAATTTCAATCCTGCATGCTTCTACCAAGAAATGTGATTCTTCATTCAAAACCTGATTTTTGCTATTGGGCTCTATTGAATAATGAATGTTTTGAATTTTCTCCAAAAGTAAAGTAGTTGCAAACTCATGCTTTTAGAGACTTGTTTGGGCTCATGAGAGAAGTAGAAAAACATCAAAAATTTCAGTCCTGCATGATTCTACCAAGAAATGTGTGTTCATTGAAACCGCTGGTTTTTGATAGTTTGGGCCCTATTGAATAATGAATGTTTTGAATTTTCTCCAAAAGTAAAGTAGTTGCAAACTCATCCTTTTAGAAACTTGTTTGGGCTGTTGAGAGGAGTAAAAAACCATCAAAAATTTCAATCCTGCGTGATTCTACCAAGAAATGTGATTCTTCATTCAAAACCTGATTTTTGCTATTGGGCTCTATTGAATAATGAATGTTTTGAATTTTCTCCAAAAGTAAAGTAGTTGCAAACTCATGCCTTTAGAGACTTGTTTGGGCTCATGAGAGGAGTAGAAAAACATCAAAAATTTCAGTCCTGCATGATTCTACCAAGAAATGTGTGTTCATTGAAACCGCTGGTTTTTGATAGTTTGGGCCCTATTGAATAATGAATGTTTTGAATTTTCTCCAAAAGTAAAGTAGTTGCAAACTCATCCTTTTAGAAACTTGTTTGGGCTGTTGAGAGGAGTAAAAAACCATCAAAAATTTCAATCCTGCATGATTTTACCAAGAAATGTGATTCTTCATTCAAAACCTGATTTTTGCTATTGGGCTCTATTGAATAGTGAATGTTTTGAATGTTCTCCAAAAGTAAACTAGTTGCAAACTCATGCTTTTAGAAACTTGTTTGGGCTCATGAGAGGAGTAGAAAAACATCAAAAATTTCAGTCCTGCATGATTCTACCAAGAAATGTGTGTTCATTGAAACCGCTGGTTTTTGATAGTTTGGGCCCTATTGAATAATGAATGTTTTGAATTTTCTCCAAAAGTAAAGTAGTTGCAAACTCATCCTTTTAGAAACTTGTTTGGGCTGTTGAGAGGAGTAAAAAACCATCAAAAATTTCAATCCTGCACGATTTTACCAAGAAATGTGATTCTTCATTCAAAACCTGATTTTTGCTATTGGGCTCTATTGAATAATGAATGTTTTGAATTTTCTCCAAAAGTAAAGTAGTTGCAAACTCATGCTTTTAGAGACTTGTTTGGGCTCATGAGAGGAGTAGAAAAACATCAAAAATTTCAGTCCTGCATGATTCTACCAAGAAATGTGTGTTCATTGAAACCGCTGGTTTTTGATAGTTTGGGCCCTATTGAATAATGAATGTTTTGAATTTTCTCCAAAAGTAAAGTAGTTGCAAACTCATCCTTTTAGAAACTTGTTTGGGCTGTTGAGAGGAGTAAAAAACCATCAAAAATTTCAATCCTGCATGATTCTACCAAGAAATGTGATACTTCATTCAAAACCTGATTTTTACTATTGGGCTCTATTGAATAATGAATGTTTTGAATTTTCTCCAAAAGTAAAGTAGTTGCAAACTCATGCTTTTAGAGACTTGTTTGGGCTCATGAGAGGAGTAGAAAAACATCAAAAATTTCAGTCCTGCATGATTCTACCAAGAAATGTGTGTTCATTGAAACCGCTGGTTTTTGATAGTTTGGGCCCTATTGAATAATGAATGTTTTGAATTTTCTCCAAAAGTAAAGTATTTGCAAACTCATCCTTTTAGAAACTTGTTTGGGCTGTTGAGAGGAGTAAAAAACCATCAAAAATTTCAATCCTGCTTGATTCTACCAAGAAATGTGATTCTTCATTCAAAACCTGATTTTTGCTATTGGGCTCTATTGAATAATGAATGTTTTGAATTTTCTCCAAAAGTAAAGTAGTTGCAAACTCATGCTTTTAGAAACTTGTTTGGGCTCATGAGCGGAGTAGAAAAACATCAAAAATTTGAGTCCTGCATGATTCTACCAAGAAATGTGTGTTCATTGAAACCGCTGGTTTTTGATAGTTTGGGCCCTATTGAATAATGAATGTTTTGAATTTTCTCCAAAAGTAATGTAGTTGCAAACTCATCCTTTTAGAAACTTGTTTGGGCTGTTGAGAGGAGTAAAAAACCATCAAAAATTTCAATCCTGCATGCTTCTACCAAGAAATGTGATTCTTCATTCAAAACCTGATTTTTGCTATTGGGCTCTATTGAATAATGAATGTTTTGAATTTTCTCCAAAAGTAAAGTAGTTGCAAACTCATGCTTTTAGAGACTTGTTTGGGCTCATGAGAGGAGTAGAAAAACATCAAAAATTTCAGTCCTGCATGATTCTACCAAGAAATGTGTGTTCATTGAAACCGCTGGTTTTTGATAGTTTGGGCCCTATTGAATAATGAATGTTTTGAATTTTCTCCAAAAGTAAAGTAGTTGCAAACTCATCCTTTTAGAAACTTGTTTGGGCTGTTGAGAGGAGTAAAAAACCATCAAAAATTTCAATCCTGCATGATTTTACCAAGAAATGTGATTCTTCATTCAAAACCTGATTTTTGCTATTGGGCTCTATTGAATAGTGAATGTTTTGAATTTTCTCCAAAAGTAAAGTAGTTGCAAACTCATGCTTTTAGAGACTTGTTTGGGCTCATGAGAGGAGTAGAAAAACATCAAAAATTTCAGTCCTGCATGATTCTCCCAAGAAATGTGTGTTCATTGAAACCGCTGGTTTTTGATAGTTTGGGCCCTATTGAATAATGAATGTTTTGAATTTTCTCCAAAAGTAAAGTAGTTGCAAACTCATCCTTTTAGAAACTTGTTTGGGCTGTAGAGAGGAGTAAAAAACCATCAAAAATTTCAATCCTGCATGATTCTACCAAGAAATGTGATTCTTCATTCAAAACCTGATTTTTGCTATTGGGCTCTATTGAATAATGAATGTTTTGAATTTTCTCCAAAAGTAAAGTAGTTGCAAACTCATGCTTTTAGAAACTTGTTTGGGCTCATGAGAGGAGTAGAAAAACATCAAAAATTTCAGTCCTGCATGATTCTACCAAGAAATGTGTGTTCATTCAAACCGCTGGTTTTTGATAGTTTGGGCCCTATTGAATAATGAATGTTTTGAATTTTCTCCAAAAGTAAAGTAGTTGCAAACTCATCCTTTTAGAAACTTGTTTGGGCTGTTGAGAGGAGTAAAAAACCATCAAAAATTTCAATCCTGCATGATTTTACCAAGAAATGTGATTCTTCATTCAAAACCTGATTTTTGCTATTGGGCTCTATTGAATAGTGAATGTTTTGAATGTTCTCCAAAAGTAAACTAGTTGCAAACTCATGCTTTTAGAGACTTGTTTGGGCTCATGAGAGGAGTAGAAAAACATCAAAAATTTCAGTCCTGCACGATTCTACCAAGAAATGTGTGTTCATTGAAACCGCTGGTTTTTGATAGTTTGGGCCCTATTGAATAATGAATGTTTTGAATTTTCTCCAAAAGTAAAGTAGTTGGAAACTCATCCTTTTAGAAACTTGTTTGGGCTGTTGAGAGGAGTAAAAAACCATCAAAAATTTCAATCCTGCATGATTCTACCAAGAAATGTGATTCTTCATTCAAAACCTGATTTTTGCTATTGGGCTCTATTGAATAATGAATGTTTTGAATTTTCTCCAAAAGTAAAGTAGTTGCAAACTCATGCTTTTAGAGACTTGTTTGGGCTCATGAGAGGAGTAGAAAAACATCAAAAATTTCAGTCCTGCATGATTCTACCAAGAAATGTGTGTTCATTGAAACCGCTGGTTTTTGATAGTTTGGGCCCTATTGAATAATGAATGTTTTGAATTTTCTCCAAAAGTAAAGTAGTTGCAAACTCATCCTTTTAGAAACTTGTTTGGGCTGTTGAGAGGAGTAAAAAACCATCAAAAATTTCAATCCTGCATGATTTTACCAAGAAATGTGATTCTTCATTCAAAACCTGATTTTTGCTATTGGGCTCTATTGAATAGTGAATGTTTTGAATGTTCTCCAAAAGTAAACTAGTTGCAAACTCATGCTTTTAGAAACTTGTTTGGGCTCATGAGAGGAGTAGAAAAACATCAAAAATTTCAGTCCTGCACGATTCTACCAAGAAATGTGTGTTCATTGAAACCGCTGGTTTTTGATAGTTTGGGCCCTATTGAATAATGAATGTTTTGAATTTTCTCCAAAAGTAAAGTAGTTGGAAACTCATCCTTTTAGAAACTTGTTTGGGCTGTTGAGAGGAGTAAAAAACCATCAAAAATTTCAATCCTGCATGATTTTACCAAGAAATGTGATTCTTCATTCAAAACCTGATTTTTGCTATTGGGCTCTATTGAATAATGAATGTTTTGAATTTTCTCCAAAAGTAAAGTAGTTGCAAACTCATGCTTTTAGAGACTTGTTTGGGCTCATGAGAGGAGTAGAAAAACATCAAAAATTTCAGTCCTGCATGATTCTACCAAGAAATGTGTGTTCATTCAAACCGCTGGTTTTTGATAGTTTGGGCCCTATTGAATAATGAATGTTTTGAATTTTCTCCAAAAGTAAAGCAGTTGCAAACTCATACTTTTAGAAACTTGTTTGGGCTGTAGAGAGGAGTAAAAAACCATCAAAAATTTCAATCCTGCATGATTCTACCAAGAAATGTGATTCTTCATTCAAAACCTGATTTTTGCTATTGGGCTCTATTGAATAATGAATGTTTTGAATTTTCTCCAAAAGTAAAGTAGTTGCAAACTCATGCTTTTAGAGACTTGTTTGGGCTCATGAGAGGAGTAGAAAAACATCAAAAACTTCAGTCCTGCATGATTCTACCAAGAAATGTGTGTTCATTCAAACCGCTGGTTTTTGATAGTTTGGGCCCTATTGAATAATGAATGTTTTGAATTTTCTCCAAAAGTAAAGTAGTTGCAAACTCATCCTTTTAGAAACTTGTTTGGGCTGTTGAGAGGAGTAAAAAACCATCAAAAATTTCAATCCTGCATGATTCTACCAAGAAATGTGATTCTTCATTCAAAACCTGATTTTTGCTATTGGGCTCTATTGAATAATGAATGTTTTGAATTTTCTCCAAAAGTAAAGTAGTTGCAAACTCATGCTTTTAGAGACTTGTTTGGGCTCATGAGAGGAGTAGAAAAACATCAAAAATTTCAGTCCTGCATGATTCTACCAAGAAATGTGTGTTCATTGAAACCGCTGGTTTTTGATAGTTTGGGCCCTATTGAATAATGAATGTTTTGAATTTTCTCCAAAAGTAAAGTAGTTGCAAACTCATCCTTTTAGAAACTTGTTTGGGCTGTTGAGAGGAGTAAAAAACCATCAAAAATTTCAATCCTGCATGATTCTACCAAGAAATGTGATTCTTCATTCAAAACCTGATTTTTGCTATTGGGCTCTATTGAAAAGTGAATGTTTTGAATTTTCTCCAAAAGTAAAGTAGTTGCAAACTCATGCTTTTAGAGACTTGTTTGGGCTCATGAGAGGAGTAGAAAAACATCAAAAATTTCAGTCCTGCATGATTCTACCAAGAAATGTGTGTTCATTGAAACCGCTGGTTTTTGATAGTTTGGGCCCTATTGAATAATGAATGTTTTGAATTTTCTCCAAAAGTAAAGTAGTTGCAAACTCATCCTTTTAGAAACTTGTTTGGGCTGTTGAGAGGAGTAAAAAACCATCAAAAATTTCAATCCTGCATGATTTTACCAAGAAATGTGATTCTTCATTCAAAACCTGATTTTTGCTATTGGGCTCTATTGAATAGTGAATGTTTTGAATGTTCTCCAAAAGTAAACTAGTTGCAAACTCATGCTTTTAGAAACTTGTTTGGGCTCATGAGAGGAGTAGAAAAACATCAAAAATTTCAGTCCTGCATGATTCTACCAAGAAATGTGTGTTCATTGAAACCGCTGGTTTTTGATAGTTTGGGCCCTATTGAATAATGAATGTTTTGAATTTTCTCCAAAAGTAAAGTAGTTGCAAACTCATCCTTTTAGAAACTTGTTTGGGCTGTTGAGAGGAGTAAAAAACCATCAAAAATTTCAATCATGCAAGATTTTACCAAGAAATGTGATTCTTCATTCAAAACCTGATTTTTGCTATTGGGCTCTATTGAATAATGAATGTTTTGAATTTTCTCCAAAAGTAAAGTAGTTGCAAACTCATGCTTTTAGAGACTTGTTTGGGCTCATGAGAGGAGTAGAAAAACATCAAAAATTTCAGTCCTGCATGATTCTACCAAGAAATGTGTGTTCATTGAAACCGCTGGTTTTTGATAGTTTGGGCCCTATTGAATAATGAATGTTTTGAATTTTCTCCAAAAGTAAAGTAGTTGCAAACTCATCCTTTTAGAAACTTGTTTGGGCTGTTGAGAGGAGTAAAAAACCATCAAAAATTTCAATCCTGCATGCTTCTACCAAGAAATGTGATTCTTCATTCAAAACCTGATTTTTGCTATTGGGCTCTATTGAATAATGAATGTTTTGAATTTTCTCCAAAAGTAAAGTAGTTGCAAACTCATGCTTTTAGAGACTTGTTTGGGCTCATGAGAGGAGTAGAAAAACATCAAAAATTTCAGTCCTGCATGATTCTACCAAGAAATGTGTGTTCATTCAAACCGCTGGTTTTTGATAGTTTGGGCCCTATTGAATAATGAATGTTTTGAATTTTCTCCAAAAGTAAAGTAGTTGCAAACTCATCCTTTTAGAAACTTGTTTGGGCTGTTGAGAGGAGTAAAAAACCATCAAAAATTTCAATCCTGCATGATTCTACCAAGAAATGTGATTCTTCATTCAAAACCTGATTTTTGCTATTGGGCTCTATTGAATAATGAATGTTTTGAATTTTCTCCAAAAGTAAAGTAGTTGCAAACTCATGCCTTTAGAGACTTGTTTGGGCTCATGAGAGGAGTAGAAAAACATCAAAAATTTCAGTCCTGCATGATTCTACCAAGAAATGTGTGTTCATTGAAACCGCTGGTTTTTGATAGTTTGGGCCCTATTGAATAATGAATGTTTTGAATTTTCTCCAAAAGTAAAGTAGTTGCAAACTCATCCTTTTAGAAACTTGTTTGGGCTGTTGAGAGGAGTAAAAAACCATCAAAAATTTCAATCATGCATGATTTTACCAAGAAATGTGATTCTTCATTCAAAACCTGATTTTTGCTATTGGGCTCTATTGAATAGTGAATGTTTTGAATGTTCTCCAAAAGTAAACTAGTTGCAAACTCATGCTTTTAGAAACTTGTTTGGGCTCATGAGAGGAGTAGAAAAACATCAAAAATTTCAGTCCTGCATGATTCTACCAAGAAATGTGTGTTCATTGAAACCGCTGGTTTTTGATAGTTTGGGCCCTATTGAATAATGAATGTTTTGAATTTTCTCCAAAAGTAAAGTAGTTGCAAACTCATCCTTTTAGAAACTTGTTTGGGCTGTTGAGAGGAGTAAAAAACCATCAAAAATTTCAATCATGCATGATTTTACCAAGAAATGTGATTCTTCATTCAAAACCTGATTTTTGCTATTGGGCTCTATTGAATAATGAATGTTTTGAATTTTCTCCAAAAGTAAAGTAGTTGCAAACTCATGCTTTTAGAGACTTGTTTGGGCTCATGAGAGGAGTAGAAAAACATCAAAAATTTCAGTCCTGCATGATTCTACCAAGAAATGTGTGTTCATTGAAACCGCTGGTTTTTGATAGTTTGGGCCCTATTGAATAATGAATGTTTTGAATTTTCTCCAAAAGTAAAGTAGTTGCAAACTCATCCTTTTAGAAACTTGTTTGGGCTGTTGAGAGGAGTAAAAAACCATCAAAAATTTCAATCCTGCATGCTTCTACCAAGAAATGTGATTCTTCATTCAAAACCTGATTTTTGCTATTGGGCTCTATTGAATAATGAATGTTTTGAATTTTCTCCAAAAGTAAAGTAGTTGCAAACTCATGCTTTTAGAGACTTGTTTGGGCTCATGAGAGGAGTAGAAAAACATCAAAAATTTCAGTCCTGCATGATTCTACCAAGAAATGTGTGTTCATTCAAACCGCTGGTTTTTGATAGTTTGGGCCCTATTGAATAATGAATGTTTTGAATTTTCTCCAAAAGTAAAGTAGTTGCAAACTCATCCTTTTAGAAACTTGTTTGGGCTGTAGAGAGGAGTAAAAAACCATCAAAAATTTCAATCCTGCATGATTCTACCAAGAAATGTGATTCTTCATTCAAAACCTGATTTTTGCTATTGGGCTCTATTGAATAATGAATGTTTTGAATTTTCTCCAAAAGTAAAGTAGTTGCAAACTCATGCCTTTAGAGACTTGTTTGGGCTCATGAGAGGAGTAGAAAAACATCAAAAATTTCAGTCGTGCATGATTCTACCAAGAAATGTGTGTTCATTGAAACCGCTGGTTTTTGATAGTTTGGGCCCTATTGAATAATGAATGTTTTGAATTTTCTCCAAAAGTAAAGTAGTTGCAAACTCATCCTTTTAGAAACTTGTTTGGGCTGTTGAGAGGAGTAAAAAACCATCAAAAATTTCAATCCTGCATGATTTTACCAAGAAATGTGATTCTTCATTCAAAACCTGATTTTTGCTATTGGGCTCTATTGAATAGTGAATGTTTTGAATGTTCTCCAAAAGTAAACTAGTTGCAAACTCATGCTCTTAGAAACTTGTTTGGGCTCATGAGAGGAGTAGAAAAACATCAAAAATTTCAGTCCTGCATGATTCTACCAAGAAATGTGTGTTCATTGAAACCGCTGGTTTTTGATAGTTTGGGCCCTATTGAATAATGAATGTTTTGAATTTTCTCCAAAAGTAAAGTAGTTGCAAACTCATCCTTTTAGAAACTTGTTTGGGCTGTTGAGAGGAGTAAAAAACCATCAAAAATTTCAATCCTGCACGATTTTACCAAGAAATGTGATTCTTCATTCAAAACCTGATTTTTGCTATTGGGCTCTATTGAATAATGAATGTTTTGAATTTTCTCCAAAAGTAAAGTAGTTGCAAACTCATGCTTTTAGAGACTTGTTTGGGCTCATGAGAGGAGTAGAAAGACATCAAAAATTTCAGTCCTGCATGATTCTACCAAGAAATGTGTGTTCATTGAAACCGCTGGTTTTTGATAGTTTGGGCCCTATTGAATAATGAATGTTTTGAATTTTCTCCAAAAGTAAAGTAGTTGCAAACTCATCCTTTTAGAAACTTGTTTGGGCTGTTGAGAGGAGTAAAAAACCATCAAAAATTTCAATCCTGCATGATTCTACCAAGAAATGTGTTACTTCATTCAAAACCTGATTTTTGGTATTGGGCTCTATTGAATAATGAATGTTTTGAATTTTCTCCAAAAGTAAAGTAGTTGCAAACTCATGCTTTTAGAGACTTGTTTGGGCTCATGAGAGGAGTAGAAAAACATCGAAAATTTCAGTCCTGCATGATTCTACCAAGAAATGTGTGTTCATTGAAACCGCTGGTTTTTGATAGTTTGGGCCCTATTGAATAATGAATGTTTTGAATTTTCTCCAAAAGTAAAGTATTTGCAAACTCATCCTTTTAGAAACTTGTTTGGGCTGTTGAGAGGAGTAAAAAACCATCAAAAATTTCAATCCTGCATGATTCTACCAAGAAATGTGATTCTTCATTCAAAACCTGATTTTTGCTATTGGGCTCTATTGAATAATGAATGTTTTGAATTTTCTCCAAAAGTAAAGTAGTTGCAAACTCATGCTTTTAGAGACTTGTTTGGGCTCATGAGAGGAGTAGAAAAACATCAAAAATTTCAGTCCTGCATGATTCTTCCAAGAAATGTGTGTTCATTGAAACCGCTGGTTTTTGATAGTTTGGGCCCTATTGAATAATGAATGTTTTGAATTTTCTCCAAAAGTAAAGTAGTTGCAAACTCATCCTTTTAGAAACTTGTTTGGGCTGTTGAGAGGAGTAAAAAACCATCAAAAATTTCAATCCTGCATGATTCTACCAAGAAATGTGATTCTTCATTCAAAACCTGATTTTTGCTATTGGGCTCTATTGAATAATGAATGTTTTGAATTTTCTCCAAAAGTAAAGTAGTTGCAAACTCATGCTTTTAGAGACTTGTTTGGGCTCATGAGAGGAGTAGAAAAACATCAAAAATTTCAGTCCTGCATGATTCTACCAAGAAATGTGTGTTCATTGAAACCGCTGGTTTTTGATAGTTTGGGCCCTATTGAATAATGAATGTTTTGAATTTTCTCCAAAAGTAAAGTAGTTGCAAACTCATCCTTTTAGAAACTTGTTTGGGCTGTTGAGAGGAGTAAAAAACCATCAAAAATTTCAATCCTGCATGCTTCTACCAAGAAATGTGATTCTTCATTCAAAACCTGATTTTTGCTATTGGGCTCTATTGAATAATGAATGTTTTGAATTTTCTCCAAAAGTAAAGTAGTTGCAAACTCATGCTTTTAGAGACTTGTTTGGGCTCATGAGAGGAGTAGAAAAACATCAAAAATTTCAGTCCTGCATGATTCTACCAAGAAATGTGTGTTCATTGAAACCGCTGGTTTTTGATAGTTTGGGCCCTATTGAATAATGAATGTTTTGAATTTTCTCCAAAAGTAAAGTAGTTGCAAACTCATCCTTTTAGAAACTTGTTTGGGCTGTTGAGAGGAGTAAAAAACCATCAAAAATTTCAATCCTGCATGATTCTACCAAGAAATGTGATTCTTCATTCAAAACCTGATTTTTGCTATTGGGCTCTATTGAATAAAGAATGTTTTGAATTTTCTCCAAAAGTAAAGTAGTTGCAAACTCATGCTTTTAGAGACTTGTTTGGGCTCATGAGAGGAGTAGAAAAACATCAAAAATTTCAGTCCTGCATGATTCTACCAAGAAATGTGTGTTCATTGAAACCGCTGGTTTTTTATAGTTTGGGCCCTATTGAATAATGAATGTTTTGAATTTTCTCCAAAAGTAAAGTAGTTGCAAACTCATCCTTTTAGAAACTTGTTTGGGCTGTTGAGAGGAGTAAAAAACCATCAAAAATTTCAATCCTGCATGATTCTACCAAGAAATGTGATTCTTCATTCAAAACCTGATTTTTGCTATTGGGCTCTATTGAAAAGTGAATGTTTTGAATTTTCTCCAAAAGTAAAGTAGTTGCAAACTCATGCTTTTAGAAACTTGTTTGGGCTCATGAGAGGAGTAGAAAAACATCAAAAATTTCAGTCCTGCATGATTCTACCAAGAAATGTGTGTTCATTGAAACCGCTGGTTTTTGATAGTTTGGGCCCTATTGAATAATGAATGTTTTGAATTTTCTCCAAAAGTAAAGTAGTTGCAAACTCATCCTTTTAGAAACTTGTTTGGGCTGTTGAGAGGAGTAAAAAACCATCAAAAATTTCAATCCTGCATGATTTTACCAAGAAATGTGATTCTTCATTCAAAACCTGATTTTTGCTATTGGGCTCTATTGAATAGTGAATGTTTTGAATGTTCTCCAAAAGTAAACTAGTTGCAAACTCATCCTTTTAGAAACTTGTTTGGGCTGTTGAGAGGAGTAAAAAACCATCAAAAATTTCAATCCTGCATGATTCTACCAAGAAATCTGATTCTTCATTCAAAACCTGATTTTTGCTATTGGGCTCTATTGAATAATGAATGTTTTGAATTTTCTCCAAAAGTAAAGTAGTTGCAAACTCATGCTTTTAGAAACTTGTTTGGGCTCATGAGAGGAGTAGAAAAACATCAAAAATTTCAGTCCTGCATGATTCTACCAAGAAATGTGTGTTCATTGAAACCGCTGGTTTTTGATAGTTTGGGCCCTATTGAATAATGAATGTTTTGAATTTTCTCCAAAAGTAAAGTAGTTGCAAACTCATCCTTTTAGAATCTTGTTTGGGCTGTTGAGAGGAGTAAAAAACCATCAAAAATTTCAATCCTGCATGATTCTACCAAGAAATGTGATTCTTCATTCAAAACCTGATTTTTGCTATTGGGCTCTATTGAATAATGAATGTTTTGAATTTTCTCCAAAAGTAAAGTAGTTGCAAACTCATGCTTTTAGAAACTTGTTTGGGCTCATGAGAGGAGTAGAAAAACATCAAAAATTTCAGTCCTGCATGATTCTACCAAGAAATGTGTGTTCATTCAAACCGCTGGTTTTTGATAGTTTGGGCCCTATTGAATAATGAATGTTTTGAATTTTCTCCAAAAGTAAAGCAGTTGCAAACTCATCCTTTTAGAAACTTGTTTGGGCTGTAGAGAGGAGTAAAAAACCATCAAAAATTTCAATCCTGCTTGATTCTACCAAGAAATGTGATTCTTCATTCAAAACCTGATTTTTGCTATTGGGCTCTATTGAATAATGAATGTTTTGAATTTTCTCCAAAAGTAAAGTAGTTGCAAACTCATGCTTTTAGAAACTTGTTTGGGCTCATGAGCGGAGTAGAAAAACATCAAAAATTTGAGTCCTGCATGATTCTACCAAGAAATGTGTGTTCATTGAAACCGCTGGTTTTTGATAGTTTGGGCCCTATTGAATAATGAATGTTTTGAATTTTCTCCAAAAGTAATGTAGTTGCAAACTCATCCTTTTAGAAACTTGTTTGGGCTGTTGAGAGGAGTAAAAAACCATCAAAAATTTCAATCCTGCATGCTTCTACCAAGAAATGTGATTCTTCATTCAAAACCTGATTTTTGCTATTGGGCTCTATTGAATAATGAATGTTTTGAATTTTCTCCAAAAGTAAAGTAGTTGCAAACTCATGCTTTTAGAGACTTGTTTGGGCTCATGAGAGAAGTAGAAAAACATCAAAAATTTCAGTCCTGCATGATTCTACCAAGAAATGTGTGTTCATTGAAACCGCTGGTTTTTGATAGTTTGGGCCCTATTGAATAATGAATGTTTTGAATTTTCTCCAAAAGTAAAGTAGTTGCAAACTCATCCTTTTAGAAACTTGTTTGGGCTGTTGAGAGGAGTAAAAAACCATCAAAAATTTCAATCCTGCATGATTCTACCAAGAAATGTGATTCTTCATTCAAAACCTGATTTTTGCTATTGGGCTCTATTGAATAATGAATGTTTTGAATTTTCTCCAAAAGTAAAGTAGTTGCAAACTCATGCCTTTAGAGACTTGTTTGGGCTCATGAGAGGAGTAGAAAAACATCAAAAATTTCAGTCCTGCATGATTCTACCAAGAAATGTGTGTTCATTGAAACCGCTGGTTTTTGATAGTTTGGGCCCTATTGAATAATGAATGTTTTGAATTTTCTCCAAAAGTAAAGTAGTTGCAAACTCATCCTTTTAGAAACTTGTTTGGGCTGTTGAGAGGAGTAAAAAACCATCAAAAATTTCAATCCTGCATGATTTTACCAAGAAATGTGATTCTTCATTCAAAACCTGATTTTTGCTATTGGGCTCTATTGAATAGTGAATGTTTTGAATGTTCTCCAAAAGTAAACTAGTTGCAAACTCATGCTTTTAGAAACTTGTTTGGGCTCATGAGAGGAGTAGAAAAACATCAAAAATTTCAGTCCTGCATGATTCTACCAAGAAATGTGTGTTCATTCAAACCGCTGGTTTTTGATAGTTTGGGCCCTATTGAATAATGAATGTTTTGAATTTTCTCCAAAAGTAAAGCAGTTGCAAACTCATCCTTTTAGAAACTTGTTTGGGCTGTAGAGAGGAGTAAAAAACCATCAAAAATTTCAATCCTGCTTGATTCTATCAAGAAATGTGATTCTTCATTCAAAACCTGATTTTTGCTATTGGGCTCTATTGAATAATGAATGTTTTGAATTTTCTCCAAAAGTAAAGTAGTTGCAAACTCATGCTTTTAGAAACTTGTTTGGGCTCATGAGCGGAGTAGAAAAACATCAAAAATTTGAGTCCTGCATGATTCTACCAAGAAATGTGTGTTCATTGAAACCGCTGGTTTTTGATAGTTTGGGCCCTATTGAATAATGAATGTTTTGAATTTTCTCCAAAAGTAATGTAGTTGCAAACTCATCCTTTTAGAAACTTGTTTGGGCTGTTGAGAGGAGTAAAAAACCATCAAAAATTTCAATCCTGCATGCTTCTACCAAGAAATGTGATTCTTCATTCAAAACCTGATTTTTGCTATTGGGCTCTATTGAATAATGAATGTTTTGAATTTTCTCCAAAAGTAAAGTAGTTGCAAACTCATGCTTTTAGAGACTTGTTTGGGCTCATGAGAGAAGTAGAAAAACATCAAAAATTTCAGTCCTGCATGATTCTACCAAGAAATGTGTGTTCATTGAAACCGCTGGTTTTTGATAGTTTGGGCCCTATTGAATAATGAATGTTTTGAATTTTCTCCAAAAGTAAAGTAGTTGCAAACTCATCCTTTTAGAAACTTGTTTGGGCTGTTGAGAGGAGTAAAAAACCATCAAAAATTTCAATCCTGCATGATTCTACCAAGAAATGTGATTCTTCATTCAAAACCTGATTTTTGCTATTGGGCTCTATTGAATAATGAATGTTTTGAATTTTCTCCAAAAGTAAAGTAGTTGCAAACTCATGCCTTTAGAGACTTGTTTGGGCTCATGAGAGGAGTAGAAAAACATCAAAAATTTCAGTCCTGCATGATTCTACCAAGAAATGTGTGTTCATTGAAACCGCTGGTTTTTGATAGTTTGGGCCCTATTGAATAATGAATGTTTTGAATTTTCTCCAAAAGTAAAGTAGTTGCAAACTCATCCTTTTAGAAACTTGTTTGGGCTGTTGAGAGGAGTAAAAAACCATCAAAAATTTCAATCCTGCATGATTTTACCAAGAAATGTGATTCTTCATTCAAAACCTGATTTTTGCTATTGGGCTCTATTGAATAGTGAATGTTTTGAATGTTCTCCAAAAGTAAACTAGTTGCAAACTCATGCTTTTAGAAACTTGTTTGGGCTCATGAGAGGAGTAGAAAAACATCAAAAATTTCAGTCCTGCATGATTCTACCAAGAAATGTGTGTTCATTGAAACCGCTGGTTTTTGATAGTTTGGGCCCTATTGAATAATGAATGTTTTGAATTTTCTCCAAAAGTAAAGTAGTTGCAAACTCATCCTTTTAGAAACTTGTTTGGGCTGTTGAGAGGAGTAAAAAACCACCAAAAATTTCAATCCTGCATGATTCTACCAAGAAATGTGATTCTTCATTCAAAACCTGATTTTTGCTATTGGGCTCTATTGAATAATGAATGTTTTGAATTTTCTCCAAAAGTAAAGTAGTTGCAAACTCATCCTTTTAGAAACTTGTTTGTGCTGTTGAGAGGAGTAAAAAACCATCAAAAATTTCAATCCTGCATGATTCTACCAAGAAATCTGATTCTTCATTCAAAACCTGATTTTTGCTATTGGGCTCTATTGAATAATGAATGTTTTGAATTTTCTCCAAAAGTAAAGTTGTTGCAAACTCATGCTTTTAGAAACTTGTTTGGGCTCATGAGAGGAGTAGAAAAACATCAAAAATTTCAGTCCTGCATGATTCTACCAAGAAATGTGTGTTCATTGAAACCGCTGGTTTTTGATAGTTTGGGCCCTATTGAATAATGAATGTTTTGAATTTTCTCCAAAAGTAAAGTAGTTGCAAACTCATCCTTTTAGAATCTTGTTTGGGCTGTTGAGAGGAGTAAAAAACCATCAAAAATTTCAATCCTGCATGATTCTACCAAGAAATGTGATTCTTCATTCAAAACCTGATTTTTGCTATTGGGCTCTATTGAATAATGAATGTTTTGAATTTTCTCCAAAAGTAAAGTAGTTGCAAACTCATGCTTTTAGAAACTTGTTTGGGCTCATGAGAGGAGTAGAAAAACATCAAAAATTTCAGTCCTGCATGATTCTACCAAGAAATGTGTGTTCATTCAAACCGCTGGTTTTTGATAGTTTGGGCCCTATTGAATAATGAATGTTTTGAATTTTCTCCAAAAGTAAAGCAGTTGCAAACTCATCCTTTTAGAAACTTGTTTGGGCTGTAGAGAGGAGTAAAAAACCATCAAAAATTTCAATCCTGCTTGATTCTACCAAGAAATGTGATTCTTCATTCAAAACCTGATTTTTGCTATTGGGCTCTATTGAATAATGAATGTTTTGAATTTTCTCCAAAAGTAAAGTAGTTGCAAACTCATGCTTTTAGAAACTTGTTTGGGCTCATGAGCGGAGTAGAAAAACATCAAAAATTTGAGTCCTGCATGATTCTACCAAGAAATGTGTGTTCATTGAAACCGCTGGTTTTTGATAGTTTGGGCCCTATTGAATAATGAATGTTTTGAATTTTCTCCAAAAGTAATGTAGTTGCAAACTCATCCTTTTAGAAACTTGTTTGGGCTGTTGAGAGGAGTAAAAAACCATCAAAAATTTCAATCCTGCATGCTTCTACCAAGAAATGTGATTCTTCATTCAAAACCTGATTTTTGCTATTGGGCTCTATTGAATAATGAATGTTTTGAATTTTCTCCAAAAGTAAAGTAGTTGCAAACTCATGCTTTTAGAGACTTGTTTGGGCTCATGAGAGAAGTAGAAAAACATCAAAAATTTCAGTCCTGCATGATTCTACCAAGAAATGTGTGTTCATTGAAACCGCTGGTTTTTGATAGTTTGGGCCCTATTGAATAATGAATGTTTTGAATTTTCTCCAAAAGTAAAGTAGTTGCAAACTCATCCTTTTAGAAACTTGTTTGGGCTGTTGAGAGGAGTAAAAAACCATCAAAAATTTCAATCCTGCATGATTCTACCAAGAAATGTGATTCTTCATTCAAAACCTGATTTTTGCTATTGGGCTCTATTGAATAATGAATGTTTTGAATTTTCTCCAAAAGTAAAGTAGTTGCAAACTCATGCCTTTAGAGACTTGTTTGGGCTCATGAGAGGAGTGGAAAAACATCAAAAATTTCAGTCCTGCATGATTCTACCAAGAAATGTGTGTTCATTGAAACCGCTGGTTTTTGATAGTTTGGGCCCTATTGAATAATGAATGTTTTGAATTTTCTCCAAAAGTAAAGTAGTTGCAAACTCATCCTTTTAGAAACTTGTTTGGGCTGTTGAGAGGAGTAAAAAACCATCAAAAATTTCAATCCTGCATGATTTTACCAAGAAATGTGATTCTTCATTCAAAACCTGATTTTTGCTATTGGGCTCTATTGAATAGTGAATGTTTTGAATGTTCTCCAAAAGTAAACTAGTTGCAAACTCATGCTTTTAGAAACTTGTTTGGGCTCATGAGAGGAGTAGAAAAACATCAAAAATTTCAGTCCTGCATGATTCTACCAAGAAATGTGTGTTCATTCAAACCGCTGGTTTTTGATAGTTTGGGCCCTATTGAATAATGAATGTTTTGAATTTTCTCCAAAAGTAAAGCAGTTGCAAACTCATCCTTTTAGAAACTTGTTTGGGCTGTAGAGAGGAGTAAAAAACCATCAAAAATTTCAATCCTGCTTGATTCTATCAAGAAATGTGATTCTTCATTCAAAACCTGATTTTTGCTATTGGGCTCTATTGAATAATGAATGTTTTGAATTTTCTCCAAAAGTAAAGTAGTTGCAAACTCATGCTTTTAGAAACTTGTTTGGGCTCATGAGCGGAGTAGAAAAACATCAAAAATTTGAGTCCTGCATGATTCTACCAAGAAATGTGTGTTCATTGAAACCGCTGGTTTTTGATAGTTTGGGCCCTATTGAATAATGAATGTTTTGAATTTTCTCCAAAAGTAATGTAGTTGCAAACTCATCCTTTTAGAAACTTGTTTGGGCTGTTGAGAGGAGTAAAAAACCATCAAAAATTTCAATCCTGCGTGCTTCTACCAAGAAATGTGATTCTTCATTCAAAACCTGATTTTTGCTATTGGGCTCTATTGAATAATGAATGTTTTGAATTTTCTCCAAAAGTAAAGTAGTTGCAAACTCATGCTTTTAGAGACTTGTTTGGGCTCATGAGAGAAGTAGAAAAACATCAAAAATTTCAGTCCTGCATGATTCTACCAAGAAATGTGTGTTCATTGAAACCGCTGGTTTTTGATAGTTTGGGCCCTATTGAATAATGAATGTTTTGAATTTTCTCCAAAAGTAAAGTAGTTGCAAACTCATCCTTTTAGAAACTTGTTTGGGCTGTTGAGAGGAGTAAAAAACCATCAAAAATTTCAATCCTGCATGATTCTACCAAGAAATGTGATTCTTCATTCAAAACCTGATTTTTGCTATTGGGCTCTATTGAATAATGAATGTTTTGAATTTTCTCCAAAAGTAAAGTAGTTGCAAACTCATGCCTTTAGAGACTTGTTTGGGCTCATGAGAGGAGTAGAAAAACATCAAAAATTTCAGTCCTGCATGATTCTACCAAGAAATGTGAGTTCATTGAAACCGCTGGTTTTTGATAGTTTGGGCCCTATTGAATAATGAATGTTTTGAATTTTCTCCAAAAGTAAAGTAGTTGCAAACTCATCCTTTTAGAAACTTGTTTGGGCTGTTGAGAGGAGTAAAAAACCATCAAAAATTTCAATCCTGCATGATTTTACCAAGAAATGTGATTCTTCATTCAAAACCTGATTTTTGCTATTGGGCTCTATTGAATAGTGAATGTTTTGAATGTTCTCCAAAAGTAAACTAGTTGCAAACTCATGCTTTTAGAAACTTGTTTGGGCTCATGAGAGGAGTAGAAAAACATCAAAAATTTCAGTCCTGCATGATTCTACCAAGAAATGTGTGTTCATTGAAACCGCTGGTTTTTGATAGTTTGGGCCCTATTGAATAATGAATGTTTTGAATTTTCTCCAAAAGTAAAGTAGTTGCAAACTCATCCTTTTAGAAACTTGTTTGGGCTGTTGAGAGGAGTAAAAAACCACCAAAAATTTCAATCCTGCATGATTCTACCAAGAAATGTGATTCTTCATTCAAAACCTGATTTTTGCTATTGGGCTCTATTGAATAATGAATGTTTTGAATTTTCTCCAAAAGTAAAGTAGTTGCAAACTCATCCTTTTAGAAACTTGTTTGTGCTGTTGAGAGGAGTAAAAAACCATCAAAAATTTCAATCCTGCATGATTCTACCAAGAAATCTGATTCTTCATTCAAAACCTGATTTTTGCTATTGGGCTCTATTGAATAATGAATGTTTTGAATTTTCTCCAAAAGTAAAGTAGTTGCAAACTCATGCTTTTAGAAACTTGTTTGGGCTCATGAGAGGAGTAGAAAAACATCAAAAATTTCAGTCCTGCATGATTCTACCAAGAAATGTGTGTTCATTGAAACCGCTGGTTTTTGATAGTTTGGGCCCTATTGAATAATGAATGTTTTGAATTTTCTCCAAAAGTAAAGTAGTTGCAAACTCATCCTTTTAGAATCTTGTTTGGGCTGTTGAGAGGAGTAAAAAACCATCAAAAATTTCAATCCTGCATGATTCTACCAAGAAATGTGATTCTTCATTCAAAACCTGATTTTTGCTATTGGGCTCTATTGAATAATGAATGTTTTGAATTTTCTCCAAAAGTAAAGTAGTTGCAAACTCATGCTTTTAGAAACTTGTTTGGGCTCATGAGAGGAGTAGAAAAACATCAAAAATTTCAGTCCTGCATGATTCTACCAAGAAATGTGTGTTCATTCAAACCGCTGGTTTTTGATAGTTTGGGCCCTATTGAATAATGAATGTTTTGAATTTTCTCCAAAAGTAAAGCAGTTGCAAACTCATCCTTTTAGAAACTTGTTTGGGCTTTAGAGAGGAGTAAAAAACCATCAAAAATTTCAATCCTGCTTGATTCTACCAAGAAATGTGATTCTTCATTCAAAACCTGATTTTTGCTATTGGGCTCTATTGAATAATGAATGTTTTGAATTTTCTCCAAAAGTAAAGTAGTTGCAAACTCATGCTTTTAGAAACTTGTTTGGGCTCATGAGCGGAGTAGAAAAACATCAAAAATTTGAGTCCTGCATGATTCTACCAAGAAATGTGTGTTCATTGAAACCGCTGGTTTTTGATAGTTTGGGCCCTATTGAATAATGAATGTTTTGAATTTTCTCCAAAAGTAATGTAGTTGCAAACTCATCCTTTTAGAAACTTGTTTGGGCTGTTGAGAGGAGTAAAAAACCATCAAAAATTTCAATCCTGCATGCTTCTACCAAGAAATGTGATTCTTCATTCAAAACCTGATTTTTGCTATTGGGCTCTATTGAATAATGAATGTTTTGAATTTTCTCCAAAAGTAAAGTAGTTGCAAACTCATGCTTTTAGAGACTTGTTTGGGCTCATGAGAGGAGTAGAAAAACATCAAAAATTTCAGTCCTGCATGATTCTACCAAGAAATGTGTGTTCATTGAAACCGCTGGTTTTTGATAGTTTGGGCCCTATTGAATAATGAATGTTTTGAATTTTCTCCAAAAGTAAAGTAGTTGCAAACTCATCCTTTTAGAAACTTGTTTGGGCTGTTGAGAGGAGTAAAAAACCATCAAAAATTTCAATCCTGCATGATTTTACCAAGAAATGTGATTCTTCATTCAAAACCTGATTTTTGCTATTGGGCTCTATTGAATAGTGAATGTTTTGAATTTTCTCCAAAAGTAAAGTAGTTGCAAACTCATGCTTTTAGAGACTTGTTTGGGCTCATGAGAGGAGTAGAAAAACATCAAAAATTTCAGTCCTGCATGATTCTCCCAAGAAATGTGTGTTCATTGAAACCGCTGGTTTTTGATAGTTTGGGCCCTATTGAATAATGAATGTTTTGAATTTTCTCCAAAAGTAAAGTAGTTGCAAACTCATCCTTTTAGAAACTTGTTTGGGCTGTAGAGAGGAGTAAAAAACCATCAAAAATTTCAATCCTGCATGATTCTACCAAGAAATGTGATTCTTCATTCAAAACCTGATTTTTGCTATTGGGCTCTATTGAATAATGAATGTTTTGAATTTTCTCCAAAAGTAAAGTAGTTGCAAACTCATGCTTTTAGAAACTTGTTTGGGCTCATGAGAGGAGTAGAAAAACATCAAAAATTTCAGTCCTGCATGATTCTACCAAGAAATGTGTGTTCATTCAAACCGCTGGTTTTTGATAGTTTGGGCCCTATTGAATAATGAATGTTTTGAATTTTCTCCAAAAGTAAAGTAGTTGCAAACTCATCCTTTTAGAAACTTGTTTGGGCTGTTGAGAGGAGTAAAAAACCATCAAAAATTTCAATCCTGCATGATTTTACCAAGAAATGTGATTCTTCATTCAAAACCTGATTTTTGCTATTGGGCTCTATTGAATAGTGAATGTTTTGAATGTTCTCCAAAAGTAAACTAGTTGCAAACTCATGCTTTTAGAGACTTGTTTGGGCTCATGAGAGGAGTAGAAAAACATCAAAAATTTCAGTCCTGCACGATTCTACCAAGAAATGTGTGTTCATTGAAACCGCTGGTTTTTGATAGTTTGGGCCCTATTGAATAATGAATGTTTTGAATTTTCTCCAAAAGTAAAGTAGTTGGAAACTCATCCTTTTAGAAACTTGTTTGGGCTGTTGAGAGGAGTAAAAAACCATCAAAAATTTCAATCCTGCATGATTCTACCAAGAAATGTGATTCTTCATTCAAAACCTGATTTTTGCTATTGGGCTCTATTGAATAATGAATGTTTTGAATTTTCTCCAAAAGTAAAGTAGTTGCAAACTCATGCTTTTAGAGACTTGTTTGGGCTCATGAGAGGAGTAGAAAAACATCAAAAATTTCAGTCCTGCATGATTCTACCAAGAAATGTGTGTTCATTCAAACCGCTGGTTTTTGATAGTTTGGGCCCTATTGAATAATGAATGTTTTGAATTTTCTCCAAAAGTAAAGTAGTTGCAAACTCATCCTTTTAGAAACTTGTTTGGGCTGTTGAGAGGAGTAAAAAACCATCAAAAATTTCAATCCTGCATGATTTTACCAAGAAATGTGATTCTTCATTCAAAACCTGATTTTTGCTATTGGGCTCTATTGAATAGTGAATGTTTTGAATGTTCTCCAAAAGTAAACTAGTTGCAAACTCATGCTTTTAGAAACTTGTTTGGGCTCATGAGAGGAGTAGAAAAACATCAAAAATTTCAGTCCTGCACGATTCTACCAAGAAATGTGTGTTCATTGAAACCGCTGGTTTTTGATAGTTTGGGCCCTATTGAATAATGAATGTTTTGAATTTTCTCCAAAAGTAAAGTAGTTGGAAACTCATCCTTTTAGAAACTTGTTTGGGCTGTTGAGAGGAGTAAAAAACCATCAAAAATTTCAATCCTGCATGATTTTACCAAGAAATGTGATTCTTCATTCAAAACCTGATTTTTGCTATTGGGCTCTATTGAATAATGAATGTTTTGAATTTTCTCCAAAAGTAAAGTAGTTGCAAACTCATGCTTTTAGAGACTTGTTTGGGCTCATGAGAGGAGTAGAAAAACATCAAAAATTTCAGTCCTGCATGATTCTACCAAGAAATGTGTGTTCATTCAAACCGCTGGTTTTTGATAGTTTGGGCCCTATTGAATAATGAATGTTTTGAATTTTCTCCAAAAGTAAAGCAGTTGCAAACTCATACTTTTAGAAACTTGTTTGGGCTGTAGAGAGGAGTAAAAAACCATCAAAAATTTCAATCCTGCATGATTCTACCAAGAAATGTGATTCTTCATTCAAAACCTGATTTTTGCTATTGGGCTCTATTGAATAATGAATGTTTTGAATTTTCTCCAAAAGTAAAGTAGTTGCAAACTCATGCTTTTAGAGACTTGTTTGGGCTCATGAGAGGAGTAGAAAAACATCAAAAACTTCAGTCCTGCATGATTCTACCAAGAAATGTGTGTTCATTCAAACCGCTGGTTTTTGATAGTTTGGGCCCTATTGAATAATGAATGTTTTGAATTTTCTCCAAAAGTAAAGTAGTTGCAAACTCATCCTTTTAGAAACTTGTTTGGGCTGTTGAGAGGAGTAAAAAACCATCAAAAATTTCAATCCTGCATGATTCTACCAAGAAATGTGATTCTTCATTCAAAACCTGATTTTTGCTATTGGGCTCTATTGAATAATGAATGTTTTGAATTTTCTCCAAAAGTAAAGTAGTTGCAAACTCATGCTTTTAGAGACTTGTTTGGGCTCATGAGAGGAGTAGAAAAACATCAAAAACTTCAGTCCTGCATGATTCTACCAAGAAATGTGTGTTCATTGAAACCGCTGGTTTTTGATAGTTTGGGCCCTATTGAATAATGAATGTTTTGAATTTTCTCCAAAAGTAAAGTAGTTGCAAACTCATCCTTTTAGAAACTTGTTTGGGCTGTTGAGAGGAGTAAAAAACCATCAAAAATTTCAATCCTGCATGATTTTACCAAGAAATGTGATTCTTCATTCAAAACCTGATTTTTGCTATTGGGCTCTATTGAATAGTGAATGTTTTGAATGTTCTCCAAAAGTAAACTAGTTGCAAACTCATGCTTTTAGAAACTTGTTTGGGCTCATGAGAGGAGTAGAAAAACATCAAAAATTTCAGTCCTGCATGATTCTACCAAGAAATGTGTGTTCATTGAAACCGCTGGTTTTTGATAGTTTGGGCCCTATTGAATAATGAATGTTTTGAATTTTCTCCAAAAGTAAAGTAGTTGGAAACTCATCCTTTTAGAAACTTGTTTGGGCTGTTGAGAGGAGTAAAAAACCATCAAAAATTTCAATCCTGCATGATATTACCAAGAAATGTGATTCTTCATTCAAAACCTGATTTTTGCTATTGCGCTCTATTGAATAATGAATGTTTTGAATTTTCTCCAAAAGTAAAGTAGTTGCAAACTCATGCTTTTAGAGACTTGTTTGGGCTCATGAGAGGAGTAGAAAAACATCAAAAATTTCAGTCCTGCATGATTCTACCAAATGTGTGTTCATTGAAACCGCTGGTTTTTGATAGTTTGGGCCTTATTGAATAATGAATGTTTTGAATTTTCTCCAAAAGTAAAGTAGTTGCAAACTCATCCTTTTAGAAACTTGTTTGGGCTGTTGAGAGGAGTAAAAAACCATCAAAAATTTCAATCCTGCATGATTCTACCAAGAAATGTGATTCTTCATTCAAAACCTGATTTTTGCTATTGGGCTCTATTGAATAATGAATGTTTTGAATTTTCTCCAAAAGTAAAGTAGTTGCAAACTCATGCTTTTAGAGACTTGTTTGGGCTCATGAGAGGAGTAGAAAAACATCAAAAATTTCAGTCCTGCATGATTCTACCAAGAAATGTGTGTTCATTGAAACCGCTGGTTTTTGATAGTTTGGGCCCTATTGAATAATGAATGTTTTGAATTTTCTCCAAAAGTAAAGTAGTTGCAAACTCATCCTTTTAGAAACTTGTTTGGGCTGTTGAGAGGAGTAAAAAACCATCAAAAATTTCAATCCTGCATGCTTCTACCAAGAAATGTGATTCTTCATTCAAAACCTGATTTTTGCTATTGGGCTCTATTGAATAATGAATGTTTTGAATTTTCTCCAAAAGTAAAGTAGTTGCAAACTCATGCTTTTAGAGACTTGTTTGGGCTCATGAGAGGAGTAGAAAAACATCAAAAATTTCAGTCCTGCATGATTCTACCAAGAAATGTGTGTTCATTCAAACCGCTGGTTTTTGATAGTTTGGGCCCTATTGAATAATGAATGTTTTGAATTTTCTCCAAAAGTAAAGTAGTTGCAAACTCATCCTTTTACAAACTTGTTTGGGCTGTTGAGAGGAGTAAAAAACCATCAAAAATTTCAATCCTGCATGATTCTACCAAGAAATGTGATTCTTCATTCAAAACCTGATTTTTGCTATTGGGCTCTATTGAAAAGTGAATGTTTTGAATTTTCTCCAAAAGTAAAGTAGTTGCAAACTCATGCTTTTAGAGACTTGTTTGGGCTCATGAGAGGAGTAGAAAAACATCAAAAATTTCAGTCCTGCATGATTCTACCAAGAAATGTGTGTTCATTGAAACCGCTGGTTTTTGATAGTTTGGGCCCTATTGAATAATGAATGTTTTGAATTTTCTCCAAAAGTAAAGTAGTTGCAAACTCATCCTTTTAGAAACTTGTTTGGGCTGTTGAGAGGAGTAAAAAACCATCAAAAATTTCAATCCTGCATGATTCTACCAAGAAATGTGATTCTTCATTCAAAACCTGATTTTTGCTATTGGGCTCTATTGAATAATGAATGTTTTGAATTTTCTCCAAAAGTAAAGTAGTTGCAAACTCATGCTTTTAGAAACTTGTTTGGGCTCATGAGAGGAGTAGAAAAACATCAAAAATTTCAGTCCTGCATGATTCTTCCAAGAAATGTGTGTTCATTGAAACCGCTGGTTTTTGATAGTTTGGGCCCTATTGAATAATGAATGTTTTGAATTTTATCCAAAAGTAAAGTAGTTGCAAACTCATCCTTTTAGAAACTTGTTTGGGCTGTTGAGAGGAGTAAGAAACCATCAAAAATTTCAATCCTGCATGCTTCTACCAAGAAATGTGATTCTTCATTCAAAACCTGATTTTTGCTATTGGGCTCTATTGAATAATGAATGTTTTGAATTTTCTCCAAAAGTAAAGTAGTTGCAAACTCATGCTTTTAGAGACTTGTTTGGGCTCATGAGAGGAGTAGAAAAACATCAAAAATTTCAGTCCTGCATGATTCTACCAAGAAATGTGTGTTCATTGAAACCGCTGGTTTTTGATAGTTTGGGCCCTATTGAATAATGAATGTTTTGAATTTTCTCCAAAAGTAAAGTAGTTGCAAACTCATCCTTTTCGAAACTTGTTTGGGCTGTTGAGAGGAGTAAAAAACCATCAAAAATTTCAATCCTGCATGATTCTACCAAGAAATGTGATTCTTCATTCAAAACCTGATTTTTGCTATTGGGCTCTATTGAATAATGAATGTTTTGAATTTTCTCCAAAAGTAAAGTAGTCCCAAACTCATGCTTTTAGAAACTTGTTTGGGCTCATGAGAGGAGTAGAAAAACATCAAAAATTTCAGTCCTGCATGATTCTACCAAGAAATGTGTGTTCATTCAAACCGCTGGTTTTTGATAGTTTGGGCCCTATTGAATAATGAATGTTTTGAATTTTCTCCAAAAGTAAAGCAGTTGCAAACTCATCCTTTTAGAAACTTGTTTGGGCTGTAGAGAGGAGTAAAAAACCATCAAAAATTTCAATCCTGCATGATTCTACCAAGAAATGTGATTCTTCATTCAAAACCTGATTTTTGCTATTGGGCTCTATTGAATAATGAATGTTTTGAATTTTCTCCAAAAGTAAAGTAGTTGCAAACTCATGCTTTTAGAGACTTGTTTGGGCTCATGAGAGGAGTAGAAAAACATCAAAAATTTCAGTCCTGCATGATTCTACCAAGAAATGTGTGTTCATTCAAACCGCTGGTTTTTGATAGTTTGGGCCCTATTGAATAATGAATGTTTTGAATTTTCTCCAAAAGTAAAGTAGTTGCAAACTCATCCTTTTAGAAACTTGTTTGGGCTGTTGAGAGGAGTAAAAAACCATCAAAAATTTCAATCCTGCATGATTCTACCAAGAAATGTGATTCTTCATTCAAAACCTGATTTTTGCTATTGGGCTCTATTGAAAAGTGAATGTTTTGAATTTTCTCCAAAAGTAAAGTAGTTGCAAACTCATGCTTTTAGAGACTTGTTTGGGCTCATGAGAGGAGTAGAAAAACATCAAAAATTTCAGTCCTGCATGATTCTACCAAGAAATGTGTGTTCATTGAAACCGCTGGTTTTTGATAGTTTGGGCCCTATTGAATAATGAATGTTTTGAATTTTCTCCAAAAGTAAAGTAGTTGCAAACTCATCCTTTTAGAAACTTGTTTGGGCTGTTGAGAGGAGTAAAAAACCATCAAAAATTTCAATCCTGCATGATTCTACCAAGAAATGTGATTCTTCATTCAAAACCTGATTTTTGCTATTGGGCTCTATTGAATAATGAATGTTTTGAATTTTCTCCAAAAGTAAAGTAGTTGCAAACTCATGCTTTTAGAGACTTGTTTGGGCTCATGAGAGGAGTAGAAAAACATCAAAAATTTCAGTCCTGCATGATTCTACCAAGAAATGTGTGTTCATTGAAACCGCTGGTTTTTGATAGTTTGGGCCCTATTGAATAATGAATGTTTTGAATTTTCTCCAAAAGTAAAGTAGTTGCAAACTCATCCTTTTAGAAACTTGTTTGGGCTGTTGAGAGGAGTAAAAAACCATCAAAAATTTCAATCCTGCATGATTCTACCAAGAAATGTGATTCTTCATTCAAAACCTGATTTTTGCTATTGGGCTCTATTGAAAAGTGAATGTTTTGAATTTTCTCCAAAAGTAAAGTAGTTGCAAACTCATGCTTTTAGAGACTTGTTTGGGCTCATGAGAGGAGTAGAAAAACATCAAAAATTTCAGTCCTGCATGATTCTACCAAGAAATGTGTGTTCATTGAAACCGCTGGTTTTTGATAGTTTGGGCCCTATTGAATAATGAATGTTTTGAATTTTCTCCAAAAGTAAAGTAGTTGCAAACTCATCCTTTTAGAAACTTGTTTGGGCTGTTGAGAGGAGTAAAAAACCATCAAAAATTTCAATCCTGCATGATTTTACCAAGAAATGTGATTCTTCATTCAAAACCTGATTTTTGCTATTGGGCTCTATTGAATAATGAATGTTTTGAATTTTCTCCAAAAGTAAAGTAGTTGCAAACTCATGCTTTTAGAGACTTGTTTGGGCTCATGAGAGGAGTAGAAAAACATCAAAAATTTCAGTCCTGCATGATTCTACCAAGAAATGTGTGTTCATTGAAACCGCTGGTTTTTGATAGTTTGGGCCCTATTGAATAATGAATGTTTTGAATTTTCTCCAAAAGTAAAGTAGTTGCAAACTCATCCTTTTAGAAACTTGTTTGGGCTGTTGAGAGGAGTAAAAAACCATCAAAAATTTCAATCCTGCATGATTCTACCAAGAAATGTGATTCTTCATTCAAAACCTGATTTTTGCTATTGGGCTCAATTGAATAATGAATGTTTTGAATTTTCTCCAAAAGTAAAGTAGTTGCAAACTCATCCTTTTAGAAACTTGTTTGTGCTGTTGAGAGGAGTAAAAAACCATCAAAAATTTCAATCCTGCATGATTCTACCAAGAAATGTGATTCTTCATTCAAAACCTGATTTTTGCTATTGGGCTCTATTGAATAATGAATGTTTTGAATTTTCTCCAAAAGTAAAGTAGTTGCAAACTCATGCTTTTAGAAACTTGTTTGGCCTCATGAGAGGAGTAGAAAAACCTCAAAAATTTCAGTCCTGCATGATTCTACCAAGAAATGTGTGTTCATTGAAACCGCTGGTTTTTGATAGTTTGGGCCCTATTGAATAATGAATGTTTTGAATTTTCTCCAAAAGTAAAGTAGTTGCAAACTCATCCTTTTAGAATCTTGTTTGGGCTGTTGAGAGGAGTAAAAAACCATCAAAAATTTCAATCCTGCATGATTCTACCAAGAAATGTGATTCTTCATTCAAAACCTGACTTTTGCTATTGGGCTCTATTGAATAATGAATGTTTTGAATTTTCTCCAAAAGTAAAGTAGTTGCAAACTCATGCTTTTAGAGACTTGTTTGGGCTCATGAGAGGAGTAGAAAAACATCAAAAATTTCAGTCCTGCATGATTCTACCAAGAAATGTGTGTTCATTGAAACCGCTGGTTTTTGATAGTTTGGGCCCTATTGAATAATGAATGTTTTGAATTTTCTCCAAAAGTAAAGTAGTTGCAAACTCATCCTTTTAGAAACTTGTTTGGGCTGTTGAGAGGAGTAAAAAACCATCAAAAATTTCAATCCTGCATGATTTTACCAAGAAATGTGATTCTTCATTCAAAACCTGATTTTTGCTATTGGGCTCTATTGAATAGTGAATGTTTTGAATGTTCTCCAAAAGTAAACTAGTTGCAAACTCATGCTTTTAGAAACTTGTTTGGGCTCATGAGAGGAGTAGAAAAACATCAAAAATTTCAGTCCTGCATGATTCTACCAAGAAATGTGTGTTCATTGAAACCGCTGGTTTTTGATAGTTTGGGCCCTATTGAATAATGAATGTTTTGAATTTTCTCCAAAAGTAAAGTAGTTGGAAACTCATCCTTTTAGAAACTTGTTTGGGCTGTTGAGAGGAGTAAAAAACCATCAAAAATTTCAATCCTGCATGATTTTACCAAGAAATGTGATTCTTCATTCAAAACCTGATTTTTGCTATTGGGCTCTATTGAATAATGAATGTTTTGAATTTTCTCCAAAAGTAAAGTAGTTGCAAACTCATGCTTTTAGAGACTTGTTTGGGCTCATGAGAGGAGTAGAAAAACATAAAAAATTTCAGTCCTGCATGATTCTACCAAGAAATGTGTGTTCATTCAAACCGCTGGTTTTTGATAGTTTGGGCCCTATTGAATAATGAATGTTTTGAATTTTCTCCAAAAGTAAAGCAGTTGCAAACTCATCCTTTTAGAAACTTGTTTGGGCTGTAGAGAGGAGTAAAAAACCATCAAAAATTTCAATCCTACATGATTCTACCAAGAAATGTGATTCTTCATTCAAAACCTGATTTTTGCTATTGGGCTCTATTGAATAATGAATGTTTTGAATTTTCTCCAAAAGTAAAGTAGTTGCAAACTCATGCTTTTAGAGACTTGTTTGGGCTCATGAGAGGAGTAGAAAAACATCAAAAATTTCAGTCCTGCATGATTCTACCAAGAAATGTGTGTTCATTCAAACCGCTGGTTTTTGATAGTTTGGGCCCTATTGAATAATGAATGTTTTGAATTTTCTCCAAAAGTAAAGTAGTTGCAAACTCATCCTTTTAGAAACTTGTTTGGGCTGTTGAGAGGAGTAAAAAACCATCAAAAATTTCAATCCTGCATGATTCTACCAAGAAATGTGATTCTTCATTCAAAACGCTGATTTTTGCTATTGGGCTCTATTGAATAATGAATGTTTTGAATTTTCTCCAAAAGTAATGTAGTTGCAAACTCATCCTTTTAGAAACTTGTTTGGGCTGTTGAGAGGAGTAAAAAACCATCAAAAATTTCAATCCTGCATGATTCTACCAAGAACTGTGATTCTTCATTCAAAACCTGATTTTTGCTATTGGGCTCTATTGAATAATGAATGTTTTGAATTTTCTCCAAAAGTAAAGTAGTTGCAAACTCATGCTTTTAGAAACTTGTTTGGGCTCATGAGAGGAGTAGAAAAACATCAAAAATTTCAGTCCTGCATGATTCTTCCAAGAAATGTGTGTTCATTGAAACCGCTGGTTTTTGATAGTTTGGGCCCTATTGAATAATGAATGTTTTGAATTTTCTCCAAAAGTAAAGTAGTTGCAAACTCATCCTTTTAGAAACTTGTTTGGGCTGTTGAGAGGAGTAAAAAACCATCAAAAATTTCAATCCTGCATGATTCTACCAAGAAATGTGATTCTTCATTCAAAACCTGATTTTTGCTATTGGGCTCTATTGAATAATGAATGTTTTGAATTTTCTCCAAAAGTAAAGTAGTTGCAAACTCATCCTTTTAGAAACTTGTTTGTGCTGTTGAGAGGAGTAAAAAACCATCAAAAATTTCAATCCTGCATGATTCTACCAAGAAATGTGATTCTTCATTCAAAACCTGATTTTTGCTATTGGGCTCTATTGAATAATGAATGTTTTGAATTTTCTCCAAAAGTAAAGTAGTTGCAAACTCATGCTTTTAGAAACTTGTTTGGGCTCATGAGAGGAGTAGAAAAACATCAAAAATTTCAGTCCTGCATGATTCTACCAAGAAATGTGTGTTCATTGAAACCGCTGGTTTTTGATAGTTTGGGCCCTATTGAATAATGAATGTTTTGAATTTTCTCCAAAAGTAAAGTAGTTGCAAACTCATCCTTTTAGAATCTTGTTTGGGCTGTTGAGAGGAGTAAAAAACCATCAAAAATTTCAATCCTGCATGATTCTACCAAGAAATGTGATTCTTCATTCAAAACCTGACTTTTGCTATTGGGCTCTATTGAATAATGAATGTTTTGAATTTTCTCCAAAAGTAAAGTAGTTGCAAACTCATGCTGTTAGAAACTTGTTTGGGCTCATGAGAGGAGTAGAAAAACATCAAAAATTTGAGTCCTGCATGATTCTACCAAGAAATGTGTGTTCATTCAAACCGCTGGTTTTTGATAGTTTCGGCCCTATTGAATAATGAATGTTTTGAATTTTCTCCAAAAGTAAAGCAGTTGCAAACTCATCCTTTTAGAAACTTGTTTGGGCTGTAGAGAGGAGTAAAAAACCATCAAAAATTTCAATCCTGCTTGATTCTACCAAGAAATGTGATTCTTCATTCAAAACCTGATTTTTGCTATTGGGCTCTATTGAATAATGAATGTTTTGAATTTTCTCCAAAAGTAAAGTAGTTGCAAACTCATGCTTTTAGAAACTTGTTTGGGCTCATGAGCGGAGTACAAAAACATCAAAAATTTGAGTCCTGCATGATTCTACCAAGAAATGTGTGTTCATTGAAACCGCTGGTTTTTGATAGTTTGGGCCCTATTGAATAATGAATGTTTTGAATTTTCTCCAAAAGTAATGTAGTTGCAAACTCATCCTTTTAGAAACTTGTTTGGGCTGTTGAGAGGAGTAAAAAACCATCAAAAATTTCAATCCTGCATGCTTCTACCAAGAAATGTGATTCTTCATTCAAAACCTGATTTTTGCTATTGGGCTCTATTGAATAATGAATGTTTTGAATTTTCTCCAAAAGTAAAGTAGTTGCAAACTCATGCTTTTAGAGACTTGTTTGGGCTCATGAGAGGAGTAGAAAAACATCAAAAATTTCAGTCCTGCATGATTCTACCAAGAAATGTGTGTTCATTGAAACCGCTGGTTTTTGATAGTTTGGGCCCTATTGAATAATGAATGTTTTGAATTTTCTCCAAAAGTAAAGTAGTTGCAAACTCATCCTTTTAGAAACTTGTTTGGGCTGTTGAGAGGAGTAAAAAACCATCAAAAATTTCAATCCTGCATGATTTTACCAAGAAATGTGATTCTTCATTCAAAACCTGATTTTTGCTATTGGGCTCTATTGAATAGTGAATGTTTTGAATTTTCTCCAAAAGTAAAGTAGTTGCAAACTCATGCTTTTAGAGACTTGTTTGGGCTCATGAGAGGAGTAGAAAAACATCAAAAATTTCAGTCCTGCATGATTCTCCCAAGAAATGTGTGTTCATTGAAACCGCTGGTTTTTGATAGTTTGGGCCCTATTGAATAATGAATGTTTTGAATTTTCTCCAAAAGTAAAGTAGTTGCAAACTCATCCTTTTAGAAACTTGTTTGGGCTGTAGAGAGGAGTAAAAAACCATCAAAAATTTCAATCCTGCATGATTCTACCAAGAAATGTGATTCTTCATTCAAAACCTGATTTTTGCTATTGGGCTCTATTGAATAATGAATGTTTTGAATTTTCTCCAAAAGTAAAGTAGTTGCAAACTCATGCTTTTAGAAACTTGTTTGGGCTCATGAGAGGAGTAGAAAAACATCAAAAATTTCAGTCCTGCATGATTCTACCAAGAAATGTGTGTTCATTCAAACCGCTGGTTTTTGATAGTTTGGGCCCTATTGAAAAATGAATGTTTTGAATTTTCTCCAAAAGTAAAGTAGTTGCAAACTCATCCTTTTAGAAACTTGTTTGGGCTGTTGAGAGGAGTAAAAAACCATCAAAAATTTCAATCCTGCATGATTTTACCAAGAAATGTGATTCTTCATTCAAAACCTGATTTTTGCTATTGGGCTCTATTGAATAGTGAATGTTTTGAATGTTCTCCAAAAGTAAACTAGTTGCAAACTCATGCTTTTAGAGACTTGTTTGGGCTCATGAGAGGAGTAGAAAAACATCAAAAATTTCAGTCCTGCACGATTCTACCAAGAAATGTGTGTTCATTGAAACCGCTGGTTTTTGATAGTTTGGGCCCTATTGAATAATGAATGTTTTGAATTTTCTCCATTTTCAAAGAACTTTATTAAGTTTTCAAGATAACAGCAATAGTTTAACATTGATGTTTAAGTGTAGATATTACAATAAGGCAAAGGGAAAGGAAGGGTAAGGGGTTCGGAGTAAGTTTTAAGTTGCTTTATTGAGACGTACAAAGGGTAGAACAGAGGGAAGAAAGGAGGGAAATAAACTATACTAAAGTGTCTTGTCTCTTCGATATAGTGGGGATTGAAAAACCCCATAAAGAAGAGCCAAGACAAAGACTAACAGTATGTTTCTTTGTAGTGTTTTAGGAGTGAATAAACTCCTATTGTATGAGGACAAGCATACATATACTAGTACACAAAAAAAAAAATTTAAGTAACTCAAATGTTATATGCAAACTTGTCGCGTTGGTCCGAGTATCCAGTACCCAAAGACCAATAGGAGGAGGAAAGTTCGGCTTTTTTTATTCTCAGATTATCTTAGTGGAGCAAGCAACCACAAATCTTGAAGTTATTTCAGTTGCAAATCAAAATAAGGAGAAACAAACCCTGACAGTCCACAATAGAGAAGATCCAAGGGAGTCCAAAGTTCACGTATGATGGAGACGGAGGTCCTGTGCAGATGGACGAAGAGTATTAGAAGGAGAGACAATAGGGATCAGTCCGGTATTTTTAAGGAAGTCCAAACCCTCCTCCGGAGATCGAATGTGAACCAACTTGGAAGCAAAATTCACAAGTAATGTTGATGATTGGGTCCAATTATAACTAATATGAGCATTTCGAAGCCAAGTTGTTGTCTGGAAAAATGATCTGCGTTTTTGTATAGTGAATCTGGATAGATCTTTGAAGAAAGTTAAGTTACTGTAAGGTGACGAGAGGAAGTTTGAATCTCTGGATACGCCAAGGAGGGTATTGCTCACCCAATTAGGATAGAATGAAACGATGACATCACTGGCTAGATCAGGTGGCAAAGAAGAAGGTCTTCTAATCCTAAATATTTTCTCAATAAGGTTTTTCCCTTTAGTTTCCGGAACTAAATAAGACACCATTGAAGAGACGTACTCCTTAAGTCGGGATGGTTGGATTGACTCAGGAATGCCTCTGATTTTTATATTATTCTTTCTCTTTAAATCCTCAAAATTGGACAAGCAGCATCTAAAAGAGGCAATATCATTCTGTATTTTCTTCACAGAGTCCGAGAGTTCATGAAAATCTGAAGCTTTTTCAGAAGACGAGAATTCAAATTTTTTAGAAGTAGATTCTGCACTTTGAAGAGAAATGTCAGGTGTGGAGTTAGGTTTTATTATATTATCGCTGACTACTATCAATAATATGTCCTTCATGAGTTGCTTAATCAAGTTTCCTATTGCTTTAACTTTGTCAGTTCCCGAGTCTCCCCCACCGACAACTCCCAGGCCATTCAATGAGGTCAAGAAAGCTTTGCATAATTTAACCAGAAAATCGTCAGCGGGATACTCCCCAGAAACCATTATATTGTCCAGCGACAATAAATCAAGAGATGTCTCCTCAGTATCAGCATCATTATTCTTTTTAGCTATAGTAGGTTTATCCTCGTTAGAAATCTGCTCGTCTCCAGAGTCCCCATGGCCGACAGAACTCTCCGAATTAAAAGAACATGTTGAAAATGCCTCATCCATAACACTACTATCAATCAAGTCACTTTCTGAGCTTATAGTAGAGACCACCTCCTCAAGAGATCCATCAGAGCAAACACTTTCTGACTCCTCCCCGCCATCAGACGATATATCTGATTTGTTATGGTTTAAATCTGCGTTAGTAGTAGGAAGAGGAGGAGGAGAAGGAGACAGGTCTTTAATTTCAGAATTGTTGAGTCTAGATCTAATGTCCTCATCAGTTTTTTTATTAATGTCTGCAAAAAGCTTATAACAGAAATCAGCCAGTGATTGTTTGGTGGAAACAGAAACTGGTTGCTCCAACCCCTTTTTTGGCGAATGCAAAGATCCATTTTTTTGTGGACCCTTATTAATATCATTTTGAGGCTCCACACTATCACCTAGCTCAGAGGGGGATGGGACCCCCCCACAATGCAGTAGTGGCTTTATATTTGTCTCCCCATTTAATTGCTGGTTAAACGGATGTGCCGGAATAAATTCCACTGCATCGCATCGCAAAACACTGTTGGGATATGCGTTAGAGGTTATTAAAGTTGCAGTAGAAGTAATTAAAGATGAACCTTCGGCATATTTATGCAGCGGCAATGCAGAGGTTTCCCCACAACCATACTCCCCCAGGTGCACGGCCATGACTCCAACTGAATTTCCCGGGCTTTTAACAACTACAGCTGGGACCGCACTAAGCCCAGGGGGCTCCTCCGCCAACACCCCACTCACTGTTTGGTCTCCTGATGGTTTCATATGCTCAGTAACAAAGGGTGAACCGGCCGGTTCATAAGGCGGTGTTGCAGGAGATTTCTCTTTGATGTTCTTCTGTAGCGGCTTAGCCGCGGCTCCCCCGCACCTCTCAACTGAAGCCAGAACAAAAGAATCCACCGCCGAAGATTTGGTTCCTGTGTAAACTCCCAATGGATCTGGAGTTCTTCTTTGCAGGCCCAAAGATGATGTATATGCAGCTCCACACCGCGGCGCCTGCAGCTGCACAGCCACGGCTCTCACGTCGGTCTCTCCTCTCTCATAAGTTAAAGCAGGGACCGCTCCACAAGCTTCACCGCCGCTGCTTCCCTGCAACTGCACAGCTGCGGCTTTCATCCTGATCCTCCCGCTCCCGGCAGCCGAAGCAGAGACTGCTCCACAAGTAGGGGAACTCACCGCTGCAGGATCTCCACACCGCAGCGCTGCAGGAGCTCCACCGCCGCTACTTCCCCGCAGCTGCACAGCCACGGCTCTCACGACGGTCTCCCCTCTCTCATCAGTCAAAGCAGGGACCGCTTCACAAGCTTCACTGCCGCTGCTTCCCCGCAACTGCACAGCCGCAGCTCTCCCCGCGGGCCCCCCGCTCCGATCAACTGAAGCAGGGACCGCGCCAGATGCAAGGGAATTCACCGCTGTCGTTCTGCATGCTGTCAGGACTCCACGTGGGCATTCCTCCCCTCCTCCACCCCGCCGGTGATTAGAATATTGTGGCGGCCTCTGTTGTTTACCTTCAGCATGAGGAAGGCCTAGGTCGGGTGCCTCACCGGAGTCTCTTAGTCCTGCCAAGTGTTTTTTCTCCCATGGGGCCGCTTTTTTCTTCTTATATCTTCGTCCAGGCATGTTCTCTTTGATTTGCAGTCCAATTACTCCACAAATAAGCAATCTTCTTTTAGCTTAAGTTAGGGAAGAGCAGGAGCTCCCGAAAACACGACTGCTCTGCTCCCCTGCAAGCCACGCCCCCCTTGAATTTTCTCCAAAAGTAAAGTAGTTGGAAACTCATCCTTTTAGAAACTTGTTTGGGCTGTTGAGAGGAGTAAAAAACCATCAAAAATTTCAATCCTGCATGATTCTACCAAGAAATGTGATTCTTCATTCAAAACCTGATTTTTGCTATTGGGCTCTATTGAATAATGAATGTTTTGAATTTTCTCCAAAAGTAAAGTAGTTGCAAACTCATGCTTTTAGAGACTTGTTTGGGCTCATGAGAGGAGTAGAAAAACATCAAAAATTTCAGTCCTGCATGATTCTACCAAGAAATGTGTGTTCATTCAAACCGCTGGTTTTTGATAGTTTGGGCCCTATTGAATAATGAATGTTTTGAATTTTCTCCAAAAGTAAAGTAGTTGCAAACTCATCCTTTTAGAAACTTGTTTGGGCTGTTGAGAGGAGTAAAAAACCATCAAAAATTTCAATCCTGCATGATTTTACCAAGAAATGTGATTCTTCATTCAAAACCTGATTTTTGCTATTGGGCTCTATTGAATAATGAATGTTTTGAATTTTCTCCAAAAGTAAAGTAGTTGCAAACTCATGCTTTTAGAGACTTGTTTGGGCTCATGAGAGGAGTAGAAAAACATCAAAAATTTCAGTCCTGCATGATTCTACCAAGAAATGTGTGTTCATTGAAACCGCTGGTTTTTGATAGTTTGGGCCCTATTGAATAATGAATGTTTTGAATTTTCTCCAAAAGTAAAGTAGTTGCAAACTCATCCTTTTAGAAACTTGTTTGGGCTGTTGAGAGGAGTAAAAAACCATCAAAAATTTCAATCCTGCATGATTCTACCAAGAAATGTGATTCTTCATTCAAAACCTGATTTTTGCTATTGGGCTCTATTGAATAATGAATGTTTTGAATTTTCTCCAAAAGTAAAGTAGTTGCAAACTCATCCTTTTAGAAACTTGTTTGTGCTGTTGAGAGGAGTAAAAAACCATCAAAAATTTCAATCCTGCATGATTCTACCAAGAAATGTGATTCTTCATTCAAAACCTGATTTTTGCTATTGGGCTCTATTGAATAATGAATGTTTTGAATTTTCTCCAAAAGTAAAGTAGTTGCAAACTCATGCTTTTAGAAACTTGTTTGGGCTCATGAGAGGAGTAGAAAAACATCAAAAATTTCAGTCCTGCATGATTCTACCAAGAAATGTGTGTTCATTGAAACCGCTGGTTTTTGATAGTTTGGGCCCTATTGAATAATGAATGTTTTGAATTTTCTCCAAAAGTAAAGTAGTTGCAAACTCATCCTTTTAGAATCTTGTTTGGGCTGTTGAGAGGAGTAAAAAACCATCAAAAATTTCAATCCTGCATGATTCTACCAAGAAATGTGATTCTTCATTCAAAACCTGACTTTTGCTATTGGGCTCTATTGAATAATGAATGTTTTGAATTTTCTCCAAAAGTAAAGTAGTTGCAAACTCATGCTGTTAGAAACTTGTTTGGGCTCATGAGAGGAGTAGAAAAACATCAAAAATTTGAGTCCTGCATGATTCTACCAAGAAATGTGTGTTCATTCAAACCGCTGGTTTTTGATAGTTTCGGCCCTATTGAATAATGAATGTTTTGAATTTTCTCCAAAAGTAAAGCAGTTGCAAACTCATCCTTTTAGAAACTTGTTTGGGCTGTAGAGAGGAGTAAAAAACCATCAAAAATTTCAATCCTGCTTGATTCTACCAAGAAATGTGATTCTTCATTCAAAACCTGATTTTTGCTATTGGGCTCTATTGAATAATGAATGTTTTGAATTTTCTCCAAAAGTAAAGTAGTTGCAAACTCATGCTTTTAGAAACTTGTTTGGGCTCATGAGCGGAGTAGAAAAACATCAAAAATTTGAGTCCTGCATGATTCTACCAAGAAATGTGTGTTCATTGAAACCGCTGGTTTTTGATAGTTTGGGCCCTATTGAATAATGAATGTTTTGAATTTTCTCCAAAAGTAATGTAGTTGCAAACTCATCCTTTTAGAAACTTGTTTGGGCTGTTGAGAGGAGTAAAAAACCATCAAAAATTTCAATCCTGCATGCTTCTACCAAGAAATGTGATTCTTCATTCAAAACCTGATTTTTGCTATTGGGCTCTATTGAATAATGAATGTTTTGAATTTTCTCCAAAAGTAAAGTAGTTGCAAACTCATGCTTTTAGAGACTTGTTTGGGCTCATGAGAGGAGTAGAAAAACATCAAAAATTTCAGTCCTGCATGATTCTACCAAGAAATGTGTGTTCATTGAAACCGCTGGTTTTTGATAGTTTGGGCCCTATTGAATAATGAATGTTTTGAATTTTCTCCAAAAGTAAAGTAGTTGCAAACTCATCCTTTTAGAAACTTGTTTGGGCTGTTGAGAGGAGTAAAAAACCATCAAAAATTTCAATCCTGCATGATTTTACCAAGAAATGTGATTCTTCATTCAAAACCTGATTTTTGCTATTGGGCTCTATTGAATAGTGAATGTTTTGAATTTTCTCCAAAAGTAAAGTAGTTGCAAACTCATGCTTTTAGAGACTTGTTTGGGCTCATGAGAGGAGTAGAAAAACATCAAAAATTTCAGTCCTGCATGATTCTCCCAAGAAATGTGTGTTCATTGAAACCGCTGGTTTTTGATAGTTTGGGCCCTATTGAATAATGAATGTTTTGAATTTTCTCCAAAAGTAAAGTAGTTGCAAACTCATCCTTTTAGAAACTTGTTTGGGCTGTAGAGAGGAGTAAAAAACCATCAAAAATTTCAATCCTGCATGATTCTACCAAGAAATGTGATTCTTCATTCAAAACCTGATTTTTGCTATTGGGCTCTATTGAATAATGAATGTTTTGAATTTTCTCCAAAAGTAAAGTAGTTGCAAACTCATGCTTTTAGAAACTTGTTTGGGCTCATGAGAGGAGTAGAAAAACATCAAAAATTTCAGTCCTGCATGATTCTACCAAGAAATGTGTGTTCATTCAAACCGCTGGTTTTTGATAGTTTGGGCCCTATTGAATAATGAATGTTTTGAATTTTCTCCAAAAGTAAAGTAGTTGCAAACTCATCCTTTTAGAAACTTGTTTGGGCTGTTGAGAGGAGTAAAAAACCATCAAAAATTTCAATCCTGCATGATTTTACCAAGAAATGTGATTCTTCATTCAAAACCTGATTTTTGCTATTGGGCTCTATTGAATAGTGAATGTTTTGAATGTTCTCCAAAAGTAAACTAGTTGCAAACTCATGCTTTTAGAGACTTGTTTGGGCTCATGAGAGGAGTAGAAAAACATCAAAAATTTCAGTCCTGCACGATTCTACCAAGAAATGTGTGTTCATTGAAACCGCTGGTTTTTGATAGTTTGGGCCCTATTGAATAATGAATGTTTTGAATTTTCTCCAAAAGTAAAGTAGTTGGAAACTCATCCTTTTAGAAACTTGTTTGGGCTGTTGAGAGGAGTAAAAAACCATCAAAAATTTCAATCCTGCATGATTCTACCAAGAAATGTGATTCTTCATTCAAAACCTGATTTTTGCTATTGGGCTCTATTGAATAATGAATGTTTTGAATTTTCTCCAAAAGTAAAGTAGTTGCAAACTCATGCTTTTAGAGACTTGTTTGGGCTCATGAGAGGAGTAGAAAAACATCAAAAATTTCAGTCCTGCATGATTCTACCAAGAAATGTGTGTTCATTCAAACCGCTGGTTTTTGATAGTTTGGGCCCTATTGAATAATGAATGTTTTGAATTTTCTCCAAAAGTAAAGTAGTTGCAAACTCATCCTTTTAGAAACTTGTTTGGGCTGTTGAGAGGAGTAAAAAACCATCAAAAATTTCAATCCTGCATGATTTTACCAAGAAATGTGATTCTTCATTCAAAACCTGATTTTTGCTATTGGGCTCTATTGAATAGTGAATGTTTTGAATGTTCTCCAAAAGTAAACTAGTTGCAAACTCATGCTTTTAGAAACTTGTTTGGGCTCATGAGAGGAGTAGAAAAACATCAAAAATTTCAGTCCTGCACGATTCTACCAAGAAATGTGTGTTCATTGAAACCGCTGGTTTTTGATAGTTTGGGCCCTATTGAATAATGAATGTTTTGAATTTTCTCCAAAAGTAAAGTAGTTGGAAACTCATCCTTTTAGAAACTTGTTTGGGCTGTTGAGAGGAGTAAAAAACCATCAAAAATTTCAATCCTGCATGATTTTACCAAGAAATGTGATTCTTCATTCAAAACCTGATTTTTGCTATTGGGCTCTATTGAATAATGAATGTTTTGAATTTTCTCCAAAAGTAAAGTAGTTGCAAACTCATGCTTTTAGAGACTTGTTTGGGCTCATGAGAGGAGTAGAAAAACATCAAAAATTTCAGTCCTGCATGATTCTACCAAGAAATGTGTGTTCATTCAAACCGCTGGTTTTTGATAGTTTGGGCCCTATTGAATAATGAATGTTTTGAATTTTCTCCAAAAGTAAAGCAGCTGCAAACTCATACTTTTAGAAACTTGTTTGGGCTGTAGAGAGGAGTAAAAAACCATCAAAAATTTCAATCCTGCATGATTCTACCAAGAAATGTGATTCTTCATTCAAAACCTGATTTTTGCTATTGGGCTCTATTGAATAATGAATGTTTTGAATTTTCTCCAAAAGTAAAGTAGTTGCAAACTCATGCTTTTAGAGACTTGTTTGGGCTCATGAGAGGAGTAGAAAAACATCAAAAACTTCAGTCCTGCATGATTCTACCAAGAAATGTGTGTTCATTCAAACCGCTGGTTTTTGATAGTTTGGGCCCTATTGAATAATGAATGTTTTGAATTTTCTCCAAAAGTAAAGTAGTTGCAAACTCATCCTTTTAGAAACTTGTTTGGGCTGTTGAGAGGAGTAAAAAACCATCAAAAATTTCAATCCTGCATGATTCTACCAAGAAATGTGATTCTTCATTCAAAACCTGATTTTTGCTATTGGGCTCTATTGAATAATGAATGTTTTGAATTTTCTCCAAAAGTAAAGTAGTTGCAAACTCATGCTTTTAGAGACTTGTTTGGGCTCATGAGAGGAGTAGAAAAACATCAAAAATTTCAGTCCTGCATGATTCTACCAAGAAATGTGTGTTCATTGAAACCGCTGGTTTTTGATAGTTTGGGCCCTATTGAATAATGAATGTTTTGAATTTTCTCCAAAAGTAAAGTAGTTGCAAACTCATCCTTTTAGAAACTTGTTTGGGCTGTTGAGAGGAGTAAAAAACCATCAAAAATTTCAATCCTGCATGATTTTACCAAGAAATGTGATTCTTCATTCAAAACCTGATTTTTGCTATTGGGCTCTATTGAATAGTGAATGTTTTGAATGTTCTCCAAAAGTAAACTAGTTGCAAACTCATGCTTTTAGAAACTTGTTTGGGCCCATGAGAGGAGTAGAAAAACATCAAAAATTTCAGTCCTGCATGATTCTACCAAGAAATGTGTGTTCATTGAAACCGCTGGTTTTTGATAGTTTGGGCCCTATTGAATAATGAATGTTTTGAATTTTCTCCAAAAGTAAAGTAGTTGGAAACTCATCCTTTTAGAAACTTGTTTGGGCTGTTGAGAGGAGTAAAAAACCATCAAAAATTTCAATCCTGCATGATATTACCAAGAAATGTGATTCTTCATTCAAAACCTGATTTTTGCTATTGGGCTCTATTGAATAATGAATGTTTTGAATTTTCTCCAAAAGTAAAGTAGTTGCAAACTCATGCTTTTAGAGACTTGTTTGGGATCATGAGAGGAGTAGAAAAACATCAAAAATTTCAGTCCTGCATGATTCTACCAAATGTGTGTTCATTGAAACCGCTGGTTTTTGATAGTTTGGGCCTTATTGAATAATGAATGTTTTGAATTTTCTCCAAAAGTAAAGTAGTTGCAAACTCATCCTTTTAGAAACTTGTTTGGGCTGTTGAGAGGAGTAAAAAACCATCAAAAATTTCAATCCTGCATGATTCTACCAAGAAATGTGATTCTTCATTCAAAACCTGATTTTTGCTATTGGGCTCTATTGAATAATGAATGTTTTGAATTTTCTCCAAAAGTAAAGTAGTTGCAAACTCATGCTTTTAGAGACTTGTTTGGGCTCATGAGAGGAGTAGAAAAACATCAAAAATTTCAGTCCTGCATGATTCTACCAAGAAATGTGTGTTCATTGAAACCGCTGGTTTTTGATAGTTTGGGCCCTATTGAATAATGAATGTTTTGAATTTTCTCCAAAAGTAAAGTAGTTGCAAACTCATCCTTTTAGAAACTTGTTTGGGCTGTTGAGAGGAGTAAAAAACCATCAAAAATTTCAATCCTGCATGCTTCTACCAAGAAATGTGATTCTTCATTCAAAACCTGATTTTTGCTATTGGGCTCTATTGAATAATGAATGTTTTGAATTTTCTCCAAAAGTAAAGTAGTTGCAAACTCATGCTTTTAGAGACTTGTTTGGGCTCATGAGAGGAGTAGAAAAACATCAAAAATTTCAGTCCTGCATGATTCTACCAAGAAATGTGTGTTCATTCAAACCGCTGGTTTTTGATAGTTTGGGCCCTATTGAATAATGAATGTTTTGAATTTTCTCCAAAAGTAAAGTAGTTGCAAACTCATCCTTTTAGAAACTTGTTTGGGCTGTTGAGAGGAGTAAAAAACCATCAAAAATTTCAATCCTGCATGATTCTACCAAGAAATGTGATTCTTCATTCAAAACCTGATTTTTGCTATTGGGCTCTATTGAAAAGTGAATGTTTTGAATTTTCTCCAAAAGTAAAGTAGTTGCAAACTCATGCTTTTAGAGACTTGTTTGGGCTCATGAGAGGAGTAGAAAAACATCAAAAATTTCAGTCCTGCATGATTCTACCAAGAAATGTGTGTTCATTGAAACCGCTGGTTTTTGATAGTTTGGGCCCTATTGAATAATGAATGTTTTGAATTTTCTCCAAAAGTAAAGTAGTTGCAAACTCATCCTTTTAGAAACTTGTTTGGGCTGTTGAGAGGAGTAAAAAACCATCAAAAATTTCAATCCTGCATGATTCTACCAAGAAATGTGATTCTTCATTCAAAACCTGATTTTTGCTATTGGGCTCTATTGAATAATGAATGTTTTGAATTTTCTCCAAAAGTAAAGTAGTTGCAAACTCATGCTTTTAGAAACTTGTTTGGGCTCATGAGAGGAGTAGAAAAACATCAAAAATTTCAGTCCTGCATGATTCTTCCAAGAAATGTGTGTTCATTGAAACCGCTGGTTTTTGATAGTTTGGGCCCTATTGAATAATGAATGTTTTGAATTTTATCCAAAAGTAAAGTAGTTGCAAACTCATCCTTTTAGAAACTTGTTTGGGCTGTTGAGAGGAGTAAGAAACCATCAAAAATTTCAATCCTGCATGCTTCTACCAAGAAATGTGATTCTTCATTCAAAACCTGGTTTTTGCTATTGGGCTCTATTGAATAATGAATGTTTTGAATTTTCTCCAAAAGTAAAGTAGTTGCAAACTCATGCTTTTAGAGACTTGTTTGGGCTCATGAGAGGAGTAGAAAAACATCAAAAATTTCAGTCCTGCATGATTCTACCAAGAAATGTGTGTTCATTGAAACCGCTGGTTTTTGATAGTTTGGGCCCTATTGAATAATGAATGTTTTGAATTTTCTCCAAAAGTAAAGTAGTTGCAAACTCATCCTTTTCGAAACTTGTTTGGGCTGTTGAGAGGAGTAAAAAACCATCAAAAATTTCAATCCTGCATGATTCTACCAAGAAATGTGATTCTTCATTCAAAACCTGATTTTTGCTATTGGGCTCTATTGAATAATGAATGTTTTGAATTTTCTCCAAAAGTAAAGTAGTCCCAAACTCATGCTTTTAGAAACTTGTTTGGGCTCATGAGAGGAGTAGAAAAACATCAAAAATTTCAGTCCTGCATGATTCTACCAAGAAATGTGTGTTCATTCAAACCGCTGGTTTTTGATAGTTTGGGCCCTATTGAATAATGAATGTTTTGAATTTTCTCCAAAAGTAAAGCAGTTGCAAACTCATCCTTTTAGAAACTTGTTTGGGCTGTAGAGAGGAGTAAAAAACCATCAAAAATTTCAATCCTGCATGATTCTACCAAGAAATGTGATTCTTCATTCAAAACCTGATTTTTGCTATTGGGCTCTATTGAATAATGAATGTTTTGAATTTTCTCCAAAAGTAAAGTAGTTGCAAACTCATGCTTTTAGAGACTTGTTTGGGCTCATGAGAGGAGTAGAAAAACATCAAAAATTTCAGTCCTGCATGATTCTACCAAGAAATGTGTGTTCATTCAAACCGCTGGTTTTTGATAGTTTGGGCCCTATTGAATAATGAATGTTTTGAATTTTCTCCAAAAGTAAAGTAGTTGCAAACTCATCCTTTTAGAAACTTGTTTGGGCTGTTGAGAGGAGTAAAAAACCATCAAAAATTTCAATCCTGCATGATTCTACCAAGAAATGTGATTCTTCATTCAAAACCTGATTTTTGCTATTGGGCTCTATTGAAAAGTGAATGTTTTGAATTTTCTCCAAAAGTAAAGTAGTTGCAAACTCATGCTTTTAGAGACTTGTTTGGGCTCATGAGAGGAGTAGAAAAACATCAAAAATTTCAGTCCTGCATGATTCTACCAAGAAATGTGTGTTCATTGAAACCGCTGGTTTTTGATAGTTTGGGCCCTATTGAATAATGAATGTTTTGAATTTTCTCCAAAAGTAAAGTAGTTGCAAACTCATCCTTTTAGAAACTTGTTTGGGCTGTTGAGAGGAGTAAAAAACCATCAAAAATTTCAATCCTGCATGATATTACCAAGAAATGTGATTCTTCATTCAAAACCTGATTTTTGCTATTGGGCTCTATTGAATAATGAATGTTTTGAATTTTCTCCAAAAGTAAAGTAGTTGCAAACTCATGCTTTTAGAGACTTGTTTGGGATCATGAGAGGAGTAGAAAAACATCAAAAATTTCAGTCCTGCATGATTCTACCAAATGTGTGTTCATTGAAACCGCTGGTTTTTGATAGTTTGGGCCTTATTGAATAATGAATGTTTTGAATTTTCTCCAAAAGTAAAGTAGTTGCAAACTCATCCTTTTAGAAACTTGTTTGGGCTGTTGAGAGGAGTAAAAAACCATCAAAAATTTCAATCCTGCATGATTCTACCAAGAAATGTGATTCTTCATTCAAAACCTGATTTTTGCTATTGGGCTCTATTGAATAATGAATGTTTTGAATTTTCTCCAAAAGTAAAGTAGTTGCAAACTCATGCTTTTAGAGACTTGTTTGGGCTCATGAGAGGAGTAGAAAAACATCAAAAATTTCAGTCCTGCATGATTCTACCAAGAAATGTGTGTTCATTGAAACCGCTGGTTTTTGATAGTTTGGGCCCTATTGAATAATGAATGTTTTGAATTTTCTCCAAAAGTAAAGTAGTTGCAAACTCATCCTTTTAGAAACTTGTTTGGGCTGTTGAGAGGAGTAAAAAACCATCAAAAATTTCAATCCTGCATGCTTCTACCAAGAAATGTGATTCTTCATTCAAAACCTGATTTTTGCTATTGGGCTCTATTGAATAATGAATGTTTTGAATTTTCTCCAAAAGTAAAGTAGTTGCAAACTCATGCTTTTAGAGACTTGTTTGGGCTCATGAGAGGAGTAGAAAAACATCAAAAATTTCAGTCCTGCATGATTCTACCAAGAAATGTGTGTTCATTCAAACCGCTGGTTTTTGATAGTTTGGGCCCTATTGAATAATGAATGTTTTGAATTTTCTCCAAAAGTAAAGTAGTTGCAAACTCATCCTTTTAGAAACTTGTTTGGGCTGTTGAGAGGAGTAAAAAACCATCAAAAATTTCAATCCTGCATGATTCTACCAAGAAATGTGATTCTTCATTCAAAACCTGATTTTTGCTATTGGGCTCTATTGAAAAGTGAATGTTTTGAATTTTCTCCAAAAGTAAAGTAGTTGCAAACTCATGCTTTTAGAGACTTGTTTGGGCTCATGAGAGGAGTAGAAAAACATCAAAAATTTCAGTCCTGCATGATTCTACCAAGAAATGTGTGTTCATTGAAACCGCTGGTTTTTGATAGTTTGGGCCCTATTGAATAATGAATGTTTTGAATTTTCTCCAAAAGTAAAGTAGTTGCAAACTCATCCTTTTAGAAACTTGTTTGGGCTGTTGAGAGGAGTAAAAAACCATCAAAAATTTCAATCCTGCATGATTCTACCAAGAAATGTGATTCTTCATTCAAAACCTGATTTTTGCTATTGGGCTCTATTGAATAATGAATGTTTTGAATTTTCTCCAAAAGTAAAGTAGTTGCAAACTCATGCTTTTAGAAACTTGTTTGGGCTCATGAGAGGAGTAGAAAAACATCAAAAATTTCAGTCCTGCATGATTCTTCCAAGAAATGTGTGTTCATTGAAACCGCTGGTTTTTGATAGTTTGGGCCCTATTGAATAATGAATGTTTTGAATTTTATCCAAAAGTAAAGTAGTTGCAAACTCATCCTTTTAGAAACTTGTTTGGGCTGTTGAGAGGAGTAAGAAACCATCAAAAATTTCAATCCTGCATGCTTCTACCAAGAAATGTGATTCTTCATTCAAAACCTGGTTTTTGCTATTGGGCTCTATTGAATAATGAATGTTTTGAATTTTCTCCAAAAGTAAAGTAGTTGCAAACTCATGCTTTTAGAGACTTGTTTGGGCTCATGAGAGGAGTAGAAAAACATCAAAAATTTCAGTCCTGCATGATTCTACCAAGAAATGTGTGTTCATTGAAACCGCTGGTTTTTGATAGTTTGGGCCCTATTGAATAATGAATGTTTTGAATTTTCTCCAAAAGTAAAGTAGTTGCAAACTCATCCTTTTCGAAACTTGTTTGGGCTGTTGAGAGGAGTAAAAAACCATCAAAAATTTCAATCCTGCATGATTCTACCAAGAAATGTGATTCTTCATTCAAAACCTGATTTTTGCTATTGGGCTCTATTGAATAATGAATGTTTTGAATTTTCTCCAAAAGTAAAGTAGTCCCAAACTCATGCTTTTAGAAACTTGTTTGGGCTCATGAGAGGAGTAGAAAAACATCAAAAATTTCAGTCCTGCATGATTCTACCAAGAAATGTGTGTTCATTCAAACCGCTGGTTTTTGATAGTTTGGGCCCTATTGAATAATGAATGTTTTGAATTTTCTCCAAAAGTAAAGCAGTTGCAAACTCATCCTTTTAGAAACTTGTTTGGGCTGTAGAGAGGAGTAAAAAACCATCAAAAATTTCAATCCTGCATGATTCTACCAAGAAATGTGATTCTTCATTCAAAACCTGATTTTTGCTATTGGGCTCTATTGAATAATGAATGTTTTGAATTTTCTCCAAAAGTAAAGTAGTTGCAAACTCATGCTTTTAGAGACTTGTTTGGGCTCATGAGAGGAGTAGAAAAACATCAAAAATTTCAGTCCTGCATGATTCTACCAAGAAATGTGTGTTCATTCAAACCGCTGGTTTTTGATAGTTTGGGCCCTATTGAATAATGAATGTTTTGAATTTTCTCCAAAAGTAAAGTAGTTGCAAACTCATCCTTTTAGAAACTTGTTTGGGCTGTTGAGAGGAGTAAAAAACCATCAAAAATTTCAATCCTGCATGATTCTACCAAGAAATGTGATTCTTCATTCAAAACCTGATTTTTGCTATTGGGCTCTATTGAAAAGTGAATGTTTTGAATTTTCTCCAAAAGTAAAGTAGTTGCAAACTCATGCTTTTAGAGACTTGTTTGGGCTCATGAGAGGAGTAGAAAAACATCAAAAATTTCAGTCCTGCATGATTCTACCAAGAAATGTGTGTTCATTGAAACCGCTGGTTTTTGATAGTTTGGGCCCTATTGAATAATGAATGTTTTGAATTTTCTCCAAAAGTAAAGTAGTTGCAAACTCATCCTTTTAGAAACTTGTTTGGGCTGTTGAGAGGAGTAAAAAACCATCAAAAATTTCAATCCTGCATGATTCTACCAAGAAATGTGATTCTTCATTCAAAACCTGATTTTTGCTATTGGGCTCTATTGAATAATGAATGTTTTGAATTTTCTCCAAAAGTAAAGTAGTTGCAAACTCATGCTTTTAGAGACTTGTTTGGGCTCATGAGAGGAGTAGAAAAACATCAAAAATTTCAGTCCTGCATGATTCTACCAAGAAATGTGTGTTCATTGAAACCGCTGGTTTTTGATAGTTTGGGCCCTATTGAATAATGAATGTTTTGAATTTTATCCAAAAGTAAAGTAGTTGCAAACTCATCCTTTTAGAAACTTGTTTGGGCTGTTGAGAGGAGTAAAAAACCATCAAAAATTTCAATCCTGCATGATTTTACCAAGAAATGTGATTCTTCATTCAAAACCTGATTTTTGCTATTGGGCTCTATTGAATAATGAATGTTTTGAATTTTCTCCAAAAGTAAAGTAGTTGCAAACTCATGCTTTTAGAGACTTGTTTGGGCTCATGAGAGGAGTAGAAAAACATCAAAAATTTCAGTCCTGCATGATTCTACCAAGAAATGTGTGTTCATTGAAACCGCTGGTTTTTGATAGTTTGGGCCCTATTGAATAATGAATGTTTTCAATTTTCTCCAAAAGTAAAGTAGTTGCAAACTCATCCTTTTAGAAACTTGTTTGGGCTGTTGAGAGGAGTAAAAAACCATCAAAAATTTCAATCCTGCATGATTCTACCAAGAAATGTGATTCTTCATTCAAAACCTGATTTTTGCTATTGGGCTCTATTGAATAATGAATGTTTTGAATTTTCTCCAAAAGTAAAGTAGTTGCAAACTCATCCTTTTAGAAACTTGTTTGTGCTGTTGAGAGGAGTAAAAAACCATCAAAAATTTCAATCCTGCATGATTCTACCAAGAAATGTGATTCTTCATTCAAAACCTGATTTTTGCTATTGGGCTCTATTGAATAATGAATGTTTTGAATTTTCTCCAAAAGTAAAGTAGTTGCAAACTCATGCTTTTAGAAACTTGTTTGGGCTCATGAGAGGAGTAGAAAAACATCAAAAATTTCAGTCCTGCATGATTCTACCAAGAAATGTGTGTTCATTGAAACCGCTGGTTTTTGATAGTTTGGGCCCTATTGAATAATGAATGTTTTGAATTTTCTCCAAAAGTAAAGTAGTTGCAAACTCATCCTTTTAGAATCTTGTTTGGGCTGTTGAGAGGAGTAAAAAACCATCAAAAATTTCAATCCTGCATGATTCTACCAAGAAATGTGATTCTTCATTCAAAACCTGACTTTTGCTATTGGGCTCTATTGAATAATGAATGTTTTGAATTTTCTCCAAAAGTAAAGTAGTTGCAAACTCATGCTTTTAGAGACTTGTTTGGGCTCATGAGAGGAGTAGAAAAACATCAAAAATTTCAGTCCTGCATGATTCTACCAAGAAATGTGTGTTCATTGAAACCGCTGGTTTTTGATAGTTTGGGCCCTATTGAATAATGAATGTTTTGAATTTTCTCCAAAAGTAAAGTAGTTGCAAACTCATCCTTTTAGAAACTTGTTTGGGCTGTTGAGAGGAGTAAAAAACCATCAAAAATTTCAATCCTGCATGATTTTACCAAGAAATGTGATTCTTCATTCAAAACCTGATTTTTGCTATTGGGCTCTATTGAATAGTGAATGTTTTGAATGTTCTCCAAAAGTAAACTAGTTGCAAACTCATGCTTTTAGAAACTTGTTTGGGCTCATGAGAGGAGTAGAAAAACATCAAAAATTTCAGTCCTGCATGATTCTACCAAGAAATGTGTGTTCATTGAAACCGCTGGTTTTTGATAGTTTGGGCCCTATTGAATAATGAATGTTTTGAATTTTCTCCAAAAGTAAAGTAGTTGCAAACTCATCCTTTTCGAAACTTGTTTGGGCTGTTGAGAGGAGTAAAAAACCATCAAAAATTTCAATCCTGCATGATTCTACCAAGAAATGTGATTCTTCATTCAAAACCTGATTTTTGCTATTGGGCTCTATTGAATAATGAATGTTTTGAATTTTCTCCAAAAGTAAAGTAGTCCCAAACTCATGCTTTTAGAAACTTGTTTGGGCTCATGAGAGGAGTAGAAAAACATCAAAAATTTCAGTCCTGCATGATTCTACCAAGAAATGTGTGTTCATTCAAACCGCTGGTTTTTGATAGTTTGGGCCCTATTGAATAATGAATGTTTTGAATTTTCTCCAAAAGTAAAGCAGTTGCAAACTCATCCTTTTAGAAACTTGTTTGGGCTGTAGAGAGGAGTAAAAAACCATCAAAAATTTCAATCCTGCATGATTCTACCAAGAAATGTGATTCTTCATTCAAAACCTGATTTTTGCTATTGGGCTCTATTGAATAATGAATGTTTTGAATTTTCTCCAAAAGTAAAGTAGTTGCAAACTCATGCTTTTAGAGACTTGTTTGGGCTCATGAGAGGAGTAGAAAAACATCAAAAATTTCAGTCCTGCATGATTCTACCAAGAAATGTGTGTTCATTCAAACCGCTGGTTTTTGATAGTTTCGGCCCTATTGAATAATGAATGTTTTGAATTTTCTCCAAAAGTAAAGTAGTTGCAAACTCATCCTTTTAGAAACTTGTTTGGGCTGTTGAGAGGAGTAAAAAACCATCAAAAATTTCAATCCTGCATGATTCTACCAAGAAATGTGATTCTTCATTCAAAACCTGATTTTTGCTATTGGGCTCTATTGAAAAGTGAATGTTTTGAATTTTCTCCAAAAGTAAAGTAGTTGCAAACTCATGCTTTTAGAGACTTGTTTGGGCTCATGAGAGGAGTAGAAAAACATCAAAAATTTCAGTCCTGCATGATTCTACCAAGAAATGTGTGTTCATTGAAACCGCTGGTTTTTGATAGTTTGGGCCCTATTGAATAATGAATGTTTTGAATTTTCTCCAAAAGTAAAGTAGTTGCAAACTCATCCTTTTAGAAACTTGTTTGGGCTGTTGAGAGGAGTAAAAAACCATCAAAAATTTCAATCCTGCATGATTCTACCAAGAAATGTGATTCTTCATTCAAAACCTGATTTTTGCTATTGGGCTCTATTGAATAATGAATGTTTTGAATTTTCTCCAAAAGTAAAGTAGTTGCAAACTCATGCTTTTAGAGACTTGTTTGGGCTCATGAGAGGAGTAGAAAAACATCAAAAATTTCAGTCCTGCATGATTCTACCAAGAAATGTGTGTTCATTGAAACCGCTGGTTTTTGATAGTTTGGGCCCTATTGAATAATGAATGTTTTGAATTTTCTCCAAAAGTAAAGTAGTTGCAAACTCATCCTTTTTTTCTACTCCTCTCATGAGCCCAAACAAGTTTCTAACAGCATGAGTTTGCAACTACTTTACTTTTGGAGAAAATTCAAAACATTCATTATTCAATAGAGCCCAATAGCAAAAGTCAGGTTTTGAATGAAGAATCACATTTCTTGGTAAAATCATGCAGGATTGAAATTTTTGATGGTTTTTTACTCCTCTCAACAGCCCAAACAAGTTTCTAAAAGGATGAGTTTGCAACTACTTTACTTTTGGAGAAAATTCAAAACATTCATTATTCAATAGGGCCCAAACTATCAAAAACCAGCGGTTTCAATGAACACACATTTCTTGGTAGAATCATGCAGGACTGAAATTTTTGATGTTTTTCTACTCCTCTCATGAGCCCAAACAAGTCTCTAAAAGCATGAGTTTGCAACTACTTTACTTTTGGAGAAAATTCAAAACATTCATTATTCAATAGAGCCCAATAGCAAAAATCAGGTTTTGAATGAAGAATCACATTTCTTGGTAGAATCATGCAGGATTGAAATTTTTGATGGTTTTTTACTCCTCTCAACAGCCCAAACAAGTTTCTAAAAGGATGAGTTTGCAACTACTTTACTTTTGGAGAAAATTCAAAACATTCATTATTCAATAGGGCCCAAACTATCAAAAACCAGCGGTTTCAATGAACACACATTTCTTGGTAGAATCATGCAGGACTGAAATTTTTGATGTTTTTCTACTCCTCTCATGAGCCCAAACAAGTCTCTAAAAGCATGAGTTTGCAACTACTTTACTTTTGGAGAAAATTCAAAACATTCACTTTTCAATAGAGCCCAATAGCAAAAATCAGGTTTTGAATGAAGAATCACATTTCTTGGTAGAATCATGCAGGATTGAAATTTTTGATGGTTTTTTACTCCTCTCAACAGCCCAAACAAGTTTCTAAAAGGATGAGTTTGCAACTACTTTACTTTTGGAGAAAATTCAAAACATTCATTATTCAATAGGGCCCAAACTATCAAAAACCAGCGGTTTGAATGAACACACATTTCTTGGTAGAATCATGCAGGACTGAAATTTTTGATGTTTTTCTACTCCTCTCATGAGCCCAAACAAGTCTCTAAAAGCATGAGTTTGCAACTACTTTACTTTTGGAGAAAATTCAAAACATTCATTATTCAATAGAGCCCAATAGCAAAAATCAGGTTTTGAATGAAGAATCACATTTCTTGGTAGAATCATGCAGGATTGAAATTTTTGATGGTTTTTTACTCCTCTCTACAGCCCAAACAAGTTTCTAAAAGGATGAGTTTGCAACTGCTTTACTTTTGGAGAAAATTCAAAACATTCATTATTCAATAGGGCCCAAACTATCAAAAACCAGCGGTTTGAATGAACACACATTTCTTGGTAGAATCATGCAGGACTGAAATTTTTGATGTTTTTCTACTCCTCTCATGAGCCCAAACAAGTTTCTAAAAGCATGAGTTTGGGACTACTTTACTTTTGGAGAAAATTCAAAACATTCATTATTCAATAGAGCCCAATAGCAAAAATCAGGTTTTGAATGAAGAATCACATTTCTTGGTAGAATCATGCAGGATTGAAATTTTTGATGGTTTTTTACTCCTCTCAACAGCCCAAACAAGTTTCGAAAAGGATGAGTTTGCAACTACTTTACTTTTGGAGAAAATTCAAAACATTCATTATTCAATAGGGCCCAAACTATCAAAAACCAGCGGTTTCAATGAACACACATTTCTTGGTAGAATCATGCAGGACTGAAATTTTTGATGTTTTTCTACTCCTCTCATGAGCCCAAACAAGTCTCTAAAAGCATGAGTTTGCAACTACTTTACTTTTGGAGAAAATTCAAAACATTCATTATTCAATAGAGCCCAATAGCAAAAACCAGGTTTTGAATGAAGAATCACATTTCTTGGTAGAAGCATGCAGGATTGAAATTTTTGATGGTTTCTTACTCCTCTCAACAGCCCAAACAAGTTTCTAAAAGGATGAGTTTGCAACTACTTTACTTTTGGATAAAATTCAAAACATTCATTATTCAATAGGGCCCAAACTATCAAAAACCAGCGGTTTCAATGAACACACATTTCTTGGAAGAATCATGCAGGACTGAAATTTTTGATGTTTTTCTACTCCTCTCATGAGCCCAAACAAGTTTCTAAAAGCATGAGTTTGCAACTACTTTACTTTTGGAGAAAATTCAAAACATTCATTATTCAATAGAGCCCAATAGCAAAAATCAGGTTTTGAATGAAGAATCACATTTCTTGGTAGAATCATGCAGGATTGAAATTTTTGATGGTTTTTTACTCCTCTCAACAGCCCAAACAAGTTTCTAAAAGGATGAGTTTGCAACTACTTTACTTTTGGAGAAAATTCAAAACATTCATTATTCAATAGGGCCCAAACTATCAAAAACCAGCGGTTTCAATGAACACACATTTCTTGGTAGAATCATGCAGGACTGAAATTTTTGATGTTTTTCTACTCCTCTCATGAGCCCAAACAAGTCTCTAAAAGCATGAGTTTGCAACTACTTTACTTTTGGAGAAAATTCAAAACATTCACTTTTCAATAGAGCCCAATAGCAAAAATCAGGTTTTGAATGAAGAATCACATTTCTTGGTAGAATCATGCAGGATTGAAATTTTTGATGGTTTTTTACTCCTCTCAACAGCCCAAACAAGTTTCTAAAAGGATGAGTTTGCAACTACTTTACTTTTGGAGAAAATTCAAAACATTCATTATTCAATAGGGCCCAAACTATCAAAAACCAGCGGTTTGAATGAACACACATTTCTTGGTAGAATCATGCAGGACTGAAATTTTTGATGTTTTTCTACTCCTCTCATGAGCCCAAACAAGTCTCTAAAAGCATGAGTTTGCAACTACTTTACTTTTGGAGAAAATTCAAAACATTCATTATTCAATAGAGCCCAATAGCAAAAATCAGGTTTTGAATGAAGAATCACATTTCTTGGTAGAAGCATGCAGGATTGAAATTTTTGATGGTTTTTTACTCCTCTCAACAGCCCAAACAAGTTTCTAAAAGGATGAGTTTGCAACTACTTTACTTTTGGAGAAAATTCAAAACATTCATTATTCAATAGGGCCCAAACTATCAAAAACCAGCGGTTTCAATGAACACACATTTCTTGGTAGAATCATGCAGGACTGAAATTTTTGATGTTTTTCTACTCCTCTCATGAGCCCAAACAAGTCTCTAAAAGCATGAGTTTGCAACTACTTTACTTTTGGAGAAAATTCAAAACATTCATTATTCAATAGAGCCCAATAGCAAAAATCAGGTTTTGAATGAAGAATCACATTTCTTGGTAGAATCATGCAGGATTGAAATTTTTGATGGTTTTTTACTCCTCTCAACAGCCCAAACAAGTTTCTAAAAGGATGAGTTTGCAACTACTTTACTTTTGGAGAAAATTCAAAACATTCATTATTCAATAAGGCCCAAACTATCAAAAACCAGCGGTTTCAATGAACACACATTTGGTAGAATCATGCAGGACTGAAATTTTTGATGTTTTTCTACTCCTCTCATGAGCCCAAACAAGTCTCTAAAAGCATGAGTTTGCAACTACTTTACTTTTGGAGAAAATTCAAAACATTCATTATTCAATAGAGCCCAATAGCAAAAATCAGGTTTTGAATGAAGAATCACATTTCTTGGTAATATCATGCAGGATTGAAATTTTTGATGGTTTTTTACTCCTCTCAACAGCCCAAACAAGTTTCTAAAAGGATGAGTTTCCAACTACTTTACTTTTGGAGAAAATTCAAAACATTCATTATTCAATAGGGCCCAAACTATCAAAAACCAGCGGTTTCAATGAACACACATTTCTTGGTAGAATCATGCAGGACTGAAATTTTTGATGTTTTTCTACTCCTCTCATGAGCCCAAACAAGTTTCTAAAAGCATGAGTTTGCAACTAGTTTACTTTTGGAGAACATTCAAAACATTCACTATTCAATAGAGCCCAATAGCAAAAATCAGGTTTTGAATGAAGAATCACATTTCTTGGTAAAATCATGCAGGATTGAAATTTTTGATGGTTTTTTACTCCTCTCAACAGCCCAAACAAGTTTCTAAAAGGATGAGTTTGCAACTACTTTACTTTTGGAGAAAATTCAAAACATTCATTATTCAATAGGGCCCAAACTATCAAAAACCAGCGGTTTCAATGAACACACATTTCTTGGTAGAATCATGCAGGACTGAAATTTTTGATGTTTTTCTACTCCTCTCATGAGCCCAAACAAGTCTCTAAAAGCATGAGTTTGCAACTACTTTACTTTTGGAGAAAATTCAAAACATTCATTATTCAATAGAGCCCAATAGCAAAAATCAGGTTTTGAATGAAGAATCACATTTCTTGGTAGAATCATGCAGGATTGAAATTTTTGATGGTTTTTTACTCCTCTCAACAGCCCAAACAAGTTTCTAAAAGGATGAGTTTGCAACTACTTTACTTTTGGAGAAAATTCAAAACATTCATTATTCAATAGGGCCCAAACTATCAAAAACCAGCGGTTTGAATGAACACACATTTCTTGGTAGAATCATGCAGGACTGAAGTTTTTGATGTTTTTCTACTCCTCTCATGAGCCCAAACAAGTCTCTAAAAGCATGAGTTTGCAACTACTTTACTTTTGGAGAAAATTCAAAACATTCATTATTCAATAGAGCCCAATAGCAAAAATCAGGTTTTGAATGAAGAATCACATTTCTTGGTAGAATCATGCAGGATTGAAATTTTTGATGGTTTTTTACTCCTCTCTACAGCCCAAACAAGTTTCTAAAAGTATGAGTTTGCAGCTGCTTTACTTTTGGAGAAAATTCAAAACATTCATTATTCAATAGGGCCCAAACTATCAAAAACCAGCGGTTTGAATGAACACACATTTCTTGGTAGAATCATGCAGGACTGAAATTTTTGATGTTTTTCTACTCCTCTCATGAGCCCAAACAAGTCTCTAAAAGCATGAGTTTGCAACTACTTTACTTTTGGAGAAAATTCAAAACATTCATTATTCAATAGAGCCCAATAGCAAAAATCAGGTTTTGAATGAAGAATCACATTTCTTGGTAAAATCATGCAGGATTGAAATTTTTGATGGTTTTTTACTCCTCTCAACAGCCCAAACAAGTTTCTAAAAGGATGAGTTTCCAACTACTTTACTTTTGGAGAAAATTCAAAACATTCATTATTCAATAGGGCCCAAACTATCAAAAACCAGCGGTTTCAATGAACACACATTTCTTGGTAGAATCGTGCAGGACTGAAATTTTTGATGTTTTTCTACTCCTCTCATGAGCCCAAACAAGTTTCTAAAAGCATGAGTTTGCAACTAGTTTACTTTTGGAGAACATTCAAAACATTCACTATTCAATAGAGCCCAATAGCAAAAATCAGGTTTTGAATGAAGAATCACATTTCTTGGTAAAATCATGCAGGATTGAAATTTTTGATGGTTTTTTACTCCTCTCAACAGCCCAAACAAGTTTCTAAAAGGATGAGTTTGCAACTACTTTACTTTTGGAGAAAATTCAAAACATTCATTATTCAATAGGGCCCAAACTATCAAAAACCAGCGGTTTGAATGAACACACATTTCTTGGTAGAATCATGCAGGACTGAAATTTTTGATGTTTTTCTACTCCTCTCATGAGCCCAAACAAGTCTCTAAAAGCATGAGTTTGCAACTACTTTACTTTTGGAGAAAATTCAAAACATTCATTATTCAATAGAGCCCAATAGCAAAAATCAGGTTTTGAATGAAGAATCACATTTCTTGGTAGAATCATGCAGGATTGAAATTTTTGATGGTTTTTTACTCCTCTCAACAGCCCAAACAAGTTTCTAAAAGGATGAGTTTCCAACTACTTTACTTTTGGAGAAAATTCAAAACATTCATTATTCAATAGGGCCCAAACTATCAAAAACCAGCGGTTTCAATGAACACACATTTCTTGGTAGAATCGTGCAGGACTGAAATTTTTGATGTTTTTCTACTCCTCTCATGAGCCCAAACAAGTCTCTAAAAGCATGAGTTTGCAACTAGTTTACTTTTGGAGAACATTCAAAACATTCACTATTCAATAGAGCCCAATAGCAAAAATCAGGTTTTGAATGAAGAATCACATTTCTTGGTAAAATCATGCAGGATTGAAATTTTTGATGGTTTTTTACTCCTCTCAACAGCCCAAACAAGTTTCTAAAAGGATGAGTTTGCAACTACTTTACTTTTGGAGAAAATTCAAAACATTCATTATTCAATAGGGCCCAAACTATCAAAAACCAGCGGTTTGAATGAACACACATTTCTTGGTAGAATCATGCAGGACTGAAATTTTTGATGTTTTTCTACTCCTCTCATGAGCCCAAACAAGTTTCTAAAAGCATGAGTTTGCAACTACTTTACTTTTGGAGAAAATTCAAAACATTCATTATTCAATAGAGCCCAATAGCAAAAATCAGGTTTTGAATGAAGAATCACATTTCTTGGTAGAATCATGCAGGATTGAAATTTTTGATGGTTTTTTACTCCTCTCTACAGCCCAAACAAGTTTCTAAAAGGATGAGTTTGCAACTACTTTACTTTTGGAGAAAATTCAAAACATTCATTATTCAATAGGGCCCAAACTATCAAAAACCAGCGGTTTCAATGAACACACATTTCTTGGTAGAATCATGCAGGACTGAAATTTTTGATGTTTTTCTACTCCTCTCATGAGCCCAAACAAGTCTCTAAAAGCATGAGTTTGCAACTACTTTACTTTTGGAGAAAATTCAAAACATTCATTATTCAATAGAGCCCAATAGCAAAAATCAGGTTTTGAATGAAGAATCACATTTCTTGGTAGAAGCATGCAGGATTGAAATTTTTGATGGTTTTTTACTCCTCTCTACAGCCCAAACAAGTTTCTAAAAGGATGAGTTTGCAACTGCTTTACTTTTGGAGAAAATTCAAAACATTCATTATTCAATAGGGCCGAAACTATCAAAAACCAGCGGTTTGAATGAACACACATTTCTTGGTAGAATCATGCAGGACTCAAATTTTTGATGTTTTTCTACTCCTCTCATGAGCCCAAACAAGTTTCTAACAGCATGAGTTTGCAACTACTTTACTTTTGGAGAAAATTCAAAACATTCATTATTCAATAGAGCCCAATAGCAAAAGTCAGGTTTTGAATGAAGAATCACATTTCTTGGTAGAATCATGCAGGATTGAAATTTTTGATGGTTTTTTACTCCTCTCAACAGCCCAAACAAGATTCTAAAAGGATGAGTTTGCAACTACTTTACTTTTGGAGAAAATTCAAAACATTCATTATTCAATAGGGCCCAAACTATCAAAAACCAGCGGTTTCAATGAACACACATTTCTTGGTAGAATCATGCAGGACTGAAATTTTTGATGTTTTTCTACTCCTCTCATGAGCCCAAACAAGTTTCTAAAAGCATGAGTTTGCAACTACTTTACTTTTGGAGAAAATTCAAAACATTCATTATTCAATAGAGCCCAATAGCAAAAATCAGGTTTTGAATGAAGAATCACATTTCTTGGTAGAATCATGCAGGATTGAAATTTTTGATGGTTTTTTACTCCTCTCAACAGCACAAACAAGTTTCTAAAAGGATGAGTTTGCAACTACTTTACTTTTGGAGAAAATTCAAAACATTCATTATTCAATAGAGCCCAATAGCAAAAATCAGGTTTTGAATGAAGAATCACATTTCTTGGTAGAATCATGCAGGATTGAAATTTTTGATGGTTTTTTACTCCTCTCAACAGCCCAAACAAGTTTCTAAAAGGATGAGTTTGCAACTACTTTACTTTTGGAGAAAATTCAAAACATTCATTATTCAATAGGGCCCAAACTATCAAAAACCAGCGGTTTCAATGAACACACATTTCTTGGTAGAATCATGCAGGACTGAAATTTTTGATGTTTTTCTACTCCTCTCATGAGCCCAAACAAGTCTCTAAAAGCATGAGTTTGCAACTACTTTACTTTTGGAGAAAATTCAAAACATTCATTATTCAATAGAGCCCAATAGCAAAAATCAGGTTTTGAATGAAGAATCACATTTCTTGGTAAAATCATGCAGGATTGAAATTTTTGATGGTTTTTTACTCCTCTCAACAGCCCAAACAAGTTTCTAAAAGGATGAGTTTGCAACTACTTTACTTTTGGAGAAAATTCAAAACATTCATTATTCAATAGGGCCCAAACTATCAAAAACCAGCGGTTTGAATGAACACACATTTCTTGGTAGAATCATGCAGGACTGAAATTTTTGATGTTTTTCTACTCCTCTCATGAGCCCAAACAAGTCTCTAAAAGCATGAGTTTGCAACTACTTTACTTTTGGAGAAAATTCAAAACATTCATTATTCAATAGAGCCCAATAGCAAAAATCAGGTTTTGAATGAAGAATCACATTTCTTGGTAGAATCATGCAGGATTGAAATTTTTGATGGTTTTTTACTCCTCTCAACAGCCCAAACAAGTTTCTAAAAGGATGAGTTTCCAACTACTTTACTTTTGGAGAAAATTCAAGGGGGGCGTGGCTTGCAGGGGAGCAGAGCAGTCGTGTTTTCGGGAGCTCCTGCTCTTCCCTAACTTAAGCTAAAAGAAGATTGCTTATTTGTGGAGTAATTGGACTGCAAATCAAAGAGAACATGCCTGGACGAAGATATAAGAAGAAAAAAGCGGCCCCATGGGAGAAAAAACACTTGGCAGGACTAAGAGACTCCGGTGAGGCACCCGACCTAGGCCTTCCTCATGCTGAAGGTAAACAACAGAGGCCGCCACAATATTCTAATCACCGGCGGGGTGGAGGAGGGGAGGAATGCCCACGTGGAGTCCTGACAGCATGCAGAACGACAGCGGTGAATTCCCTTGCATCTGGCGCGGTCCCTGCTTCAGTTGATCGGAGCGGGGGGCCCGCGGGGAGAGCTGCGGCTGTGCAGTTGCGGGGAAGCAGCGGCAGTGAAGCTTGTGAAGCGGTCCCTGCTTTGACTGATGAGAGAGGGGAGACCGTCGTGAGAGCCGTGGCTGTGCAGCTGCGGGGAAGTAGCGGCGGTGGAGCTCCTGCAGCGCTGCGGTGTGGAGATCCTGCAGCGGTGAGTTCCCCTACTTGTGGAGCAGTCTCTGCTTCGGCTGCCGGGAGCGGGAGGATCAGGATGAAAGCCGCAGCTGTGCAGTTGCAGGGAAGCAGCGGCGGTGAAGCTTGTGGAGCGGTCCCTGCTTTAACTTATGAGAGAGGAGAGACCGACGTGAGAGCCGTGGCTGTGCAGCTGCAGGCGCCGCGGTGTGGAGCTGCATATACATCATCTTTGGGCCTGCAAAGAAGAACTCCAGATCCATTGGGAGTTTACACAGGAACCAAATCTTCGGCGGTGGATTCTTTTGTTCTGGCTTCAGTTGAGAGGTGCGGGGGAGCCGCGGCTAAGCCGCTACAGAAGAACATCAAAGAGAAATCTCCTGCAACACCGCCTTATGAACCGGCCGGTTCACCCTTTGTTACTGAGCATATGAAACCATCAGGAGACCAAACAGTGAGTGGGGTGTTGGCGGAGGAGCCCCCTGGGCTTAGTGCGGTCCCAGCTGTAGTTGTTAAAAGCCCGGGAAATTCAGTTGGAGTCATGGCCGTGCACCTGGGGGAGTATGGTTGTGGGGAAACCTCTGCATTGCCGCTGCATAAATATGCCGAAGGTTCATCTTTAATTACTTCTACTGCAACTTTAATAACCTCTAACGCATATCCCAACAGTGTTTTGCGATGCGATGCAGTGGAATTTATTCCGGCACATCCGTTTAACCAGCAATTAAATGGGGAGACAAATATAAAGCCACTACTGCATTGTGGGGGGGTCCCATCCCCCTCTGAGCTAGGTGATAGTGTGGAGCCTCAAAATGATATTAATAAGGGTCCACAAAAAAATGGATCTTTGCATTCGCCAAAAAAGGGGTTGGAGCAACCAGTTTCTGTTTCCACCAAACAATCACTGGCTGATTTCTGTTATAAGCTTTTTGCAGACATTAATAAAAAAACTGATGAGGACATTAGATCTAGACTCAACAATTCTGAAATTAAAGACCTGTCTCCTTCTCCTCCTCCTCTTCCTACTACTAACGCAGATTTAAACCATAACAAATCAGATATATCGTCTGATGGCGGGGAGGAGTCAGAAAGTGTTTGCTCTGATGGATCTCTTGAGGAGGTGGTCTCTACTATAAGCTCAGAAAGTGACTTGATTGATAGTAGTGTTATGGATGAGGCATTTTCAACATGTTCTTTTAATTCGGAGAGTTCTGTCGGCCATGGGGACTCTGGAGACGAGCAGATTTCTAACGAGGATAAACCTACTATAGCTAAAAAGAATAATGATGCTGATACTGAGGAGACATCTCTTGATTTATTGTCGCTGGACAATATAATGGTTTCTGGGGAGTATCCCGCTGACGATTTTCTGGTTAAATTATGCAAAGCTTTCTTGACCTCATTGAATGGCCTGGGAGTTGTCGGTGGGGGAGACTCGGGAACTGACAAAGTTAAAGCAATAGGAAACTTGATTAAGCAACTCATGAAGGACATATTATTGATAGTAGTCAGCGATAATATAATAAAACCTAACTCCACACCTGACATTTCTCTTCAAAGTGCAGAATCTACTTCTAAAAAATTTGAATTCTCGTCTTCTGAAAAAGCTTCAGATTTTCATGAACTCTCGGACTCTGTGAAGAAAATACAGAATGATATTGCCTCTTTTAGATGCTGCTTGTCCAATTTTGAGGATTTAAAGAGAAAGAATAATATAAAAATCAGAGGCATTCCTGAGTCAATCCAACCATCCCGACTTAAGGAGTACGTCTCTTCAATGGTGTCTTATTTAGTTCCGGAAACTAAAGGGAAAAACCTTATTGAGAAAATATTTAGGATTAGAAGACCTTCTTCTTTGCCACCTGATCTAGCCAGTGATGTCATCGTTTCATTCTATCCTAATTGGGTGAGCAATACCCTCCTTGGCGTATCCAGAGATTCAAACTTCCTCTCGTCACCTTACAGTAACTTAACTTTCTTCAAAGATCTATCCAGATTCACTATACAAAAACGCAGATCATTTTTCCAGACAACAACTTGGCTTCGAAATGCTCATATTAGTTATAATTGGACCCAATCATCAACATTACTTGTGAATTTTGCTTCCAAGTTGGTTCACATTCGATCTCCGGAGGAGGGTTTGGACTTCCTTAAAAATACCGGACTGATCCCTATTGTCTCTCCTTCTAATACTCTTCGTCCATCTGCACAGGACCTCCGTCTCCATCATACGTGAACTTTGGACTCCCTTGGATCTTCTCTATTGTGGACTGTCAGGGTTTGTTTCTCCTTATTTTGATTTGCAACTGAAATAACTTCAAGATTTGTGGTTGCTTGCTCCACTAAGATAATCTGAGAATAAAAAAAGCCGAACTTTCCTCCTCCTATTGGTCTTTGGGTACTGGATACTCGGACCAACGCGACAAGTTTGCATATAACATTTGAGTTACTTAAATTTTTTTTTTTGTGTACTAGTATATGTATGCTTGTCCTCATACAATAGGAGTTTATTCACTCCTAAAACACTACAAAGAAACATACTGTTAGTCTTTGTCTTGGCTCTTCTTTATGGGGTTTTTCAATCCCCACTATATCGAAGAGACAAGACACTTTAGTATAGTTTATTTCCCTCCTTTCTTCCCTCTGTTCTACCCTTTGTACGTCTCAATAAAGCAACTTAAAACTTACTCCGAACCCCTTACCCTTCCTTTCCCTTTGCCTTATTGTAATATCTACACTTAAACATCAATGTTAAACTATTGCTGTTATCTTGAAAACTTAATAAAGTTCTTTGAAAATGGAGAAAATTCAAAACATTCATTATTCAATAGGGCCCAAACTATCAAAAACCAGCGGTTTCAATGAACACACATTTCTTGGTAGAATCGTGCAGGACTGAAATTTTTGATGTTTTTCTACTCCTCTCATGAGCCCAAACAAGTCTCTAAAAGCATGAGTTTGCAACTAGTTTACTTTTGGAGAACATTCAAAACATTCACTATTCAATAGAGCCCAATAGCAAAAATCAGGTTTTGAATGAAGAATCACATTTCTTGGTAAAATCATGCAGGATTGAAATTTTTGATGGTTTTTTACTCCTCTCAACAGCCCAAACAAGTTTCTAAAAGGATGAGTTTGCAACTACTTTACTTTTGGAGAAAATTCAAAACATTCATTTTTCAATAGGGCCCAAACTATCAAAAACCAGCGGTTTGAATGAACACACATTTCTTGGTAGAATCATGCAGGACTGAAATTTTTGATGTTTTTCTACTCCTCTCATGAGCCCAAACAAGTTTCTAAAAGCATGAGTTTGCAACTACTTTACTTTTGGAGAAAATTCAAAACATTCATTATTCAATAGAGCCCAATAGCAAAAATCAGGTTTTGAATGAAGAATCACATTTCTTGGTAGAATCATGCAGGATTGAAATTTTTGATGGTTTTTTACTCCTCTCTACAGCCCAAACAAGTTTCTAAAAGGATGAGTTTGCAACTACTTTACTTTTGGAGAAAATTCAAAACATTCATTATTCAATAGGGCCCAAACTATCAAAAACCAGCGGTTTCAATGAACACACATTTCTTGGGAGAATCATGCAGGACTGAAATTTTTGATGTTTTTCTACTCCTCTCATGAGCCCAAACAAGTCTCTAAAAGCATGAGTTTGCAACTACTTTACTTTTGGAGAAAATTCAAAACATTCACTATTCAATAGAGCCCAATAGCAAAAATCAGGTTTTGAATGAAGAATCACATTTCTTGGTAAAATCATGCAGGATTGAAATTTTTGATGGTTTTTTACTCCTCTCAACAGCCCAAACAAGTTTCTAAAAGGATGAGTTTGCAACTACTTTACTTTTGGAGAAAATTCAAAACATTCATTATTCAATAGGGCCCAAACTATCAAAAACCAGCGGTTTCAATGAACACACATTTCTTGGTAGAATCATGCAGGACTGAAATTTTTGATGTTTTTCTACTCCTCTCATGAGCCCAAACAAGTCTCTAAAAGCATGAGTTTGCAACTACTTTACTTTTGGAGAAAATTCAAAACATTCATTATTCAATAGAGCCCAATAGCAAAAATCAGGTTTTGAATGAAGAATCACATTTCTTGGTAGAAGCATGCAGGATTGAAATTTTTGATGGTTTTTTACTCCTCTCAACAGCCCAAACAAGTTTCTAAAAGGATGAGTTTGCAACTACATTACTTTTGGAGAAAATTCAAAACATTCATTATTCAATAGGGCCCAAACTATCAAAAACCAGCGGTTTCAATGAACACACATTTCTTGGTAGAATCATGCAGGACTCAAATTTTTGATGTTTTTGTACTCCGCTCATGAGCCCAAACAAGTTTCTAAAAGCATGAGTTTGCAACTACTTTACTTTTGGAGAAAATTCAAAACATTCATTATTCAATAGAGCCCAATAGCAAAAATCAGGTTTTGAATGAAGAATCACATTTCTTGGTAGAATCAAGCAGGATTGAAATTTTTGATGGTTTTTTACTCCTCTCTACAGCCCAAACAAGTTTCTAAAAGGATGAGTTTGCAACTGCTTTACTTTTGGAGAAAATTCAAAACATTCATTATTCAATAGGGCCGAAACTATCAAAAACCAGCGGTTTGAATGAACACACATTTCTTGGTAGAATCATGCAGGACTCAAATTTTTGATGTTTTTCTACTCCTCTCATGAGCCCAAACAAGTTTCTAACAGCATGAGTTTGCAACTACTTTACTTTTGGAGAAAATTCAAAACATTCATTATTCAATAGAGCCCAATAGCAAAAGTCAGGTTTTGAATGAAGAATCACATTTCTTGGTAGAATCATGCAGGATTGAAATTTTTGATGGTTTTTTACTCCTCTCAACAGCCCAAACAAGATTCTAAAAGGATGAGTTTGCAACTACTTTACTTTTGGAGAAAATTCAAAACATTCATTATTCAATAGGGCCCAAACTATCAAAAACCAGCGGTTTCAATGAACACACATTTCTTGGTAGAATCATGCAGGACTGAAATTTTTGATGTTTTTCTACTCCTCTCATGAGCCCAAACAAGTTTCTAAAAGCATGAGTTTGCAACTACTTTACTTTTGGAGAAAATTCAAAACATTCATTATTCAATAGAGCCCAATAGCAAAAATCAGGTTTTGAATGAAGAATCACATTTCTTGGTAGAATCATGCAGGATTGAAATTTTTGATGGTTTTTTACTCCTCTCAACAGCACAAACAAGTTTCTAAAAGGATGAGTTTGCAACTACTTTACTTTTGGAGAAAATTCAAAACATTCATTATTCAATAGAGCCCAATAGCAAAAATCAGGTTTTGAATGAAGAATCACATTTCTTGGTAGAATCATGCAGGATTGAAATTTTTGATGGTTTTTTACTCCTCTCAACAGCCCAAACAAGTTTCTAAAAGGATGAGTTTGCAACTACTTTACTTTTGGAGAAAATTCAAAACATTCATTATTCAATAGGGCCCAAACTATCAAAAACCAGCGGTTTCAATGAACACACATTTCTTGGTAGAATCATGCAGGACTGAAATTTTTGATGTTTTTCTACTCCTCTCATGAGCCCAAACAAGTCTCTAAAAGCATGAGTTTGCAACTACTTTACTTTTGGAGAAAATTCAAAACATTCATTATTCAATAGAGCCCAATAGCAAAAATCAGGTTTTGAATGAAGAATCACATTTCTTGGTAAAATCATGCAGGATTGAAATTTTTGATGGTTTTTTACTCCTCTCAACAGCCCAAACAAGTTTCTAAAAGGATGAGTTTGCAACTACTTTACTTTTGGAGAAAATTCAAAACATTCATTATTCAATAGGGCCCAAACTATCAAAAACCAGCGGTTTCAATGAACACACATTTCTTGGTAGAATCATGCAGGACTGAAATTTTTGATGTTTTTCTACTCCTCTCATGAGCCCAAACAAGTCTCTAAAAGCATGAGTTTGCAACTACTTTACTTTTGGAGAAAATTCAAAACATTCATTATTCAATAGAGCCCAATAGCAAAAATCAGGTTTTGAATGAAGAATCACATTTCTTGGTAGAATCATGCAGGATTGAAATTTTTGATGGTTTTTTACTCCTCTCAACAGCCCAAACAAGTTTCTAAAAGGATGAGTTTGCAACTACTTTACTTTTGGATAAAATTCAAAACATTCATTATTCAATAGGGCCCAAACTATCAAAAACCAGCGGTTTCAATGAACACACATTTCTTGGAAGAATCATGCAGGACTGAAATTTTTGATGTTTTTCTACTCCTCTCATGAGCCCAAACAAGTTTCTAAAAGCATGAGTTTGCAACTACTTTACTTTTGGAGAAAATTCAAAACATTCATTATTCAATAGAGCCCAATAGCAAAAATCAGGTTTTGAATGAAGAATCACAGTTCTTGGTAGAATCATGCAGGATTGAAATTTTTGATGGTTTTTTACTCCTCTCAACAGCCCAAACAAGTTTCTAAAAGGATGAGTTTGCAACTACATTACTTTTGGAGAAAATTCAAAACATTCATTATTCAATAGAGCCCAATAGCAAAAATCAGCGTTTTGAATGAAGAATCACATTTCTTGGTAGAATCATGCAGGATTGAAATTTTTGATGGTTTTTTACTCCTCTCAACAGCCCAAACAAGTTTCTAAAAGGATGAGTTTGCAACTACTTTACTTTTGGAGAAAATTCAAAACATTCATTATTCAATAGGGCCCAAACTATCAAAAACCAGCGGTTTGAATGAACACACATTTCTTGGTAGAATCATGCAGGACTGAAATTTTTGATGTTTTTCTACTCCTCTCATGAGCCCAAACAAGTCTCTAAAAGCATGAGTTTGCAACTACTTTACTTTTGGAGAAAATTCAAAACATTCATTATTCAATAGAGCCCAATAGCAAAAATCAGGTTTTGAATGAAGAATCACATTTCTTGGTAGAATCATGTAGGATTGAAATTTTTGATGGTTTTTTACTCCTCTCTACAGCCCAAACAAGTTTCTAAAAGGATGAGTTTGCAACTGCTTTACTTTTGGAGAAAATTCAAAACATTCATTATTCAATAGGGCCCAAACTATCAAAAACCAGCGGTTTGAATGAACACACATTTCTTGGTAGAATCATGCAGGACTGAAATTTTTTATGTTTTTCTACTCCTCTCATGAGCCCAAACAAGTCTCTAAAAGCATGAGTTTGCAACTACTTTACTTTTGGAGAAAATTCAAAACATTCATTATTCAATAGAGCCCAATAGCAAAAATCAGGTTTTGAATGAAGAATCACATTTCTTGGTAAAATCATGCAGGATTGAAATTTTTGATGGTTTTTTACTCCTCTCAACAGCCCAAACAAGTTTCTAAAAGGATGAGTTTCCAACTACTTTACTTTTGGAGAAAATTCAAAACATTCATTATTCAATAGGGCCCAAACTATCAAAAACCAGCGGTTTCAATGAACACACATTTCTTGGTAGAATCATGCAGGACTGAAATTTTTGATGTTTTTCTACTCCTCTCATGAGCCCAAACAAGTTTCTAAAAGCATGAGTTTGCAACTAGTTTACTTTTGGAGAACATTCAAAACATTCACTATTCAATAGAGCCCAATAGCAAAAATCAGGTTTTGAATGAAGAATCACATTTCTTGGTAAAATCATGCAGGATTGAAATTTTTGATGGTTTTTTACTCCTCTCAACAGCCCAAACAAGTTTCTAAAAGGATGAGTTTGCAACTACTTTACTTTTGGAGAAAATTCAAAACATTCATTATTCAATAGGGCCCAAACTATCAAAAACCAGCGGTTTCAATGAACACACATTTCTTGGTAGAATCATGCAGGACTGAAATTTTTGATGTTTTTCTACTCCTCTCATGAGCCCAAACAAGTCTCTAAAAGCATGAGTTTGCAACTACTTTACTTTTGGAGAAAATTCAAAACATTCATTATTCAATAGAGCCCAATAGCAAAAGTCAGGTTTTGAATGAAGAATCACATTTCTTGGTAGAATCATGCAGGATTGAAATTTTTGATGGTTTTTTACTCCTCTCAACAGCCCAAACAAGATTCTAAAAGGATGAGTTTGCAACTACTTTACTTTTGGAGAAAATTCAAAACATTCATTATTCAATAGGGCCCAAACTATCAAAAACCAGCGGTTTCAATGAACACACATTTCTTGGTAGAATCATGCAGGACTGAAATTTTTTGAGGTTTTTCTACTCCTCTCATGAGGCCAAACAAGTTTCTAAAAGCATGAGTTTGCAACTACTTTACTTTTGGAGAAAATTCAAAACATTCATTATTCAATAGAGCCCAATAGCAAAAATCAGGTTTTGAATGAAGAATCACATTTCTTGGTAGAATCATGCAGGATTGAAATTTTTGATGGTTTTTTACTCCTCTCAACAGCACAAACAAGTTTCTAAAAGGATGAGTTTGCAACTACTTTACTTTTGGAGAAAATTCAAAACATTCATTATTCAATTGAGCCCAATAGCAAAAATCAGGTTTTGAATGAAGAATCACATTTCTTGGTAGAATCATGCAGGATTGAAATTTTTGATGGTTTTTTACTCCTCTCAACAGCCCAAACAAGTTTCTAAAAGGATGAGTTTGCAACTACTTTACTTTTGGAGAAAATTCAAAACATTCATTATTCAATAGGGCCCAAACTATCAAAAACCAGCGGTTTCAATGAACACACATTTCTTGGTAGAATCATGCAGGACTGAAATTTTTGATGTTTTTCTACTCCTCTCATGAGCCCAAACAAGTCTCTAAAAGCATGAGTTTGCAACTACTTTACTTTTGGAGAAAATTCAAAACATTCATTATTCAATAGAGCCCAATAGCAAAAATCAGGTTTTGAATGAAGAATCACATTTCTTGGTAAAATCATGCAGGATTGAAATTTTTGATGGTTTTTTACTCCTCTCAACAGCCCAAACAAGTTTCTAAAAGGATGAGTTTGCAACTACTTTACTTTTGGAGAAAATTCAAAACATTCATTATTCAATAGGGCCCAAACTATCAAAAACCAGCGGTTTCAATGAACACACATTTCTTGGTAGAATCATGCAGGACTGAAATTTTTGATGTTTTTCTACTCCTCTCATGAGCCCAAACAAGTCTCTAAAAGCATGAGTTTGCAACTACTTTACTTTTGGAGAAAATTCAAAACATTCACTTTTCAATAGAGCCCAATAGCAAAAATCAGGTTTTGAATGAAGAATCACATTTCTTGGTAGAATCATGCAGGATTGAAATTTTTGATGGTTTTTTACTCCTCTCAACAGCCCAAACAAGTTTCTAAAAGGATGAGTTTGCAACTACTTTACTTTTGGAGAAAATTCAAAACATTCATTATTCAATAGGGCCCAAACTATCAAAAACCAGCGGTTTCAATGAACACACATTTCTTGGTAGAATCATGCAGGACTGAAATTTTTGATGTTTTTCTACTCCTCTCATGAGCCCAAACAAGTCTCTAAAAGCATGAGTTTGCAACTACTTTACTTTTGGAGAAAATTCAAAACATTCATTATTCAATAGAGCCCAATAGCAAAAATCAGGTTTTGAATGAAGAATCACATTTCTTGGTAGAATCATGCAGGATTGAAATTTTTGATGGTTTTTTACTCCTCTCAACAGCCCAAACAAGTTTCTAAAAGGATGAGTTTGCAACTACTTTACTTTTGGAGAAAATTCAAAACATTCATTATTCAATAGGGCCCAAACTATCAAAAACCAGCGGTTTCAATGAACACACATTTCTTGGTAGAATCATGCAGGACTGAAATTTTTGATGTTTTTCTACTCCTCTCATGAGCCCAAACAAGTCTCTAAAAGCATGAGTTTGCAACTACTTTACTTTTGGAGAAAATTCAAAACATTCACTTTTCAATAGAGCCCAATAGCAAAAATCAGGTTTTGAATGAAGAATCACATTTCTTGGTAGAATCATGCAGGATTGAAATTTTTGATGGTTTTTTACTCCTCTCAACAGCCCAAACAAGTTTCTAAAAGGATGAGTTTGCAACTACTTTACTTTTGGAGAAAATTCAAAACATTCATTATTCAATAGGGCCCAAACTATCAAAAACCAGCGGTTTGAATGAACACACATTTCTTGGTAGAATCATGCAGGACTGAAATTTTTGATGTTTTTCTACTCCTCTCATGAGCCCAAACAAGTCTCTAAAAGCATGAGTTTGCAACTACTTTACTTTTGGAGAAAATTCAAAACATTCATTATTCAATAGAGCCCAATAGCAAAAATCAGGTTTTGAATGAAGAATCACATTTCTTGGTAGAATCATGCAGGATTGAAATTTTTGATGGTTTTTTACTCCTCTCTACAGCCCAAACAAGTTTCTAAAAGGATGAGTTTGCAACTGCTTTACTTTTGGAGAAAATTCAAAACATTCATTATTCAATAGGGCCCAAACTATCAAAAACCAGCGGTTTGAATGAACACACATTTCTTGGTAGAATCATGCAGGACTGAAATTTTTGATGTTTTTCTACTCCTCTCATGAGCCCAAACAAGTTTCTAAAAGCATGAGTTTGGGACTACTTTACTTTTGGAGAAAATTCAAAACATTCATTATTCAATAGAGCCCAATAGCAAAAATCAGGTTTTGAATGAAGAATCACATTTCTTGGTAGAATCATGCAGGATTGAAATTTTTGATGGTTTTTTACTCCTCTCAACAGCCCAAACAAGTTTCGAAAAGGATGAGTTTGCAACTACTTTACTTTTGGAGAAAATTCAAAACATTCATTATTCAATAGGGCCCAAACTATCAAAAACCAGCGGTTTCAATGAACACACATTTCTTGGTAGAATCATGCAGGACTGAAATTTTTGATGTTTTTCTACTCCTCTCATGAGCCCAAACAAGTCTCTAAAAGCATGAGTTTGCAACTACTTTACTTTTGGAGAAAATTCAAAACATTCATTATTCAATAGAGCCCAATAGCAAAAATCAGGTTTTGAATGAAGAATCACATTTCTTGGTAGAAGCATGCAGGATTGAAATTTTTGATGGTTTCTTACTCCTCTCAACAGCCCAAACAAGTTTCTAAAAGGATGAGTTTGCAACTACTTTACTTTTGGATAAAATTCAAAACATTCATTATTCAATAGGGCCCAAACTATCAAAAACCAGCGGTTTCAATGAACACACATTTCTTGGAAGAATCATGCAGGACTGAAATTTTTGATGTTTTTCTACTCCTCTCATGAGCCCAAACAAGTTTCTAAAAGCATGAGTTTGCAACTACTTTACTTTTGGAGAAAATTCAAAACATTCATTATTCAATAGAGCCCAATAGCAAAAATCAGGTTTTGAATGAAGAATCACATTTCTTGGTAGAATCATGCAGGATTGAAATTTTTGATGGTTTTTTACTCCTCTCAACAGCCCAAACAAGTTTCTAAAAGGATGAGTTTGCAACTACTTTACTTTTGGAGAAAATTCAAAACATTCATTATTCAATAGGGCCCAAACTATCAAAAACCAGCGGTTTCAATGAACACACATTTCTTGGTAGAATCATGCAGGACTGAAATTTTTGATGTTTTTCTACTCCTCTCATGAGCCCAAACAAGTCTCTAAAAGCATGAGTTTGCAACTACTTTACTTTTGGAGAAAATTCAAAACATTCACTTTTCAATAGAGCCCAATAGCAAAAATCAGGTTTTGAATGAAGAATCACATTTCTTGGTAGAATCATGCAGGATTGAAATTTTTGATGGTTTTTTACTCCTCTCAACAGCCCAAACAAGTTTCTAAAAGGATGAGTTTGCAACTACTTTACTTTTGGAGAAAATTCAAAACATTCATTATTCAATAGGGCCCAAACTATCAAAAACCAGCGGTTTGAATGAACACACATTTCTTGGTAGAATCATGCAGGACTGAAATTTTTGATGTTTTTCTACTCCTCTCATGAGCCCAAACAAGTCTCTAAAAGCATGAGTTTGCAACTACTTTACTTTTGGAGAAAATTCAAAACATTCATTATTCAATAGAGCCCAATAGCAAAAATCAGGTTTTGAATGAAGAATCACATTTCTTGGTAGAAGCATGCAGGATTGAAATTTTTGATGGTTTTTTACTCCTCTCAACAGCCCAAACAAGTTTCTAAAAGGATGAGTTTGCAACTACTTTACTTTTGGAGAAAATTCAAAACATTCATTATTCAATAGGGCCCAAACTATCAAAAACCAGCGGTTTCAATGAACACACATTTCTTGGTAGAATCATGCAGGACTGAAATTTTTGATGTTTTTCTACTCCTCTCATGAGCCCAAACAAGTCTCTAAAAGCATGAGTTTGCAACTACTTTACTTTTGGAGAAAATTCAAAACATTCATTATTCAATAGAGCCCAATAGCAAAAATCAGGTTTTGAATGAAGAATCACATTTCTTGGTAGAATCATGCAGGATTGAAATTTTTGATGGTTTTTTACTCCTCTCAACAGCCCAAACAAGTTTCTAAAAGGATGAGTTTGCAACTACTTTACTTTTGGAGAAAATTCAAAACATTCATTATTCAATAAGGCCCAAACTATCAAAAACCAGCGGTTTCAATGAACACACATTTGGTAGAATCATGCAGGACTGAAATTTTTGATGTTTTTCTACTCCTCTCATGAGCCCAAACAAGTCTCTAAAAGCATGAGTTTGCAACTACTTTACTTTTGGAGAAAATTCAAAACATTCATTATTCAATAGAGCCCAATAGCAAAAATCAGGTTTTGAATGAAGAATCACATTTCTTGGTAATATCATGCAGGATTGAAATTTTTGATGGTTTTTTACTCCTCTCAACAGCCCAAACAAGTTTCTAAAAGGATGAGTTTCCAACTACTTTACTTTTGGAGAAAATTCAAAACATTCATTATTCAATAGGGCCCAAACTATCAAAAACCAGCGGTTTCAATGAACACACATTTCTTGGTAGAATCATGCAGGACTGAAATTTTTGATGTTTTTCTACTCCTCTCATGAGCCCAAACAAGTTTCTAAAAGCATGAGTTTGCAACTAGTTTACTTTTGGAGAACATTCAAAACATTCACTATTCAATAGAGCCCAATAGCAAAAATCAGGTTTTGAATGAAGAATCACATTTCTTGGTAAAATCATGCAGGATTGAAATTTTTGATGGTTTTTTACTCCTCTCAACAGCCCAAACAAGTTTCTAAAAGGATGAGTTTGCAACTACTTTACTTTTGGAGAAAATTCAAAACATTCATTATTCAATAGGGCCCAAACTATCAAAAACCAGCGGTTTCAATGAACACACATTTCTTGGTAGAATCATGCAGGACTGAAATTTTTGATGTTTTTCTACTCCTCTCATGAGCCCAAACAAGTCTCTAAAAGCATGAGTTTGCAACTACTTTACTTTTGGAGAAAATTCAAAACATTCATTATTCAATAGAGCCCAATAGCAAAAATCAGGTTTTGAATGAAGAATCACATTTCTTGGTAGAATCATGCAGGATTGAAATTTTTGATGGTTTTTTACTCCTCTCAACAGCCCAAACAAGTTTCTAAAAGGATGAGTTTGCAACTACTTTACTTTTGGAGAAAATTCAAAACATTCATTATTCAATAGGGCCCAAACTATCAAAAACCAGCGGTTTGAATGAACACACATTTCTTGGTAGAATCATGCAGGACTGAAGTTTTTGATGTTTTTCTACTCCTCTCATGAGCCCAAACAAGTCTCTAAAAGCATGAGTTTGCAACTACTTTACTTTTGGAGAAAATTCAAAACATTCATTATTCAATAGAGCCCAATAGCAAAAATCAGGTTTTGAATGAAGAATCACATTTCTTGGTAGAATCATGCAGGATTGAAATTTTTGATGGTTTTTTACTCCTCTCTACAGCCCAAACAAGTTTCTAAAAGTATGAGTTTGCAACTGCTTTACTTTTGGAGAAAATTCAAAACATTCATTATTCAATAGGGCCCAAACTATCAAAAACCAGCGGTTTGAATGAACACACATTTCTTGGTAGAATCATGCAGGACTGAAATTTTTGATGTTTTTCTACTCCTCTCATGAGCCCAAACAAGTCTCTAAAAGCATGAGTTTGCAACTACTTTACTTTTGGAGAAAATTCAAAACATTCATTATTCAATAGAGCCCAATAGCAAAAATCAGGTTTTGAATGAAGAATCACATTTCTTGGTAAAATCATGCAGGATTGAAATTTTTGATGGTTTTTTACTCCTCTCAACAGCCCAAACAAGTTTCTAAAAGGATGAGTTTCCAACTACTTTACTTTTGGAGAAAATTCAAAACATTCATTATTCAATAGGGCCCAAACTATCAAAAACCAGCGGTTTCAATGAACACACATTTCTTGGTAGAATCGTGCAGGACTGAAATTTTTGATGTTTTTCTACTCCTCTCATGAGCCCAAACAAGTTTCTAAAAGCATGAGTTTGCAACTAGTTTACTTTTGGAGAACATTCAAAACATTCACTATTCAATAGAGCCCAATAGCAAAAATCAGGTTTTGAATGAAGAATCACATTTCTTGGTAAAATCATGCAGGATTGAAATTTTTGATGGTTTTTTACTCCTCTCAACAGCCCAAACAAGTTTCTAAAAGGATGAGTTTGCAACTACTTTACTTTTGGAGAAAATTCAAAACATTCATTATTCAATAGGGCCCAAACTATCAAAAACCAGCGGTTTGAATGAACACACATTTCTTGGTAGAATCATGCAGGACTGAAATTTTTGATGTTTTTCTACTCCTCTCATGAGCCCAAACAAGTCTCTAAAAGCATGAGTTTGCAACTACTTTACTTTTGGAGAAAATTCAAAACATTCATTATTCAATAGAGCCCAATAGCAAAAATCAGGTTTTGAATGAAGAATCACATTTCTTGGTAGAATCATGCAGGATTGAAATTTTTGATGGTTTTTTACTCCTCTCAACAGCCCAAACAAGTTTCTAAAAGGATGAGTTTCCAACTACTTTACTTTTGGAGAAAATTCAAAACATTCATTATTCAATAGGGCCCAAACTATCAAAAACCAGCGGTTTCAATGAACACACATTTCTTGGTAGAATCGTGCAGGACTGAAATTTTTGATGTTTTTCTACTCCTCTCATGAGCCCAAACAAGTCTCTAAAAGCATGAGTTTGCAACTAGTTTACTTTTGGAGAACATTCAAAACATTCACTATTCAATAGAGCCCAATAGCAAAAATCAGGTTTTGAATGAAGAATCACATTTCTTGGTAAAATCATGCAGGATTGAAATTTTTGATGGTTTTTTACTCCTCTCAACAGCCCAAACAAGTTTCTAAAAGGATGAGTTTGCAACTACTTTACTTTTGGAGAAAATTCAAAACATTCATTATTCAATAGGGCCCAAACTATCAAAAACCAGCGGTTTGAATGAACACACATTTCTTGGTAGAATCATGCAGGACTGAAATTTTTGATGTTTTTCTACTCCTCTCATGAGCCCAAACAAGTTTCTAAAAGCATGAGTTTGCAACTACTTTACTTTTGGAGAAAATTCAAAACATTCATTATTCAATAGAGCCCAATAGCAAAAATCAGGTTTTGAATGAAGAATCACATTTCTTGGTAGAATCATGCAGGATTGAAATTTTTGATGGTTTTTTACTCCTCTCTACAGCCCAAACAAGTTTCTAAAAGGATGAGTTTGCAACTACTTTACTTTTGGAGAAAATTCAAAACATTCATTATTCAATAGGGCCCAAACTATCAAAAACCAGCGGTTTCAATGAACACACATTTCTTGGGAGAATCATGCAGGACTGAAATTTTTGATGTTTTTCTACTCCTCTCATGAGCCCAAACAAGTCTCTAAAAGCATGAGTTTGCAACTACTTTACTTTTGGAGAAAATTCAAAACATTCACTATTCAATAGAGCCCAATAGCAAAAATCAGGTTTTGAATGAAGAATCACATTTCTTGGTAAAATCATGCAGGATTGAAATTTTTGATGGTTTTTTACTCCTCTCAACAGCCCAAACAAGTTTCTAAAAGGATGAGTTTGCAACTACTTTACTTTTGGAGAAAATTCAAAACATTCATTATTCAATAGGGCCCAAACTATCAAAAACCAGCGGTTTCAATGAACACACATTTCTTGGTAGAATCATGCAGGACTGAAATTTTTGATGTTTTTCTACTCCTCTCATGAGCCCAAACAAGTCTCTAAAAGCATGAGTTTGCAACTACTTTACTTTTGGAGAAAATTCAAAACATTCATTATTCAATAGAGCCCAATAGCAAAAATCAGGTTTTGAATGAAGAATCACATTTCTTGGTAGAAGCATGCAGGATTGAAATTTTTGATGGTTTTTTACTCCTCTCAACAGCCCAAACAAGTTTCTAAAAGGATGAGTTTGCAACTACATTACTTTTGGAGAAAATTCAAAACATTCATTATTCAATAGGGCCCAAACTATCAAAAACCAGCGGTTTCAATGAACACACATTTCTTGGTAGAATCATGCAGGACTCAAATTTTTGATGTTTTTCTACTCCGCTCATGAGCCCAAACAAGTTTCTAAAAGCATGAGTTTGCAACTACTTTACTTTTGGAGAAAATTCAAAACATTCATTATTCAATAGAGCCCAATAGCAAAAATCAGGTTTTGAATGAAGAATCACATTTCTTGGTAGAATCAAGCAGGATTGAAATTTTTGATGGTTTTTTACTCCTCTCTAAAGCCCAAACAAGTTTCTAAAAGGATGAGTTTGCAACTGCTTTACTTTTGGAGAAAATTCAAAACATTCATTATTCAATAGGGCCCAAACTATCAAAAACCAGCGGTTTGAATGAACACACATTTCTTGGTAGAATCATGCAGGACTGAAATTTTTGATGTTTTTCTACTCCTCTCATGAGCCCAAACAAGTTTCTAAAAGCATGAGTTTGCAACTACTTTACTTTTGGAGAAAATTCAAAACATTCATTATTCAATAGAGCCCAATAGCAAAAATCAGGTTTTGAATGAAGAATCACATTTCTTGGTAGAATCATGCAGGATTGAAATTTTTGATGGTTTTTTACTCCTCTCAACAGCCCAAACAAGATTCTAAAAGGATGAGTTTGCAACTACTTTACTTTTGGAGAAAATTCAAAACATTCATTATTCAATAGGGCCCAAACTATCAAAAACCAGCGGTTTCAATGAACACACATTTCTTGGTAGAATCATGCAGGACTGAAATTTTTGATGTTTTTCTACTCCTCTCATGAGCCCAAACAAGTTTCTAAAAGCATGAGTTTGCAACTACTTTACTTTTGGAGAAAATTCAAAACATTCATTATTCAATAGAGCCCAATAGCAAAAATCAGGTTTTGAATGAAGAATCAGATTTCTTGGTAGAATCATGCAGGATTGAAATTTTTGATGGTTTTTTACTCCTCTCAACAGCACAAACAAGTTTCTAAAAGGATGAGTTTGCAACTACTTTACTTTTGGAGAAAATTCAAAACATTCATTATTCAATAGAGCCCAATAGCAAAAATCAGGTTTTGAATGAAGAATCACATTTCTTGGTAGAATCATGCAGGATTGAAATTTTTGGTGGTTTTTTACTCCTCTCAACAGCCCAAACAAGTTTCTAAAAGGATGAGTTTGCAACTACTTTACTTTTGGAGAAAATTCAAAACATTCATTATTCAATAGGGCCCAAACTATCAAAAACCAGCGGTTTCAATGAACACACATTTCTTGGTAGAATCATGCAGGACTGAAATTTTTGATGTTTTTCTACTCCTCTCATGAGCCCAAACAAGTTTCTAAAAGCATGAGTTTGCAACTAGTTTACTTTTGGAGAACATTCAAAACATTCACTATTCAATAGAGCCCAATAGCAAAAATCAGGTTTTGAATGAAGAATCACATTTCTTGGTAAAATCATGCAGGATTGAAATTTTTGATGGTTTTTTACTCCTCTCAACAGCCCAAACAAGTTTCTAAAAGGATGAGTTTGCAACTACTTTACTTTTGGAGAAAATTCAAAACATTCATTATTCAATAGGGCCCAAACTATCAAAAACCAGCGGTTTCAATGAACTCACATTTCTTGGTAGAATCATGCAGGACTGAAATTTTTGATGTTTTTCTACTCCTCTCATGAGCCCAAACAAGTCTCTAAAGGCATGAGTTTGCAACTACTTTACTTTTGGAGAAAATTCAAAACATTCATTATTCAATAGAGCCCAATAGCAAAAATCAGGTTTTGAATGAAGAATCACATTTCTTGGTAGAATCATGCAGGATTGAAATTTTTGATGGTTTTTTACTCCTCTCAACAGCCCAAACAAGTTTCTAAAAGGATGAGTTTGCAACTACTTTACTTTTGGAGAAAATTCAAAACATTCATTATTCAATAGGGCCCAAACTATCAAAAACCAGCGGTTTCAATGAACACACATTTCTTGGTAGAATCATGCAGGACTGAAATTTTTGATGTTTTTCTACTTCTCTCATGAGCCCAAACAAGTCTCTAAAAGCATGAGTTTGCAACTACTTTACTTTTGGAGAAAATTCAAAACATTCATTATTCAATAGAGCCCAATAGCAAAAATCAGGTTTTGAATGAAGAATCACATTTCTTGGTAGAAGCACGCAGGATTGAAATTTTTGATGGTTTTTTACTCCTCTCAACAGCCCAAACAAGTTTCTAAAAGGATGAGTTTGCAACTACATTACTTTTGGAGAAAATTCAAAACATTCATTATTCAATAGGGCCCAAACTATCAAAAACCAGCGGTTTCAATGAACACACATTTCTTGGTAGAATCATGCAGGACTCAAATTTTTGATGTTTTTCTACTCCGCTCATGAGCCCAAACAAGTTTCTAAAAGCATGAGTTTGCAACTACTTTACTTTTGGAGAAAATTCAAAACATTCATTATTCAATAGAGCCCAATAGCAAAAATCAGGTTTTGAATGAAGAATCACATTTCTTGATAGAATCAAGCAGGATTGAAATTTTTGATGGTTTTTTACTCCTCTCTACAGCCCAAACAAGTTTCTAAAAGGATGAGTTTGCAACTGCTTTACTTTTGGAGAAAATTCAAAACATTCATTATTCAATAGGGCCCAAACTATCAAAAACCAGCGGTTTGAATGAACACACATTTCTTGGTAGAATCATGCAGGACTGAAATTTTTGATGTTTTTCTACTCCTCTCATGAGCCCAAACAAGTTTCTAAAAGCATGAGTTTGCAACTAGTTTACTTTTGGAGAACATTCAAAACATTCACTATTCAATAGAGCCCAATAGCAAAAATCAGGTTTTGAATGAAGAATCACATTTCTTGGTAAAATCATGCAGGATTGAAATTTTTGATGGTTTTTTACTCCTCTCAACAGCCCAAACAAGTTTCTAAAAGGATGAGTTTGCAACTACTTTACTTTTGGAGAAAATTCAAAACATTCATTATTCAATAGGGCCCAAACTATCAAAAACCAGCGGTTTCAATGAACACACATTTCTTGGTAGAATCATGCAGGACTGAAATTTTTGATGTTTTTCCACTCCTCTCATGAGCCCAAACAAGTCTCTAAAGGCATGAGTTTGCAACTACTTTACTTTTGGAGAAAATTCAAAACATTCATTATTCAATAGAGCCCAATAGCAAAAATCAGGTTTTGAATGAAGAATCACATTTCTTGGTAGAATCATGCAGGATTGAAATTTTTGATGGTTTTTTACTCCTCTCAACAGCCCAAACAAGTTTCTAAAAGGATGAGTTTGCAACTACTTTACTTTTGGAGAAAATTCAAAACATTCATTATTCAATAGGGCCCAAACTATCAAAAACCAGCGGTTTCAATGAACACACATTTCTTGGTAGAATCATGCAGGACTGAAATTTTTGATGTTTTTCTACTTCTCTCATGAGCCCAAACAAGTCTCTAAAAGCATGAGTTTGCAACTACTTTACTTTTGGAGAAAATTCAAAACATTCATTATTCAATAGAGCCCAATAGCAAAAATCAGGTTTTGAATGAAGAATCACATTTCTTGGTAGAAGCATGCAGGATTGAAATTTTTGATGGTTTTTTACTCCTCTCAACAGCCCAAACAAGTTTCTAAAAGGATGAGTTTGCAACTACATTACTTTTGGAGAAAATTCAAAACATTCATTATTCAATAGGGCCCAAACTATCAAAAACCAGCGGTTTCAATGAACACACATTTCTTGGTAGAATCATGCAGGACTCAAATTTTTGATGTTTTTCTACTCCGCTCATGAGCCCAAACAAGTTTCTAAAAGCATGAGTTTGCAACTACTTTACTTTTGGAGAAAATTCAAAACATTCATTATTCAATAGAGCCCAATAGCAAAAATCAGGTTTTGAATGAAGAATCACATTTCTTGGTAGAATCAAGCAGGATTGAAATTTTTGATGGTTTTTTACTCCTCTCTACAGCCCAAACAAGTTTCTAAAAGGATGAGTTTGCAACTGCTTTACTTTTGGAGAAAATTCAAAACATTCATTATTCAATAGGGCCCAAACTATCAAAAACCAGCGGTTTGAATGAACACACATTTCTTGGTAGAATCATGCAGGACTGAAATTTTTGATGTTTTTCTACTCCTCTCATGAGCCCAAACAAGTTTCTAAAAGCATGAGTTTGCAACTACTTTACTTTTGGAGAAAATTCAAAACATTCATTATTCAATAGAGCCCAATAGCAAAAATCAGGTTTTGAATGAAGAATCACATTTCTTGGTAGAATCATGCAGGATTGAAATTTTTGATGGTTTTTTACTCCTCTCAACAGCCCAAACAAGATTCTAAAAGGATGAGTTTGCAACTACTTTACTTTTGGAGAAAATTCAAAACATTCATTATTCAATAGGGCCCAAACTATCAAAAACCAGCGGTTTCAATGAACACACATTTCTTGGTAGAATCATGCAGGACTGAAATTTTTGATGTTTTTCTACTCCTCTCATGAGCCCAAACAAGTTTCTAAAAGCATGAGTTTGCAACAACTTTACTTTTGGAGAAAATTCAAAACATTCATTATTCAATAGAGCCCAATAGCAAAAATCAGGTTTTGAATGAAGAATCAGATTTCTTGGTAGAATCATGCAGGATTGAAATTTTTGATGGTTTTTTACTCCTCTCAACAGCACAAACAAGTTTCTAAAAGGATGAGTTTGCAACTACTTTACTTTTGGAGAAAATTCAAAACATTCATTATTCAATAGAGCCCAATAGCAAAAATCAGGTTTTGAATGAAGAATCACATTTCTTGGTAGAATCATGCAGGATTGAAATTTTTGGTGGTTTTTTACTCCTCTCAACAGCCCAAACAAGTTTCTAAAAGGATGAGTTTGCAACTACTTTACTTTTGGAGAAAATTCAAAACATTCATTATTCAATAGGGCCCAAACTATCAAAAACCAGCGGTTTCAATGAACACACATTTCTTGGTAGAATCATGCAGGACTGAAATTTTTGATGTTTTTCTACTCCTCTCATGAGCCCAAACAAGTTTCTAAAAGCATGAGTTTGCAACTAGTTTACTTTTGGAGAACATTCAAAACATTCACTATTCAATAGAGCCCAATAGCAAAAATCAGGTTTTGAATGAAGAATCACATTTCTTGGTAAAATCATGCAGGATTGAAATTTTTGATGGTTTTTTACTCCTCTCAACAGCCCAAACAAGTTTCTAAAAGGATGAGTTTGCAACTACTTTACTTTTGGAGAAAATTCAAAACATTCATTATTCAATAGGGCCCAAACTATCAAAAACCAGCGGTTTCAATGAACACACATTTCTTGGTAGAATCATGCAGGACTGAAATTTTTGATGTTTTTCTACTCCTCTCATGAGCCCAAACAAGTCTCTAAAGGCATGAGTTTGCAACTACTTTACTTTTGGAGAAAATTCAAAACATTCATTATTCAATAGAGCCCAATAGCAAAAATCAGGTTTTGAATGAAGAATCACATTTCTTGGTAGAATCATGCAGGATTGAAATTTTTGATGGTTTTTTACTCCTCTCAACAGCCCAAACAAGTTTCTAAAAGGATGAGTTTGCAACTACTTTACTTTTGGAGAAAATTCAAAACATTCATTATTCAATAGGGCCCAAACTATCAAAAACCAGCGGTTTCAATGAACACACATTTCTTGGTAGAATCATGCAGGACTGAAATTTTTGATGTTTTTCTACTTCTCTCATGAGCCCAAACAAGTCTCTAAAAGCATGAGTTTGCAACTACTTTACTTTTGGAGAAAATTCAAAACATTCATTATTCAATAGAGCCCAATAGCAAAAATCAGGTTTTGAATGAAGAATCACATTTCTTGGTAGAAGCATGCAGGATTGAAATTTTTGATGGTTTTTTACTCCTCTCAACAGCCCAAACAAGTTTCTAAAAGGATGAGTTTGCAACTACATTACTTTTGGAGAAAATTCAAAACATTCATTATTCAATAGGGCCCAAACTATCAAAAACCAGCGGTTTCAATGAACACACATTTCTTGGTAGAATCATGCAGGACTCAAATTTTTGATGTTTTTCTACTCCGCTCATGAGCCCAAACAAGTTTCTAAAAGCATGAGTTTGCAACTACTTTACTTTTGGAGAAAATTCAAAACATTCATTATTCAATAGAGCCCAATAGCAAAAATCAGGTTTTGAATGAAGAATCACATTTCTTGATAGAATCAAGCAGGATTGAAATTTTTGATGGTTTTTTACTCCTCTCTACAGCCCAAACAAGTTTCTAAAAGGATGAGTTTGCAACTGCTTTACTTTTGGAGAAAATTCAAAACATTCATTATTCAATAGGGCCCAAACTATCAAAAACCAGCGGTTTGAATGAACACACATTTCTTGGTAGAATCATGCAGGACTGAAATTTTTGATGTTTTTCTACTCCTCTCATGAGCCCAAACAAGTTTCTAAAAGCATGAGTTTGCAACTAGTTTACTTTTGGAGAACATTCAAAACATTCACTATTCAATAGAGCCCAATAGCAAAAATCAGGTTTTGAATGAAGAATCACATTTCTTGGTAAAATCATGCAGGATTGAAATTTTTGATGGTTTTTTACTCCTCTCAACAGCCCAAACAAGTTTCTAAAAGGATGAGTTTGCAACTACTTTACTTTTGGAGAAAATTCAAAACATTCATTATTCAATAGGGCCCAAACTATCAAAAACCAGCGGTTTCAATGAACACACATTTCTTGGTAGAATCATGCAGGACTGAAATTTTTGATGTTTTTCTACTCCTCTCATGAGCCCAAACAAGTCTCTAAAGGCATGAGTTTGCAACTACTTTACTTTTGGAGAAAATTCAAAACATTCATTATTCAATAGAGCCCAATAGCAAAAATCAGGTTTTGAATGAAGAATCACATTTCTTGGTAGAATCATGCAGGATTGAAATTTTTGATGGTTTTTTACTCCTCTCAACAGCCCAAACAAGTTTCTAAAAGGATGAGTTTGCAACTACTTTACTTTTGGAGAAAATTCAAAACATTCATTATTCAATAGGGCCCAAACTATCAAAAACCAGCGGTTTCAATGAACACACATTTCTTGGTAGAATCATGCAGGACTGAAATTTTTGATGTTTTTCTACTTCTCTCATGAGCCCAAACAAGTCTCTAAAAGCATGAGTTTGCAACTACTTTACTTTTGGAGAAAATTCAAAACATTCATTATTCAATAGAGCCCAATAGCAAAAATCAGGTTTTGAATGAAGAATCACATTTCTTGGTAGAAGCATGCAGGATTGAAATTTTTGATGGTTTTTTACTCCTCTCAACAGCCCAAACAAGTTTCTAAAAGGATGAGTTTGCAACTACATTACTTTTGGAGAAAATTCAAAACATTCATTATTCAATAGGGCCCAAACTATCAAAAACCAGCGGTTTCAATGAACACACATTTCTTGGTAGAATCATGCAGGACTCAAATTTTTGATGTTTTTCTACTCCGCTCATGAGCCCAAACAAGTTTCTAAAAGCATGAGTTTGCAACTACTTTACTTTTGGAGAAAATTCAAAACATTCATTATTCAATAGAGCCCAATAGCAAAAATCAGGTTTTGAATGAAGAATCACATTTCTTGGTAGAATCAAGCAGGATTGAAATTTTTGATGGTTTTTTACTCCTCTCTACAGCCCAAACAAGTTTCTAAAAGGATGAGTTTGCAACTGCTTTACTTTTGGAGAAAATTCAAAACATTCATTATTCAATAGGGCCCAAACTATCAAAAACCAGCGGTTTGAATGAACACACATTTCTTGGTAGAATCATGCAGGACTGAAATTTTTGATGTTTTTCTACTCCTCTCATGAGCCCAAACAAGTTTCTAAAAGCATGAGTTTGCAACTACTTTACTTTTGGAGAAAATTCAAAACATTCATTATTCAATAGAGCCCAATAGCAAAAATCAGGTTTTGAATGAAGAATCACATTTCTTGGTAGAATCATGCAGGATTGAAATTTTTGATGGTTTTTTACTCCTCTCAACAGCCCAAACAAGATTCTAAAAGGATGAGTTTGCAACTACTTTACTTTTGGAGAAAATTCAAAACATTCATTATTCAATAGGGCCCAAACTATCAAAAACCAGCGGTTTCAATGAACACACATTTCTTGGTAGAATCATGCAGGACTGAAATTTTTGATGTTTTTCTACTCCTCTCATGAGCCCAAACAAGTTTCTAAAAGCATGAGTTTGCAACTACTTTACTTTTGGAGAAAATTCAAAACATTCATTATTCAATAGAGCCCAATAGCAAAAATCAGGTTTTGAATGAAGAATCAGATTTCTTGGTAGAATCATGCAGGATTGAAATTTTTGATGGTTTTTTACTCCTCTCAACAGCCCAAACAAGTTTCTAAAAGGATGAGTTTGCAACTAGTTTACTTTTGGAGAACATTCAAAACATTCACTATTCAATAGAGCCCAATAGCAAAAATCAGGTTTTGAATGAAGAATCACATTTCTTGGTAAAATCATGCAGGATTGAAATTTTTGATGGTTTTTTACTCCTCTCAACAGCCCAAACAAGTTTCTAAAAGGATGAGTTTGCAACTACTTTACTTTTGGAGAAAATTCAAAACATTCATTATTCAATAGGGCCCAAACTATCAAAAACCAGCGGTTTCAATGAACACACATTTCTTGGTAGAATCATGCAGGACTGAAATTTTTGATGTTTTTCTACTCCTCTCATGAGCCCAAACAAGTTTCTAAAAGCATGAGTTTGCAACTACTTTACTTTTGGAGAAAATTCAAAACATTCACTTTTCAATAGAGCCCAATAGCAAAAATCAGGTTTTGAATGAAGAATCACATTTCTTGGTAGAATCATGCAGGATTGAAATTTTTGATGTTTTTTTACTCCTCTCAACAGCCCAAACAAGTTTCTAAAAGGATGAGTTTGCAACTACTTTACTTTTGGAGAAAATTCAAAACATTCATTATTCAATAGGGCCCAAACTATAAAAAACCAGCGGTTTCAATGAACACACATTTCTTGGTAGAATCATGCAGGACTGAAATTTTTGATGTTTTTCTACTCCTCTCATGAGCCCAAACAAGTCTCTAAAAGCATGAGTTTGCAACTACTTTACTTTTGGAGAAAATTCAAAACATTCTTTATTCAATAGAGCCCAATAGCAAAAATCAGGTTTTGAATGAAGAATCACATTTCTTGGTAGAATCATGCAGGATTGAAATTTTTGATGGTTTTTTACTCCTCTCAACAGCCCAAACAAGTTTCTAAAAGGATGAGTTTGCAACTACTTTACTTTTGGAGAAAATTCAAAACATTCATTATTCAATAGGGCCCAAACTATCAAAAACCAGCGGTTTCAATGAACACACATTTCTTGGTAGAATCATGCAGGACTGAAATTTTTGATGTTTTTCTACTCCTCTCATGAGCCCAAACAAGTCTCTAAAAGCATGAGTTTGCAACTACTTTACTTTTGGAGAAAATTCAAAACATTCATTATTCAATAGAGCCCAATAGCAAAAATCAGGTTTTGAATGAAGAATCACATTTCTTGGTAGAAGCATGCAGGATTGAAATTTTTGATGGTTTTTTACTCCTCTCAACAGCCCAAACAAGTTTCTAAAAGGATGAGTTTGCAACTACTTTACTTTTGGAGAAAATTCAAAACATTCATTATTCAATAGGGCCCAAACTATCAAAAACCAGCGGTTTCAATGAACACACATTTCTTGGTAGAATCATGCAGGACTGAAATTTTTGATGTTTTTCTACTCCTCTCATGAGCCCAAACAAGTCTCTAAAAGCATGAGTTTGCAACTACTTTACTTTTGGAGAAAATTCAAAACATTCATTATTCAATAGAGCCCAATAGCAAAAATCAGGTTTTGAATGAAGAATCACATTTCTTGGTAGAATCATGCAGGATTGAAATTTTTGATGGTTTTTTACTCCTCTCAACAGCCCAAACAAGTTTCTAAAAGGATGAGTTTGCAACTACTTTACTTTTGGAGAAAATTCAAAACATTCATTATTCAATAGGGCCCAAACTATCAAAAACCAGCGGTTTCAATGAACACACATTTCTTGGAAGAATCATGCAGGACTGAAATTTTTGATGTTTTTCTACTCCTCTCATGAGCCCAAACAAGTCTCTAAAAGCATGAGTTTGCAACTACTTTACTTTTGGAGAAAATTCAAAACATTCATTATTCAATAGAGCCCAATAGCAAAAATCAGGTTTTGAATGAAGAATCACATTTCTTGGTAGAATCATGCAGGATTGAAATTTTTGATGGTTTTTTACTCCTCTCAACAGCCCAAACAAGTTTCTAAAAGGATGAGTTTGCAAATACTTTACTTTTGGAGAAAATTCAAAACATTCATTATTCAATAGGGCCCAAACTATCAAAAACCAGCGGTTTCAATGAACACACATTTCTTGGTAGAATCATGCAGGACTGAAATTTTCGATGTTTTTCTACTCCTCTCATGAGCCCAAACAAGTCTCTAAAAGCATGAGTTTGCAACTACTTTACTTTTGGAGAAAATTCAAAACATTCATTATTCAATAGAGCCCAATACCAAAAATCAGGTTTTGAATGAAGTAACACATTTCTTGGTAGAATCATGCAGGATTGAAATTTTTGATGGTTTTTTACTCCTCTCAACAGCCCAAACAAGTTTCTAAAAGGATGAGTTTGCAACTACTTTACTTTTGGAGAAAATTCAAAACATTCATTATTCAATAGGGCCCAAACTATCAAAAACCAGCGGTTTCAATGAACACACATTTCTTGGTAGAATCATGCAGGACTGAAATTTTTGATGTCTTTCTACTCCTCTCATGAGCCCAAACAAGTCTCTAAAAGCATGAGTTTGCAACTACTTTACTTTTGGAGAAAATTCAAAACATTCATTATTCAATAGAGCCCAATAGCAAAAATCAGGTTTTGAATGAAGAATCACATTTCTTGGTAAAATCGTGCAGGATTGAAATTTTTGATGGTTTTTTACTCCTCTCAACAGCCCAAACAAGTTTCTAAAAGGATGAGTTTGCAACTACTTTACTTTTGGAGAAAATTCAAAACATTCATTATTCAATAGGGCCCAAACTATCAAAAACCAGCGGTTTCAATGAACACACATTTCTTGGTAGAATCATGCAGGACTGAAATTTTTGATGTTTTTCTACTCCTCTCATGAGCCCAAACAAGTTTCTAAGAGCATGAGTTTGCAACTAGTTTACTTTTGGAGAACATTCAAAACATTCACTATTCAATAGAGCCCAATAGCAAAAATCAGGTTTTGAATGAAGAATCACATTTCTTGGTAAAATCATGCAGGATTGAAATTTTTGATGGTTTTTTACTCCTCTCAACAGCCCAAACAAGTTTCTAAAAGGATGAGTTTGCAACTACTTTACTTTTGGAGAAAATTCAAAACATTCATTATTCAATAGGGCCCAAACTATCAAAAACCAGCGGTTTCAATGAACACACATTTCTTGGTAGAATCATGCACGACTGAAATTTTTGATGTTTTTCTACTCCTCTCATGAGCCCAAACAAGTCTCTAAAGGCATGAGTTTGCAACTACTTTACTTTTGGAGAAAATTCAAAACATTCATTATTCAATAGAGCCCAATAGCAAAAATCAGGTTTTGAATGAAGAATCACATTTCTTGGTAGAATCATGCAGGATTGAAATTTTTGATGGTTTTTTACTCCTCTCTACAGCCCAAACAAGTTTCTAAAAGGATGAGTTTGCAACTACTTTACTTTTGGAGAAAATTCAAAACATTCATTATTCAATAGGGCCCAAACTATCAAAAACCAGCGGTTTGAATGAACACACATTTCTTGGTAGAATCATGCAGGACTGAAATTTTTGATGTTTTTCTACTCCTCTCATGAGCCCAAACAAGTCTCTAAAAGCATGAGTTTGCAACTACTTTACTTTTGGAGAAAATTCAAAACATTCATTATTCAATAGAGCCCAATAGCAAAAATCAGGTTTTGAATGAAGAATCACATTTCTTGGTAGAAGCATGCAGGATTGAAATTTTTGATGGTTTTTTACTCCTCTCAACAGCCCAAACAAGTTTCTAAAAGGATGAGTTTGCAACTACTTTACTTTTGGAGAAAATTCAAAACATTCATTATTCAATAGGGCCCAAACTATCAAAAACCAGCGGTTTCAATGAACACACATTTCTTGGTAGAATCATGCAGGACTGAAATTTTTGATGTTTTTCTACTCCTCTCATGAGCCCAAACAAGTCTCTAAAAGCATGAGTTTGCAACTACTTTACTTTTGGAGAAAATTCAAAACATTCATTATTCAATAGAGCCCAATAGCAAAAATCAGGTTTTGAATGAAGAATCACATTTCTTGGTAAAATCATGCATGATTGAAATTTTTGATGGTTTTTTACTCCTCTCAACAGCCCAAACAAGTTTCTAAAAGGATGAGTTTGCAACTACTTTACTTTTGGAGAAAATTCAAAACATTCATTATTCAATAGGGCCCAAACTATCAAAAACCAGCGGTTTCAATGAACACACATTTCTTGGTAGAATCATGCAGGACTGAAATTTTTGATGTTTTTCTACTCCTCTCATGAGCCCAAACAAGTTTCTAAAAGCATGAGTTTGCAACTAGTTTACTTTTGGAGAACATTCAAAACATTCACTATTCAATAGAGCCCAATAGCAAAAATCAGGTTTTGAATGAAGAATCACATTTCTTGGTAAAATCATGCATGATTGAAATTTTTGATGGTTTTTTACTCCTCTCAACAGCCCAAACAAGTTTCTAAAAGGATGAGTTTGCAACTACTTTACTTTTGGAGAAAATTCAAAACATTCATTATTCAATAGGGCCCAAACTATCAAAAACCAGCGGTTTCAATGAACACACATTTCTTGGTAGAATCATGCAGGACTGAAATTTTTGATGTTTTTCTACTCCTCTCATGAGCCCAAACAAGTCTCTAAAGGCATGAGTTTGCAACTACTTTACTTTTGGAGAAAATTCAAAACATTCATTATTCAATAGAGCCCAATAGCAAAAATCAGGTTTTGAATGAAGAATCACATTTCTTGGTAGAATCATGCAGGATTGAAATTTTTGATGGTTTTTTACTCCTCTCAACAGCCCAAACAAGTTTCTAAAAGGATGAGTTTGCAACTACTTTACTTTTGGAGAAAATTCAAAACATTCATTATTCAATAGGGCCCAAACTATCAAAAACCAGCGGTTTGAATGAACACACATTTCTTGGTAGAATCATGCAGGACTGAAATTTTTGATGTTTTTCTACTCCTCTCATGAGCCCAAACAAGTCTCTAAAAGCATGAGTTTGCAACTACTTTACTTTTGGAGAAAATTCAAAACATTCATTATTCAATAGAGCCCAATAGCAAAAATCAGGTTTTGAATGAAGAATCACATTTCTTGGTAGAAGCATGCAGGATTGAAATTTTTGATGGTTTTTTACTCCTCTCAACAGCCCAAACAAGTTTCTAAAAGGATGAGTTTGCAACTACTTTACTTTTGGAGAAAATTCAAAACATTCATTATTCAATAGGGCCCAAACTATCAAAAACCAGCGGTTTCAATGAACACACATTTCTTGGTAGAATCATGCAGGACTGAAATTTTTGATGTTTTTCTACTCCTCTCATGAGCCCAAACAAGTCTCTAAAAGCATGAGTTTGCAACTACTTTACTTTTGGAGAAAATTCAAAACATTCATTATTCAATAGAGCCCAATAGCAAAAATCAGGTTTTGAATGAAGAATCACATTTCTTGGTAAAATCTTGCATGATTGAAATTTTTGATGGTTTTTTACTCCTCTCAACAGCCCAAACAAGTTTCTAAAAGGATGAGTTTGCAACTACTTTACTTTTGGAGAAAATTCAAAACATTCATTATTCAATAGGGCCCAAACTATCAAAAACCAGCGGTTTCAATGAACACACATTTCTTGGTAGAATCATGCAGGACTGAAATTTTTGATGTTTTTCTACTCCTCTCATGAGCCCAAACAAGTTTCTAAAAGCATGAGTTTGCAACTAGTTTACTTTTGGAGAACATTCAAAACATTCACTATTCAATAGAGCCCAATAGCAAAAATCAGGTTTTGAATGAAGAATCACATTTCTTGGTAAAATCATGCAGGATTGAAATTTTTGATGGTTTTTTACTCCTCTCAACAGCCCAAACAAGTTTCTAAAAGGATGAGTTTGCAACTACTTTACTTTTGGAGAAAATTCAAAACATTCATTATTCAATAGGGCCCAAACTATCAAAAACCAGCGGTTTCAATGAACACACATTTCTTGGTAGAATCATGCAGGACTGAAATTTTTGATGTTTTTCTACTCCTCTCATGAGCCCAAACAAGTCTCTAAAAGCATGAGTTTGCAACTACTTTACTTTTGGAGAAAATTCAAAACATTCACTTTTCAATAGAGCCCAATAGCAAAAATCAGGTTTTGAATGAAGAATCACATTTCTTGGTAGAATCATGCAGGATTGAAATTTTTGATGGTTTTTTACTCCTCTCAACAGCCCAAACAAGTTTCTAAAAGGATGAGTTTGCAACTACTTTACTTTTGGAGAAAATTCAAAACATTCATTATTCAATAGGGCCCAAACTATCAAAAACCAGCGGTTTCAATGAACACACATTTCTTGGTAGAATCATGCAGGACTGAAATTTTTGATGTTTTTCTACTCCTCTCATGAGCCCAAACAAGTCTCTAAAAGCATGAGTTTGCAACTACTTTACTTTTGGAGAAAATTCAAAACATTCATTATTCAATAGAGCCCAATAGCAAAAATCAGGTTTTGAATGAAGAATCACATTTCTTGGTAGAATCATGCAGGATTGAAATTTTTGATGGTTTTTTACTCCTCTCAACAGCCCAAACAAGTTTCTAAAAGGATGAGTTTGCAACTACTTTACTTTTGGAGAAAATTCAAAACATTCATTATTCAATAGGGCCCAAACTATCAAAAACCAGCGGTTTGAATGAACACACATTTCTTGGTAGAATCATGCAGGACTGAAGTTTTTGATGTTTTTCTACTCCTCTCATGAGCCCAAACAAGTCTCTAAAAGCATGAGTTTGCAACTACTTTACTTTTGGAGAAAATTCAAAACATTCATTATTCAATAGAGCCCAATAGCAAAAATCAGGTTTTGAATGAAGAATCACATTTCTTGGTAGAATCATGCAGGATTGAAATTTTTGATGGTTTTTTACTCCTCTCTACAGCCCAAACAAGTTTCTAAAAGTATGAGTTTGCAACTGCTTTACTTTTGGAGAAAATTCAAAACATTCATTATTCAATAGGGCCCAAACTATCAAAAACCAGCGGTTTGAATGAACACACATTTCTTGGTAGAATCATGCAGGACTGAAATTTTTGATGTTTTTCTACTCCTCTCATGAGCCCAAACAAGTCTCTAAAAGCATGAGTTTGCAACTACTTTACTTTTGGAGAAAATTCAAAACATTCATTATTCAATAGAGCCCAATAGCAAAAATCAGGTTTTGAATGAAGAATCACATTTCTTGGTAAAATCATGCAGGATTGAAATTTTTGATGGTTTTTTACTCCTCTCAACAGCCCAAACAAGTTTCTAAAAGGATGAGTTTCCAACTACTTTACTTTTGGAGAAAATTCAAAACATTCATTATTCAATAGGGCCCAAACTATCAAAAACCAGCGGTTTCAATGAACACACATTTCTTGGTAGAATCGTGCAGGACTGAAATTTTTGATGTTTTTCTACTCCTCTCATGAGCCCAAACAAGTTTCTAAAAGCATGAGTTTGCAACTAGTTTACTTTTGGAGAACATTCAAAACATTCACTATTCAATAGAGCCCAATAGCAAAAATCAGGTTTTGAATGAAGAATCACATTTCTTGGTAAAATCATGCAGGATTGAAATTTTTGATGGTTTTTTACTCCTCTCAACAGCCCAAACAAGTTTCTAAAAGGATGAGTTTGCAACTACTTTACTTTTGGAGAAAATTCAAAACATTCATTATTCAATAGGGCCCAAACTATCAAAAACCAGCGGTTTCAATGAACACACATTTCTTGGTAGAATCATGCAAGACTGAAATTTTTGATGTTTTTCTACTCCTCTCATGAGCCCAAACAAGTCTCTAAAAGCATGAGTTTGCAACTACTTTACTTTTGGAGAAAATTCAAAACATTCATTATTCAATAGAGCCCAATAGCAAAAATCAGGTTTTGAATGAAGAATCACATTTCTTGGTAGAATCATGCAGGATTGAAATTTTTGATGGTTTTTTACTCCTCTCAACAGCCCAAACAAGTTTCTAAAAGGATGAGTTTCCAACTACTTTACTTTTGGAGAAAATTCAAAACATTCATTATTCAATAGGGCCCAAACTATCAAAAACCAGCGGTTTCAATGAACACACATTTCTTGGTAGAATCGTGCAGGACTGAAATTTTTGATGTTTTTCTACTCCTCTCATGAGCCCAAACAAGTCTCTAAAAGCATGAGTTTGCAACTAGTTTACTTTTGGAGAACATTCAAAACATTCACTATTCAATAGAGCCCAATAGCAAAAATCAGGTTTTGAATGAAGAATCACATTTCTTGGTAAAATCATGCAGGATTGAAATTTTTGATGGTTTTTTACTCCTCTCAACAGCCCAAACAAGTTTCTAAAAGGATGAGTTTGCAACTACTTTACTTTTGGAGAAAATTCAAAACATTCATTATTCAATAGGGCCCAAACTATCAAAAACCAGCGGTTTGAATGAACACACATTTCTTGGTAGAATCATGCAGGACTGAAATTTTTGATGTTTTTCTACTCCTCTCATGAGCCCAAACAAGTTTCTAAAAGCATGAGTTTGCAACTACTTTACTTTTGGAGAAAATTCAAAACATTCATTATTCAATAGAGCCCAATAGCAAAAATCAGGTTTTGAATGAAGAATCACATTTCTTGGTAGAATCATGCAGGATTGAAATTTTTGATGGTTTTTTACTCCTCTCTACAGCCCAAACAAGTTTCTAAAAGGATGAGTTTGCAACTACTTTACTTTTGGAGAAAATTCAAAACATTCATTATTCAATAGGGCCCAAACTATCAAAAACCAGCGGTTTCAATGAACACACATTTCTTGGGAGAATCATGCAGGACTGAAATTTTTGATGTTTTTCTACTCCTCTCATGAGCCCAAACAAGTCTCTAAAAGCATGAGTTTGCAACTACTTTACTTTTGGAGAAAATTCAAAACATTCACTATTCAATAGAGCCCAATAGCAAAAATCAGGTTTTGAATGAAGAATCACATTTCTTGGTAAAATCATGCAGGATTGAAATTTTTGATGGTTTTTTACTCCTCTCAACAGCCCAAACAAGTTTCTAAAAGGATGAGTTTGCAACTACTTTACTTTTGGAGAAAATTCAAAACATTCATTATTCAATAGGGCCCAAACTATCAAAAACCAGCGGTTTCAATGAACACACATTTCTTGGTAGAATCATGCAGGACTGAAATTTTTGATGTTTTTCTACTCCTCTCATGAGCCCAAACAAGTCTCTAAAAGCATGAGTTTGCAACTACTTTACTTTTGGAGAAAATTCAAAACATTCATTATTCAATAGAGCCCAATAGCAAAAATCAGGTTTTGAATGAAGAATCACATTTCTTGGTAGAAGCATGCAGGATTGAAATTTTTGATGGTTTTTTACTCCTCTCAACAGCCCAAACAAGTTTCTAAAAGGATGAGTTTGCAACTACATTACTTTTGGAGAAAATTCAAAACATTCATTATTCAATAGGGCCCAAACTATCAAAAACCAGCGGTTTCAATGAACACACATTTCTTGGTAGAATCATGCAGGACTCAAATTTTTGATGTTTTTCTACTCCGCTCATGAGCCCAAACAAGTTTCTAAAAGCATGAGTTTGCAACTACTTTACTTTTGGAGAAAATTCAAAACATTCATTATTCAATAGAGCCCAATAGCAAAAATCAGGTTTTGAATGAAGAATCACATTTCTTGGTAGAATCAAGCAGGATTGAAATTTTTGATGGTTTTTTACTCCTCTCAACAGCCCAAACAAGTTTCTAAAAGGATGAGTTTGCAAATACTTTACTTTTGGAGAAAATTCAAAACATTCATTATTCAATAGGGCCCAAACTATCAAAAACCAGCGGTTTCAATGAACACACATTTCTTGGTAGAATCATGCAGGACTGAAATTTTTGATGTTTTTCTACTCCTCTCATGAGCCCAAACAAGTCTCTAAAAGCATGAGTTTGCAACTACTTTACTTTTGGAGAAAATTCAAAACATTCATTATTCAATAGAGCCCAATAGTAAAAATCAGGTTTTGAATGAAGTATCACATTTCTTGGTAGAATCATGCAGGATTGAAATTTTTGATGGTTTTTTACTCCTCTCAACAGCCCAAACAAGTTTCTAAAAGGATGAGTTTGCAACTACTTTACTTTTGGAGAAAATTCAAAACATTCATTATTCAATAGGGCCCAAACTATCAAAAACCAGCGGTTTCAATGAACACACATTTCTTGGTAGAATCATGCAGGACTGAAATTTTTGATGTTTTTCTACTCCTCTCATGAGCCCAAACAAGTCTCTAAAAGCATGAGTTTGCAACTACTTTACTTTTGGAGAAAATTCAAAACATTCATTATTCAATAGAGCCCAATAGCAAAAATCAGGTTTTGAATGAAGAATCACATTTCTTGGTAAAATCGTGCAGGATTGAAATTTTTGATGGTTTTTTACTCCTCTCAACAGCCCAAACAAGTTTCTAAAAGGATGAGTTTGCAACTACTTTACTTTTGGAGAAAATTCAAAACATTCATTATTCAATAGGGCCCAAACTATCAAAAACCAGCGGTTTCAATGAACACACATTTCTTGGTAGAATCATGCAGGACTGAAATTTTTGATGTTTTTCTACTCCTCTCATGAGCCCAAACAAGTTTCTAAAAGCATGAGTTTGCAACTAGTTTACTTTTGGAGAACATTCAAAACATTCACTATTCAATAGAGCCCAATAGCAAAAATCAGGTTTTGAATGAAGAATCACATTTCTTGGTAAAATCATGCAGGATTGAAATTTTTGATGGTTTTTTACTCCTCTCAACAGCCCAAACAAGTTTCTAAAAGGATGAGTTTGCAACTACTTTACTTTTGGAGAAAATTCAAAACATTCATTATTCAATAGGGCCCAAACTATCAAAAACCAGCGGTTTCAATGAACACACATTTCTTGGTAGAATCATGCAGGACTGAAATTTTTGATGTTTTTCTACTCCTCTCATGAGCCCAAACAAGTCTCTAAAGGCATGAGTTTGCAACTACTTTACTTTTGGAGAAAATTCAAAACATTCATTATTCAATAGAGCCCAATAGCAAAAATCAGGTTTTGAATGAAGAATCACATTTCTTGGTAGAATCACGCAGGATTGAAATTTTTGATGGTTTTTTACTCCTCTCAACAGCCCAAACAAGTTTCTAAAAGGATGAGTTTGCAACTACTTTACTTTTGGAGAAAATTCAAAACATTCATTATTCAATAGGGCCCAAACTATCAAAAACCAGCGGTTTCAATGAACACACATTTCTTGGTAGAATCATGCAGGACTGAAATTTTTGATGTTTTTCTACTTCTCTCATGAGCCCAAACAAGTCTCTAAAAGCATGAGTTTGCAACTACTTTACTTTTGGAGAAAATTCAAAACATTCATTATTCAATAGAGCCCAATAGCAAAAATCAGGTTTTGAATGAAGAATCACATTTCTTGGTAGAAGCATGCAGGATTGAAATTTTTGATGGTTTTTTACTCCTCTCAACAGCCCAAACAAGGTTCTAAAAGGATGAGTTTGCAACTACATTACTTTTGGAGAAAATTCAAAACATTCATTATTCAATAGGGCCCAAACTATCAAAAACCAGCGGTTTCAATGAACACACATTTCTTGGTAGAATCATGCAGGACTCAAATTTTTGATGTTTTTCCACTCCGCTCATGAGCCCAAACAAGTTTCTAAAAGCATGAGTTTGCAACTACTTTACTTTTGGAGAAAATTCAAAACATTCATTATTCAATAGAGCCCAATAGCAAAAATCAGGTTTTGAATGAAGAATCACATTTCTTGGTAGAATCAAGCAGGATTGAAATTTTTGATGGTTTTTTACTCCTCTCTACAGCCCAAACAAGTTTCTAAAAGGATGAGTTTGCAACTGCTTTACTTTTGGAGAAAATTCAAAACATTCATTATTCAATAGGGCCCAAACTATCAAAAACCAGCGGTTTGAATGAACACACATTTCTTGGTAGAATCATGCAGGACTCAAATTTTTGATGTTTTTCTACTCCTCTCATGAGCCCAAACAAGTTTCTAAAAGCATGAGTTTGCAACTACTTTACTTTTGGAGAAAATTCAAAACATTCATTATTCAATAGAGCCCAATAGCAAAAATCAGGTTTTGAATGAAGAATCACATTTCTTGGTAGAATCATGCAGGATTGAAATTTTTGATGGTTTTTTACTCCTCTCAACAGCCCAAACAAGTTTCTAAAAGGATGAGTTTGCAACTACTTTACTTTTGGAGAAAATTCAAAACATTCATTATTCAATAGGGCCCAAACTATCAAAAACCAGCGGTTTCAATGAACACACATTTCTTGGTAGAATCATGCAGGACTGAAATTTTTGATGTTTTTCTACTCCTCTCATGAGCCCAAACAAGTCTCTAAAAGCATGAGTTTGCAACTACTTTACTTTTGGAGAAAATTCAAAACATTCACTTTTCAATAGAGCCCAATAGCAAAAATCAGGTTTTGAATGAAGAATCACATTTCTTGGTAGAATCATGCAGGATTGAAATTTTTGATGGTTTTTTACTCCTCTCAACAGCCCAAACAAGTTTCTAAAAGGATGAGTTTGCAACTACTTTACTTTTGGAGAAAATTCAAAACATTCATTATTCAATAGGGCCCAAACTATAAAAAACCAGCGGTTTCAATGAACACACATTTCTTGGTAGAATCATGCAGGACTGAAATTTTTGATGTTTTTCTACTCCTCTCATGAGCCCAAACAAGTTTCTAAAAGCATGAGTTTGCAACTAGTTTACTTTTGGAGAACATTCAAAACATTCACTATTCAATAGAGCCCAATAGCAAAAATCAGGTTTTGAATGAAGAATCACATTTCTTGGTAAAATCATGCAGGATTGAAATTTTTGATGGTTTTTTACTCCTCTCAACAGCCAAAACAAGTTTCTAAAAGGATGAGTTTGCAACTACTTTACTTTTGGAGAAAATTCAAAACATTCATTATTCAATAGGGCCCAAACTATCAAAAACCAGCGGTTTGAATGAACACACATTTCTTGGTAGAATCATGCAGGACTGAAATTTTTGATGTTTTTCTACTCCTCTCATGAGCCCAAACAAGTCTCTAAAAGCATGAGTTTGCAACTACTTTACTTTTGGAGAAAATTCAAAACATTCATTATTCAATAGAGCCCAATAGCAAAAATCAGGTTTTGAATGAAGAATCACATTTCTTGGTAGAATCATGCAGGATTGAAATTTTTGATGGTTTTTTACTCCTCTCAACAGCCCAAACAAGTTTCTAAAAGGATGAGTTTGCAACTACTTTACTTTTGGAGAAAATTCAAAACATTCATTATTCAATAGGGCCCAAACTATCAAAAACCAGCGGTTTGAATGAACACACATTTCTTGGTAGAATCATGCAGGACTGAAATTTTTGATGTTTTTCTACTCCTCTCATGAGCCCAAACAAGTCTCTAAAAGCATGAGTTTGCAACTACTTTACTTTTGGAGAAAATTCAAAACATTCATTATTCAATAGAGCCCAATAGCAAAAATCAGGTTTTGAATGAAGAATCACATTTCTTGGTAGAAGCATGCAGGATTGAAATTTTTGATGGTTTTTTACTCCTCTCAACAGCCCAAACAAGTTTCTAAAAGGATGAGTTTGCAACTACTTTACTTTTGGAGAAAATTCAAAACATTCATTATTCAATAGGGCCCAAACTATCAAAAACCAGCGGTTTCAATGAACACACATTTCTTGGTAGAATCATGCAGGACTGAAATTTTTGATGTTTTTCTACTCCTCTCATGAGCCCAAACAAGTCTCTAAAAGCATGAGTTTGCAACTACTTTACTTTTGGAGAAAATTCAAAACATTCATTATTCAATAGAGCCCAATAGCAAAAATCAGGTTTTGAATGAAGAATCACATTTCTTGGTAGAATCATGCAGGATTGAAATTTTTGATGGTTTTTTACTCCTCTCAACAGCCCAAACAAGTTTCTAAAAGGATGAGTTTGCAACTACTTTACTTTTGGAGAAAATTCAAAACATTCATTATTCAATAGGGCCCAAACTATCAAAAACCAGCGGTTTCAATGAACACACATTTCTTGGAAGAATCATGCAGGACTGAAATTTTTGATGTTTTTCTACTCCTCTCATGAGCCCAAACAAGTCTCTAAAAGCATGAGTTTGCAACTACTTTACTTTTGGAGAAAATTCAAAACATTCATTATTCAATAGAGCCCAATAGCAAAAATCAGGTTTTGAATGAAGAATCACATTTCTTGGTAGAATCATGCAGGATTGAAATTTTTGATGGTTTTTTACTCCTCTCAACAGCCCAAACAAGTTTCTAAAAGGATGAGTTTGCAAATACTTTACTTTTGGAGAAAATTCAAAACATTCATTATTCAATAGGGCCCAAACTATCAAAAACCAGCGGTTTCAATGAACACACATTTCTTGGTAGAATCATGCAGGACTGAAATTTTTGATGTTTTTCTACTCCTCTCATGAGCCCAAACAAGTCTCTAAAAGCATGAGTTTGCAACTAGTTTACTTTTGGAGAAAATTCAAAACATTCATTATTCAATAGAGCCCAATAGCAAAAATCAGGTTTTGAATGAAGAATCACATTTCTTGGTAGAAGCATGCAGGATTGAAATTTTTGATGGTTTTTTACTCATCTCAACAGCCCAAACAAGTTTCTAAAAGGATGAGTTTGCAACTACTTTACTTTTGGAGAAAATTCAAAACATTCATTATTCAATAGGGCCCAAACTATCAAAAACCAGCGGTTTCAATGAACACACATTTCTTGGTAGAATCATGCAGGACTGAAATTTTTGATGTTTTTCTACTCCTCTCATGAGCCCAAACAAGTCTCTAAAAGCATGAGTTTGCAACTACTTTACTTTTGGAGAAAATTCAAAACATTCATTATTCAATAGAGCCCAATAGCAAAAATCAGGTTTTGAATGAAGAATCACATTTCTTGGTAGAATCATGCAGGATTGAAATTTTTGATGGTTTTTTACTCCTCTCAACAGCCCAAACAAGTTTCTAAAAGGATGAGTTTGCAACTACTTTACTTTTGGAGAAAATTCAAAACATTCATTATTCAATAGGGCCCAAACTATCAAAAACCAGCGGTTTCAATGAACACACATTTCTTGGTAGAATCATGCAGGACTGAAATTTTTGATGTTTTTCTACTCCTCTCATGAGCCCAAACAAGTTTCTAAAAGCATGAGTTTGCAACTAGTTTACTTTTGGAGAACATTCAAAACATTCACTATTCAATAGAGCCCAATAGCAAAAATCAGGTTTTGAATGAAGAATCACATTTCTTGGTAAAATCATGCAGGATTGAAATTTTTGATGGTTTTTTACTCCTCTCAACAGCCCAAACAAGTTTCTAAAAGGATGAGTTTGCAACTACTTTACTTTTGGAGAAAATTCAAAACATTCATTATTCAATAGGGCCCAAACTATCAAAAACCAGCGGTTTCAATGAACACACATTTCTTGGTAGAATCATGCAGGACTGAAATTTTTGATGTTTTTCTACTCCTCTCATGAGCCCAAACAAGTCTCTAAAAGCATGAGTTTGCAACTACTTTACTTTTGGAGAAAATTCAAAACATTCATTATTCAATAGAGCCCAATAGCAAAAATCAGGTTTTGAATGAAGAATCACATTTCTTGGTAGAAGCATGCAGGATTGAAATTTTTGATGGTTTTTTACTCCTCTCAACAGCCCAAACAAGTTTCTAAAAGGATGAGTTTGCAACTACATTACTTTTGGAGAAAATTCAAAACATTCATTATTCAATAGGGCCCAAACTATCAAAAACCAGCGGTTTCAATGAACACACATTTCTTGGTAGAATCATGCAGGACTGAAATTTTTGATGTTTTTCTACTCCTCTCATGAGCCCAAACAAGTTTCTAAAAGCATGAGTTTGCAACTACTTTACTTTTGGAGAAAATTCAAAACATTCATTATTCAATAGAGCCCAATAGCAAAAATCAGGTTTTGAATGAAGAATCACATTTCTTGGTAGAATCATGCAGGATTGAAATTTTTGATGGTTTTTTACTCCTCTCAACAGCACAAACAAGTTTCTAAAAGGATGAGTTTGCAACTACTTTACTTTTGGAGAAAATTCAAAACATTCATTATTCAATAGAGCCCAATAGCAAAAATCAGGTTTTGAATGAAGAATCACATTTCTTGGTAGAATCATGCAGGATTGAAATTTTTGATGGTTTTTTACTCCTCTCAACAGCCCAAACAAGTTTCTAAAAGGATGAGTTTCCAACTACTTTACTTTTGGAGAAAATTCAAAACATTCATTATTCAATAGGGCCCAAACTATCAAAAACCAGCGGTTTCAATGAACACACATTTCTTGGTAGAATCATGCAGGACTGAAATTTTTGATGTTTTCCTACTCCTCTCATGAGCCCAAACAAGTTTCTAAAAGCATGAGTTTGCAACTAGTTTACTTTTGGAGGACATTCAAAACATTCACTATTCAATAGAGCCCAATAGCAAAAATCAGGTTTTGAATGAAGAATCACATTTCTTGGTAAAATCATGCAGGATTGAAATTTTTGATGGTTTTTTACTCCTCTCAACAGCCCAAACAAGTTTCTAAAAGGATGAGTTTGCAACTACTTTACTTTTGGAGAAAATTCAAAACATTCATTATTCAATAGGGCCCAAACTATCAAAAACCAGCGGTTTCAATGAACACACATTTCTTGGTAGAATCATGCAGGACTGAAATTTTTGATGTTTTTCTACTCCTCTCATGAGCCCAAACAAGTCTCTAAAAGCATGAGTTTGCAACTACTTTACTTTTGGAGAAAATTCAAAACATTCATTATTCAATAGAGCCCAATAGCAAAAATCAGGTTTTGAATGAAGAATCACATTTCTTGGTAATATCATGCAGGATTGAAATTTTTGATGGTTTTTTACTCCTCTCAACAGCCCAAACAAGTTTCTAAAAGGATGAGTTTCCAACTACTTTACTTTTGGAGAAAATTCAAAACATTCATTATTCAATAGGGCCCAAACTATCAAAAACCAGCGGTTTCAATGAACACACATTTCTTGGTAGAATCATGCAGGACTGAAATTTTTGATGTTTTTCTACTCCTCTCATGAGCCCAAACAAGTTTCTAAAAGCATGAGTTTGCAACTAGTTTACTTTTGGAGAACATTCAAAACATTCACTATTCAATAGAGCCCAATAGCAAAAATCAGGTTTTGAATGAAGAATCACATTTCTTGGTAAAATCATGCAGGATTGAAATTTTTGATGGTTTTTTACTCCTCTCAACAGCCCAAACAAGTTTCTAAAAGGATGAGTTTGCAACTACTTTACTTTTGGAGAAAATTCAAAACATTCATTATTCAATAGGGCCCAAACTATCAAAAACCAGCGGTTTCAATGAACACACATTTCTTGGTAGAATCATGCAGGACTGAAATTTTTGATGTTTTTCTACTCCTCTCATGAGCCCAAACAAGTCTCTAAAAGCATGAGTTTGCAACTACTTTACTTTTGGAGAAAATTCAAAACATTCATTATTCAATAGAGCCCAATAGCAAAAATCAGGTTTTGAATGAAGAATCACATTTCTTGGTAGAATCATGCAGGATTGAAATTTTTGATGGTTTTTTACTCCTCTCAACAGCCCAAACAAGTTTCTAAAAGGATGAGTTTGCAACTACTTTACTTTTGGAGAAAATTCAAAACATTCATTATTCAATAGGGCCCAAACTATCAAAAACCAGCGGTTTCAATGAACACACATTTCTTGGTAGAATCATGCAGGACTGAAATTTTTGATGTTTTTCTACTCCTCTCATGAGCCCAAACAAGTCTCTAAAAGCATGAGTTTGCAACTACTTTACTTTTGGAGAAAATTCAAAACATTCACTTTTCAATAGAGCCCAATAGCAAAAATCAGGTTTTGAATGAAGAATCACATTTCTTGGTAGAATCATGCAGGATTGAAATTTTTGATGGTTTTTTACTCCTCTCAACAGCCCAAACAAGTTTCTAAAAGGATGAGTTTGCAACTACTTTACTTTTGGAGAAAATTCAAAACATTCATTATTCAATAGGGCCCAAACTATCAAAAACCAGCGGTTTGAATGAACACACATTTCTTGGTAGAATCATGCAGGACTGAAATTTTTGATGTTTTTCTACTCCTCTCATGAGCCCAAACAAGTCTCTAAAAGCATGAGTTTGCAACTACTTTACTTTTGGAGAAAATTCAAAACATTCATTATTCAATAGAGCCCAATAGCAAAAATCAGGTTTTGAATGAAGAATCACATTTCTTGGTAGAAGCATGCAGGATTGAAATTTTTGATGGTTTTTTACTCCTCTCAACAGCCCAAACAAGTTTCTAAAAGGATGAGTTTGCAACTACTTTACTTTTGGAGAAAATTCAAAACATTCATTATTCAATAGGGCCCAAACTATCAAAAACCAGCGGTTTCAATGAACACACATTTCTTGGTAGAATCATGCAGGACTGAAATTTTTGATGTTTTTCTACTCCTCTCATGAGCCCAAACAAGTCTCTAAAAGCATGAGTTTGCAACTACTTTACTTTTGGAGAAAATTCAAAACATTCATTATTCAATAGAGCCCAATAGCAAAAATCAGGTTTTGAATGAAGAATCACATTTCTTGGTAGAATCATGCAGGATTGAAATTTTTGATGGTTTTTTACTCCTCTCAACAGCCCAAACAAGTTTCTAAAAGGATGAGTTTGCAACTACTTTACTTTTGGAGAAAATTCAAAACATTCATTATTCAATAAGGCCCAAACTATCAAAAACCAGCGGTTTCAATGAACACACATTTGGTAGAATCATGCAGGACTGAAATTTTTGATGTTTTTCTACTCCTCTCATGAGCCCAAACAAGTCTCTAAAAGCATGAGTTTGCAACTACTTTACTTTTGGAGAAAATTCAAAACATTCATTATTCAATAGAGCCCAATAGCAAAAATCAGGTTTTGAATGAAGAATCACATTTCTTGGTAATATCATGCAGGATTGAAATTTTTGATGGTTTTTTACTCCTCTCAACAGCCCAAACAAGTTTCTAAAAGGATGAGTTTCCAACTACTTTACTTTTGGAGAAAATTCAAAACATTCATTATTCAATAGGGCCCAAACTATCAAAAACCAGTGGTTTCAATGAACACACATTTCTTGGTAGAATCATGCAGGACTGAAATTTTTGATGTTTTTCTACTCCTCTCATGAGCCCAAACAAGTTTCTAAAAGCATGAGTTTGCAACTAGTTTACTTTTGGAGAACATTCAAAACATTCACTATTCAATAGAGCCCAATAGCAAAAATCAGGTTTTGAATGAAGAATCACATTTCTTGGTAAAATCATGCAGGATTGAAATTTTTGATGGTTTTTTACTCCTCTCAACAGCCCAAACAAGTTTCTAAAAGGATGAGTTTGCAACTACTTTACTTTTGGAGAAAATTCAAAACATTCATTATTCAATAGGGCCCAAACTATCAAAAACCAGCGGTTTCAATGAACACACATTTCTTGGTAGAATCATGCAGGACTGAAATTTTTGATGTTTTTCTACTCCTCTCATGAGCCCAAACAAGTCTCTAAAAGCATGAGTTTGCAACTACTTTACTTTTGGAGAAAATTCAAAACATTCATTATTCAATAGAGCCCAATAGCAAAAATCAGGTTTTGAATGAAGAATCACATTTCTTGGTAGAATCATGCAGGATTGAAATTTTTGATGGTTTTTTACTCCTCTCAACAGCCCAAACAAGTTTCTAAAAGGATGAGTTTGCAACTACTTTACTTTTGGAGAAAATTCAAAACATTCATTATTCAATAGGGCCCAAACTATCAAAAACCAGCGGTTTGAATGAACACACATTTCTTGGTAGAATCATGCAGGACTGAAGTTTTTGATGTTTTTCTACTCCTCTCATGAGCCCAAACAAGTCTCTAAAAGCATGAGTTTGCAACTACTTTACTTTTGGAGAAAATTCAAAACATTCATTATTCAATAGAGCCCAATAGCAAAAATCAGGTTTTGAATGAAGAATCACATTTCTTGGTAGAATCATGCAGGATTGAAATTTTTGATGGTTTTTTACTCCTCTCTACAGCCCAAACAACTTTCTAAAAGTATGAGTTTGCAACTGCTTTACTTTTGGAGAAAATTCAAAACATTCATTATTCAATAGGGCCCAAACTATCAAAAACCAGCGGTTTGAATGAACACACATTTCTTGGTAGAATCATGCAGGACTGAAATTTTTGATGTTTTTCTACTCCTCTCATGAGCCCAAACAAGTCTCTAAAAGCATGAGTTTGCAACTACTTTACTTTTGGAGAAAATTCAAAACATTCATTATTCAATAGAGCCCAATAGCAAAAATCAGGTTTTGAATGAAGAATCACATTTCTTGGTAAAATCATGCAGGATTGAAATTTTTGATGGTTTTTTACTCCTCTCAACAGCCCAAACAAGTTTCTAAAAGGATGAGTTTCCAACTACTTTACTTTTGGAGAAAATTCAAAACATTCATTATTCAATAGGGCCCAAACTATCAAAAACCAGCGGTTTCAATGAACACACATTTCTTGGTAGAATCGTGCAGGACTGAAATTTTTGATGTTTTTCTACTCCTCTCATGAGCCCAAACAAGTTTCTAAAAGCATGAGTTTGCAACTAGTTTACTTTTGGAGAACATTCAAAACATTCACTATTCAATAGAGCCCAATAGCAAAAATCAGGTTTTGAATGAAGAATCACATTTCTTGGTAAAATCATGCAGGATTGAAATTTTTGATGGTTTTTTACTCCTCTCAACAGCCCAAACAAGTTTCTAAAAGGATGAGTTTGCAACTACTTTACTTTTGGAGAAAATTCAAAACATTCATTATTCAATAGGGCCCAAACTATCAAAAACCAGCGGTTTGAATGAACACACATTTCTTGGTAGAATCATGCAGGACTGAAATTTTTGATGTTTTTCTACTCCTCTCATGAGCCCAAACAAGTCTCTAAAAGCATGAGTTTGCAACTACTTTACTTTTGGAGAAAATTCAAAACATTCATTATTCAATAGAGCCCAATAGCAAAAATCAGGTTTTGAATGAAGAATCACATTTCTTGGTAGAATCATGCAGGATTGAAATTTTTGATGGTTTTTTACTCCTCTCTACAGCCCAAACAAGTTTCTAAAAGTATGCGTTTGCAACTGCTTTACTTTTGGAGAAAATTCAAAACATTCATTATTCAATAGGGCCCAAACTATCAAAAACCAGCGGTTTAAATGAACACACATTTCTTGGTAGAATCATGCAGGACTGAAATTTTTGATGTTTTTCTACTCCTCTCATGAGCCCAAACAAGTCTCTAAAAGCATGAGTTTGCAACTACTTTACTTTTGGAGAAAATTCAAAACATTCATTATTCAATAGAGCCCAATAGCAAAAATCAGGTTTTGAATGAAGAATCACATTTCTTGGTAAAATCATGCAGGATTGAAATTTTTGATGGTTTTTTACTCCTCTCAACAGCCCAAACAAGTTTCTAAAAGGATGAGTTTCCAACTACTTTACTTTTGGAGAAAATTCAAAACATTCATTATTCAATAGGGCCCAAACTATCAAAAACCAGCGGTTTCAATGAACACACATTTCTTGGTAGAATCGTGCAGGACTGAAATTTTTGATGTTTTTCTACTCCTCTCATGAGCCCAAACAAGTCTCTAAAAGCATGAGTTTGCAACTAGTTTACTTTTGGAGAAAATTCAAAACATTCATTATTCAATAGAGCCCAATAGCAAAAATCAGGTTTTGAATGAAGAATCACATTTCTTGGTAGAATCAAGCAGGATTGAAATTTTTGATGGTTTTTTACTCCTCTCTACAGCCCAAACAAGTTTCTAAAAGGATGAGTTTGCAACTGCTTTACTTTTGGAGAAAATTCAAAACATTCATTATTCAATAGGGCCCAAACTATCAAAAACCAGCGGTTTGAATGAACACACATTTCTTGGTAGAATCATGCAGGACTCAAATTTTTGATGTTTTTCTACTCCTCTCATGAGCCCAAACAAGTTTCTAACAGCATGAGTTTGCAACTACTTTACTTTTGGAGAAAATTCAAAACATTCATTATTCAATAGAGCCCAATAGCAAAAGTCAGGTTTTGAATGAAGAATCACATTTCTTGGTAGAATCATGCAGGATTGAAATTTTTGATGGTTTTTTACTCCTCTCAACAGCCCAAACAAGATTCTAAAAGGATGAGTTTGCAACTACTTTACTTTTGGAGAAAATTCAAAACATTCATTATTCAATAGGGCCCAAACTATCAAAAACCAGCGGTTTCAATGAACACACATTTCTTGGTAGAATCATGCAGGACTGAAATTTTTGATGTTTTTCTACTCCTCTCATGAGCCCAAACAAGTTTCTAAAAGCATGAGTTTGCAACTACTTTACTTTTGGAGAAAATTCAAAACATTCATTATTCAATAGAGCCCAATAGCAAAAATCAGGTTTTGAATGAAGAATCACATTTCTTGGTAGAATCATGCAGGATTGAAATTTTTGATGGTTTTTTACTCCTCTCAACAGCACAAACAAGTTTCTAAAAGGATGAGTTTGCAACTACTTCACTTTTGGAGAAAATTCAAAACATTCATTATTCAATAGAGCCCAATAGCAAAAATCAGGTTTTGAATGAAGAATCACATTTCTTGGTAGAATCATGCAGGATTGAAATTTTTGATGGTTTTTTACTCCTCTCAACAGCCCAAACAAGTTTCTAAAAGGATGAGTTTGCAACTACTTTACTTTTGGAGAAAATTCAAAACATTCATTATTCAATAGGGCCCAAACTATCAAAAACCAGCGGTTTCAATGAACACACATTTCTTGGTAGAATCATGCAGGACTGAAATTTTTGATGTTTTTCTACTCCTCTCATGAGCCCAAACAAGTCTCTAAAAGCATGAGTTTGCAACTACTTTACTTTTGGAGAAAATTCAAAACATTCATTATTCAATAGAGCCCAATAGCAAAAATCAGGTTTTGAATGAAGAATCACATTTCTTGGTAAAATCATGCAGGATTGAAATTTTTGATGGTTTTTTACTCCTCTCAACAGCCCAAACAAGTTTCTAAAAGGATGAGTTTGCAACTACTTTACTTTTGGAGAAAATTCAAAACATTCATTATTCAATAGGGCCCAAACTATCAAAAACCAGCGGTTTCAATGAACACACATTTCTTGGTAGAATCATGCAGGACTGAAATTTTTGATGTTTTTCTACTCCTCTCATGAGCCCAAACAAGTCTCTAAAAGCATGAGTTTGCAACTACTTTACTTTTGGAGAAAATTCAAAACATTCATTATTCAATAGAGCCCAATAGCAAAAATCAGGTTTTGAATGAAGAATCACATTTCTTGGTAGAATCATGCAGGATTGAAATTTTTGATGGTTTTTTACTCCTCTCAACAGCCCAAACAAGTTTCTAAAAGGATGAGTTTGCAACTACTTTACTTTTGGATAAAATTCAAAACATTCATTATTCAATAGGGCCCAAACTATCAAAAACCAGCGGTTTCAATGAACACACATTTCTTGGTAGAATCATGCAGGACTGAAATTTTTTATGTTTTTCTACTCCTCTCATGAGCCCAAACAAGTCTCTAAAAGCATGAGTTTGCAACTACTTTACTTTTGGAGAAAATTCAAAACATTCATTATTCAATAGAGCCCAATAGCAAAAATCAGGTTTTGAATGAAGAATCACATTTCTTGGTAAAATCATGCAGGATTGAAATTTTTGATGGTTTTTTACTCCTCTCAACAGCCCAAACAAGTTTCTAAAAGGATGAGTTTCCAACTACTTTACTTTTGGAGAAAATTCAAAACATTCATTATTCAATAGGGCCCAAACTATCAAAAACCAGCGGTTTCAATGAACACACATTTCTTGGTAGAATCATGCAGGACTGAAATTTTTGATGTTTTTCTACTCCTCTCATGAGCCCAAACAAGTTTCTAAAAGCATGAGTTTGCAACTAGTTTACTTTTGGAGAACATTCAAAACATTCACTATTCAATAGAGCCCAATAGCAAAAATCAGGTTTTGAATGAAGAATCACATTTCTTGGTAAAATCATGCAGGATTGAAATTTTTGATGGTTTTTTACTCCTCTCAACAGCCCAAACAAGTTTCTAAAAGGATGAGTTTGCAACTACTTTACTTTTGGAGAAAATTCAAAACATTCATTATTCAATAGGGCCCAAACTATCAAAAACCAGCGGTTTCAATGAACACACATTTCTTGGTAGAATCATGCAGGACTGAAATTTTTGATGTTTTTCTACTCCTCTCATGAGCCCAAACAAGTCTCTAAAAGCATGAGTTTGCAACTACTTTACTTTTGGAGAAAATTCAAAACATTCATTATTCAATAGAGCCCAATAGCAAAAATCAGGTTTTGAATGAAGAATCACATTTCTTGGTAGAAGCATGCAGGATTGAAATTTTTGATGGTTTTTTACTCCTCTCAACAGCCCAAACAAGTTTCTAAAAGGATGAGTTTGCAACTACATTACTTTTGGAGAAAATTCAAAACATTCATTATTCAATAGGGCCCAAACTATCAAAAACCAGCGGTTTCAATGAACACACATTTCTTGGTAGAATCATGCAGGACTCAAATTTTTGATGTTTTTCTACTCCTCTCATGAGCCCAAACAAGTTTCTAAAAGCATGAGTTTGCAACTACTTTACTTTTGGAGAAAATTCAAAACATTCATTATTCAATAGAGCCCAATAGCAAAAATCAGGTTTTGAATGAAGAATCACATTTCTTGGTAGAATCAAGCAGGATTGAAATTTTTGATGGTTTTTTACTCCTCTCTACAGCCCAAACAAGTTTCTAAAAGGATGAGTTTGCAACTGCTTTACTTTTGGAGAAAATTCAAAACATTCATTATTCAATAGGGCCCAAACTATCAAAAACCAGCGGTTTGAATGAACACACATTTCTTGGTAGAATCATGCAGGACTCAAATTTTTGATGTTTTTCTACTCCTCTCATGAGCCCAAACAAGTTTCTAAAAGCATGAGTTTGCAACTACTTTACTTTTGGAGAAAATTCAAAACATTCATTATTCAATAGAGCCCAATAGCAAAAGTCAGGTTTTGAATGAAGAATCACATTTCTTGGTAGAATCATGCAGGATTGAAATTTTTGATGGTTTTTTACTCCTCTCAACAGCCCAAACAAGATTCTAAAAGGATGAGTTTGCAACTACTTTACTTTTGGAGAAAATTCAAAACATTCATTATTCAATAGGGCCCAAACTATCAAAAACCAGCGGTTTGAATGAACACACATTTCTTGGTAGAATCATGCAGGACTGAAATTTTTGATGTTTTTCTACTCCTCTCATGAGCCCAAACAAGTCTCTAAAAGCATGAGTTTGCAACTACTTTACTTTTGGAGAAAATTCAAAACATTCATTATTCAATAGAGCCCAATAGCAAAAATCAGGTTTTGAATGAAGAATCACATTTCTTGGTAAAATCATGCAGGATTGAAATTTTTGATGGTTTTTTACTCCTCTCAACAGCCCAAACAAGTTTCTAAAAGGATGAGTTTCCAACTACTTTACTTTTGGAGAAAATTCAAAACATTCATTATTCAATAGGGCCCAAACTATCAAAAACCAGCGGTTTCAATGAACACACATTTCTTGGTAGAATCGTGCAGGACTGAAATTTTTGATGTTTTTCTACTCCTCTCATGAGCCCAAACAAGTCTCTAAAAGCATGAGTTTGCAACTAGTTTACTTTTGGAGAAAATTCAAAACATTCATTATTCAATAGAGCCCAATAGCAAAAATCAGGTTTTGAATGAAGAATCACATTTCTTGGTAGAATCAAGCAGGATTGAAATTTTTGATGGTTTTTTACTCCTCTCTACAGCCCAAACAAGTTTCTAAAAGGATGAGTTTGCAACTGCTTTACTTTTGGAGAAAATTCAAAACATTCATTATTCAATAGGGCCCAAACTATCAAAAACCAGCGGTTTGAATGAACACACATTTCTTGGTAGAATCATGCAGGACTCAAATTTTTGATGTTTTTCTACTCCTCTCATGAGCCCAAACAAGTTTCTAACAGCATGAGTTTGCAACTACTTTACTTTTGGAGAAAATTCAAAACATTCATTATTCAATAGAGCCCAATAGCAAAAGTCAGGTTTTGAATGAAGAATCACATTTCTTGGTAGAATCATGCAGGATTGAAATTTTTGATGGTTTTTTACTCCTCTCAACAGCCCAAACAAGATTCTAAAAGGATGAGTTTGCAACTACTTTACTTTTGGAGAAAATTCAAAACATTCATTATTCAATAGGGCCCAAACTATCAAAAATCAGCGGTTTCAATGAACACACATTTCTTGGTAGAATCATGCAGGACTGAAATTTTTGATGTTTTTCTACTCCTCTCATGAGCCCAAACAAGTTTCTAAAAGCATGAGTTTGCAACTACTTTACTTTTGGAGAAAATTCAAAACATTCATTATTCAATAGAGCCCAATAGCAAAAATCAGGTTTTGAATGAAGAATCACATTTCTTGGTAGAATCATGCAGGATTGAAATTTTTGATGGTTTTTTACTCCTCTCAACAGCACAAACAAGTTTCTAAAAGGATGAGTTTGCAACTACTTTACTTTTGGAGAAAATTCAAAACATTCATTATTCAATAGAGCCCAATAGCAAAAATCAGGTTTTGAATGAAGAATCACATTTCTTGGTAGAATCATGCAGGATTGAAATTTTTGATGGTTTTTTACTCCTCTCAACAGCCCAAACAAGTTTCTAAAAGGATGAGTTTGCAACTACTTTACTTTTGGAGAAAATTCAAAACATTCATTATTCAATAGGGCCCAAACTATCAAAAACCAGCGGTTTCAATGAACACACATTTCTTGGTAGAATCATGCAGGACTGAAATTTTTGATGTTTTTCTACTCCTCTCATGAGCCCAAACAAGTCTCTAAAAGCATGAGTTTGCAACTACTTTACTTTTGGAGAAAATTCAAAACATTCATTATTCAATAGAGCCCAATAGCAAAAATCAGGTTTTGAATGAAGAATCACATTTCTTGGTAAAATCATGCAGGATTGAAATTTTTGATGGTTTTTTACTCCTCTCAACAGCCCAAACAAGTTTCTAAAAGGATGAGTTTGCAACTACTTTACTTTTGGAGAAAATTCAAAACATTCATTATTCAATAGGGCCCAAACTATCAAAAACCAGCGGTTTCAATGAACACACATTTCTTGGTAGAATCATGCAGGACTGAAATTTTTGATGTTTTTCTACTCCTCTCATGAGCCCAAACAAGTCTCTAAAAGCATGAGTTTGCAACTACTTTACTTTTGGAGAAAATTCAAAACATTCATTATTCAATAGAGCCCAATAGCAAAAATCAGGTTTTGAATGAAGAATCACATTTCTTGGTAGAATCATGCAGGATTGAAATTTTTGATGGTTTTTTACTCCTCTCAACAGCCCAAACAAGTTTCTAAAAGGATGAGTTTGCAACTACTTTACTTTTGGATAAAATTCAAAACATTCATTATTCAATAGGGCCCAAACTATCAAAAACCAGCGGTTTCAATGAACACACATTTCTTGGAAGAATCATGCAGGACTGAAATTTTTGATGTTTTTCTACTCCTCTCATGAGCCCAAACAAGTTTCTAAAAGCATGAGTTTGCAACTACTTTACTTTTGGAGAAAATTCAAAACATTCATTATTCAATAGAGCCCAATAGCAAAAATCAGGTTTTGAATGAAGAATCACAGTTCTTGGTAGAATCATGCAGGATTGAAATTTTTGATGGTTTTTTACTCCTCTCAACAGCCCAAACAAGTTTCTAAAAGGATGAGTTTGCAACTACATTACTTTTGGAGAAAATTCAAAACATTCATTATTCAATAGAGCCCAATAGCAAAAATCAGCGTTTTGAATGAAGAATCACATTTCTTGGTAGAATCATGCAGGATTGAAATTTTTGATGGTTTTTTACTCCTCTCAACAGCCCAAACAAGTTTCTAAAAGGATGAGTTTGCAACTACTTTACTTTTGGAGAAAATTCAAAACATTCATTATTCAATAGGGCCCAAACTATCAAAAACCAGCGGTTTGAATGAACACACATTTCTTGGTAGAATCATGCAGGACTGAAATTTTTGATGTTTTTCTACTCCTCTCATGAGCCCAAACAAGTCTCTAAAAGCATGAGTTTGCAACTACTTTACTTTTGGAGAAAATTCAAAACATTCATTATTCAATAGAGCCCAATAGCAAAAATCAGGTTTTGAATGAAGAATCACATTTCTTGGTAGAATCATGTAGGATTGAAATTTTTGATGGTTTTTTACTCCTCTCTACAGCCCAAACAAGTTTCTAAAAGGATGAGTTTGCAACTGCTTTACTTTTGGAGAAAATTCAAAACATTCATTATTCAATAGGGCCCAAACTATCAAAAACCAGCAGTTTGAATGAACACACATTTCTTGGTAGAATCATGCAGGACTGAAATTTTTTATGTTTTTCTACTCCTCTCATGAGCCCAAACAAGTCTCTAAAAGCATGAGTTTGCAACTACTTTACTTTTGGAGAAAATTCAAAACATTCATTATTCAATAGAGCCCAATAGCAAAAATCAGGTTTTGAATGAAGAATCACATTTCTTGGTAAAATCATGCAGGATTGAAATTTTTGATGGTTTTTTACTCCTCTCAACAGCCCAAACAAGTTTCTAAAAGGATGAGTTTCCAACTACTTTACTTTTGGAGAAAATTCAAAACATTCATTATTCAATAGGGCCCAAACTATCAAAAACCAGCGGTTTCAATGAACACACATTTCTTGGTAGAATCATGCAGGACTGAAATTTTTGATGTTTTTCTACTCCTCTCATGAGCCCAAACAAGTTTCTAAAAGCATGAGTTTGCAACTAGTTTACTTTTGGAGAACATTCAAAACATTCACTATTCAATAGAGCCCAATAGCAAAAATCAGGTTTTGAATGAAGAATCACATTTCTTGGTAAAATCATGCAGGATTGAAATTTTTGATGGTTTTTTACTCCTCTCAACAGCCCAAACAAGTTTCTAAAAGGATGAGTTTGCAACTACTTTACTTTTGGAGAAAATTCAAAACATTCATTATTCAATAGGGCCCAAACTATCAAAAACCAGCGGTTTCAATGAACACACATTTCTTGGTAGAATCATGCAGGACTGAAATTTTTGATGTTTTTCTACTCCTCTCATGAGCCCAAACAAGTCTCTAAAAGCATGAGTTTGCAACTACTTTACTTTTGGAGAAAATTCAAAACATTCATTATTCAATAGAGCCCAATAGCAAAAATCAGGTTTTGAATGAAGAATCACATTTCTTGGTAGAATCATGCAGGATTGAAATTTTTGATGGTTTTTTACTCCTCTCAACAGCCCAAACAAGATTCTAAAAGGATGAGTTTGCAACTACTTTACTTTTGGAGAAAATTCAAAACATTCATTATTCAATAGGGCCCAAACTATCAAAAACCAGCGGTTTCAATGAACACACATTTCTTGGTAGAATCATGCAGGACTGAAATTTTTGATGTTTTTCTACTCCTCTCATGAGCCCAAACAAGTTTCTAAAAGCATGAGTTTGCAACTACTTTACTTTTGGAGAAAATTCAAAACATTCATTATTCAATAGAGCCCAATAGCAAAAATCAGGTTTTGAATGAAGAATCACATTTCTTGGTAGAATCATGCAGGATTGAAATTTTTGATGGTTTTTTACTCCTCTCAACAGCACAAACAAGTTTCTAAAAGGATGAGTTTGCAACTACTTTACTTTTGGAGAAAATTCAAAACATTCATTATTCAATAGAGCCCAATAGCAAAAATCAGGTTTTGAATGAAGAATCACATTTCTTGGTAGAATCATGCAGGATTGAAATTTTTGATGGTTTTTTACTCCTCTCAACAGCCCAAACAAGTTTCTAAAAGGATGAGTTTGCAACTACTTTACTTTTGGAGAAAATTCAAAACATTCATTATTCAATAGGGCCCAAACTATCAAAAACCAGCGGTTTCAATGAACACACATTTCTTGGTAGAATCATGCAGGACTGAAATTTTTGATGTTTTTCTACTCCTCTCATGAGCCCAAACAAGTCTCTAAAAGCATGAGTTTGCAACTACTTTACTTTTGGAGAAAATTCAAAACATTCATTATTCAATAGAGCCCAATAGCAAAAATCAGGTTTTGAATGAAGAATCACATTTCTTGGTAAAATCATGCAGGATTGAAATTTTTGATGGTTTTTTACTCCTCTCAACAGCCCAAACAAGTTTCTAAAAGGATGAGTTTGCAACTACTTTACTTTTGGAGAAAATTCAAAACATTCATTATTCAATAGGGCCCAAACTATCAAAAACCAGCGGTTTCAATGAACACACATTTCTTGGTAGAATCATGCAGGACTGAAATTTTTGATGTTTTTCTACTCCTCTCATGAGCCCAAACAAGTCTCTAAAAGCATGAGTTTGCAACTACTTTACTTTTGGAGAAAATTCAAAACATTCATTATTCAATAGAGCCCAATAGCAAAAATCAGGTTTTGAATGAAGAATCACATTTCTTGGTAGAATCATGCAGGATTGAAATTTTTGATGGTTTTTTACTCCTCTCAACAGCCCAAACAAGTTTCTAAAAGGATGAGTTTGCAACTACTTTACTTTTGGAGAAAATTCAAAACATTCATTATTCAATAGGGCCCAAACTATCAAAAACCAGCGGTTTCAATGAACACACATTTCTTGGTAGAATCATGCAGGACTGAAATTTTTGATGTTTTTCTACTCCTCTCATGAGCCCAAACAAGTCTCTAAAAGCATGAGTTTGCAACTACTTTACTTTTGGAGAAAATTCAAAACATTCACTTTTCAATAGAGCCCAATAGCAAAAATCAGGTTTTGAATGAAGAATCACATTTCTTGGTAGAATCATGCAGGATTGAAATTTTTGATGGTTTTTTACTCCTCTCAACAGCCCAAACAAGTTTCTAAAAGGATGAGTTTGCAACTACTTTACTTTTGGAGAAAATTCAAAACATTCATTATTCAATAGGGCCCAAACTATCAAAAACCAGCGGTTTGAATGAACACACATTTCTTGGTAGAATCATGCAGGACTGAAATTTTTGATGTTTTTCTACTCCTCTCATGAGCCCAAACAAGTCTCTAAAAGCATGAGTTTGCAACTACTTTACTTTTGGAGAAAATTCAAAACATTCATTATTCAATAGAGCCCAATAGCAAAAATCAGGTTTTGAATGAAGAATCACATTTCTTGGTAGAATCATGCAGGATTGAAATTTTTGATGGTTTTTTACTCCTCTCTACAGCCCAAACAAGTTTCTAAAAGGATGAGTTTGCAACTGCTTTACTTTTGGAGAAAATTCAAAACATTCATTATTCAATAGGGCCCAAACTATCAAAAACCAGCGGTTTGAATGAACACACATTTCTTGGTAGAATCATGCAGGACTGAAATTTTTGATATTTTTCTACTCCTCTCATGAGCCCAAACAAGTTTCTAAAAGCATGAGTTTGGGACTACTTTACTTTTGGAGAAAATTCAAAACATTCATTATTCAATAGAGCCCAATAGCAAAAATCAGGTTTTGAATGAAGAATCACATTTCTTGGTAGAATCATGCAGGATTGAAATTTTTGATGGTTTTTTACTCCTCTCAACAGCCCAAACAAGTTTCGAAAAGGATGAGTTTGCAACTACTTTACTTTTGGAGAAAATTCAAAACATTCATTATTCAATAGGGCCCAAACTATCAAAAACCAGCGGTTTGAATGAACACACATTTCTTGGTAGAATCATGCAGGACTGAAATTTTTGATGTTTTTCTACTCCTCTCATGAGCCCAAACAAGTCTCTAAAAGCATGAGTTTGCAACTACTTTACTTTTGGAGAAAATTCAAAACATTCATTATTCAATAGAGCCCAATAGCAAAAATCAGGTTTTGAATGAAGAATCACATTTCTTGGTAGAAGCATGCAGGATTGAAATTTTTGATGGTTTCTTACTCCTCTCAACAGCCCAAACAAGTTTCTAAAAGGATGAGTTTGCAACTACTTTACTTTTGGATAAAATTCAAAACATTCATTATTCAATAGGGCCCAAACTATCAAAAACCAGCGGTTTCAATGAACACACATTTCTTGGAAGAATCATGCAGGACTGAAATTTTTGATGTTTTTCTACTCCTCTCATGAGCCCAAACAAGTTTCTAAAAGCATGAGTTTGCAACTACTTTACTTTTGGAGAAAATTCAAAACATTCATTATTCAATAGAGCCCAATAGCAAAAATCAGGTTTTGAATGAAGAATCACATTTCTTGGTAGAAGCATGCAGGATTGAAATTTTTGATGGTTTTTTACTCCTCTCAACAGCCCAAACAAGTTTCTAAAAGGATGAGTTTGCAACTACTTTACTTTTGGAGAAAATTCAAAACATTCATTATTCAATAGGGCCCAAACTATCAAAAACCAGCGGTTTCAATGAACACACATTTCTTGGTAGAATCATGCAGGACTGAAATTTTTGATGTTTTTCTACTCCTCTCATGAGCCCAAACAAGTCTCTAAAAGCATGAGTTTGCAACTACTTTACTTTTGGAGAAAATTCAAAACATTCATTATTCAATAGAGCCCAATAGCAAAAATCAGGTTTTGAATGAAGAATCACATTTCTTGGTAGAATCATGCAGGATTGAAATTTTTGATGGTTTTTTACTCCTCTCAACAGCCCAAACAAGTTTCTAAAAGGATGAGTTTGCAACTACTTTACTTTTGGAGAAAATTCAAAACATTCATTATTCAATAAGGCCCAAACTATCAAAAACCAGCGGTTTCAATGAACACACATTTGGTAGAATCATGCAGGACTGAAATTTTTGATGTTTTTCTACTCCTCTCATGAGCCCAAACAAGTCTCTAAAAGCATGAGTTTGCAACTACTTTACTTTTGGAGAAAATTCAAAACATTCATTATTCAATAGAGCCCAATAGCAAAAATCAGGTTTTGAATGAAGAATCACATTTCTTGGTAAAATCATGCAGGATTGAAATTTTTGATGGTTTTTTACTCCTCTCAACAGCCCAAACAAGTTTCTAAAAGGATGAGTTTGCAACTACTTTACTTTTGGAGAAAATTCAAAACATTCATTATTCAATAGGGCCCAAACTATCAAAAACCAGCGGTTTCAATGAACACACATTTCTTGGTAGAATCATGCAGGACTGAAATTTTTGATGTTTTTCTACTCCTCTCATGAGCCCAAACAAGTCTCTAAAAGCATGAGTTTGCAACTACTTTACTTTTGGAGAAAATTCAAAACATTCATTATTCAATAGAGCCCAATAGCAAAAATCAGGTTTTGAATGAAGAATCACATTTCTTGGTAGAATCATGCAGGATTGAAATTTTTGATGGTTTTTTACTCCTCTCAACAGCCCAAACAAGTTTCTAAAAGGATGAGTTTGCAACTACTTTACTTTTGGAGAAAATTCAAAACATTCATTATTCAATAGGGCCCAAACTATCAAAAACCAGCGGTTTGAATGAACACACATTTCTTGGTAGAATCATGCAGGACTGAAGTTTTTGATGTTTTTCTACTCCTCTCATGAGCCCAAACAAGTCTCTAAAAGCATGAGTTTGCAACTACTTTACTTTTGGAGAAAATTCAAAACATTCATTATTCAATAGAGCCCAATAGCAAAAATCAGGTTTTGAATGAAGAATCACATTTCTTGGTAGAATCATGCAGGATTGAAATTTTTGATGGTTTTTTACTCCTCTCTACAGCCCAAACAAGTTTCTAAAAGTATGAGTTTGCAACTGCTTTACTTTTGGAGAAAATTCAAAACATTCATTATTCAATAGGGCCCAAACTATCAAAAACCAGCGGTTTGAATGAACACACATTTCTTGGTAGAATCATGCAGGACTGAAATTTTTGATGTTTTTCTACTCCTCTCATGAGCCCAAACAAGTCTCTAAAAGCATGAGTTTGCAACTACTTTACTTTTGGAGAAAATTCAAAACATTCATTATTCAATAGAGCCCAATAGCAAAAATCAGGTTTTGAATGAAGAATCACATTTCTTGGTAAAATCATGCAGGATTGAAATTTTTGATGGTTTTTTACTCCTCTCAACAGCCCAAACAAGTTTCTAAAAGGATGAGTTTCCAACTACTTTACTTTTGGAGAAAATTCAAAACATTCATTATTCAATAGGGCCCAAACTATCAAAAACCAGCGGTTTCAATGAACACACATTTCTTGGTAGAATCGTGCAGGACTGAAATTTTTGATGTTTTTCTACTCCTCTCATGAGCCCAAACAAGTTTCTAAAAGCATGAGTTTGCAACTAGTTTACTTTTGGAGAACATTCAAAACATTCACTATTCAATAGAGCCCAATAGCAAAAATCAGGTTTTGAATGAAGAATCACATTTCTTGGTAAAATCATGCAGGATTGAAATTTTTGATGGTTTTTTACTCCTCTCAACAGCCCAAACAAGTTTCTAAAAGGATGAGTTTGCAACTACTTTACTTTTGGAGAAAATTCAAAACATTCATTATTCAATAGGGCCCAAACTATCAAAAACCAGCGGTTTGAATGAACACACATTTCTTGGTAGAATCATGCAGGACTGAAATTTTTGATGTTTTTCTACTCCTCTCATGAGCCCAAACAAGTCTCTAAAAGCATGAGTTTGCAACTACTTTACTTTTGGAGAAAATTCAAAACATTCATTATTCAATAGAGCCCAATAGCAAAAATCAGGTTTTGAATGAAGAATCACATTTCTTGGTAGAATCATGCAGGATTGAAATTTTTGATGGTTTTTTACTCCTCTCAACAGCCCAAACAAGTTTCTAAAAGGATGAGTTTCCAACTACTTTACTTTTGGAGAAAATTCAAAACATTCATTATTCAATAGGGCCCAAACTATCAAAAACCAGCGGTTTCAATGAACACACATTTCTTGGTAGAATCGTGCAGGACTGAAATTTTTGATGTTTTTCTACTCCTCTCATGAGCCCAAACAAGTCTCTAAAAGCATGAGTTTGCAACTAGTTTACTTTTGGAGAACATTCAAAACATTCACTATTCAATAGAGCCCAATAGCAAAAATCAGGTTTTGAATGAAGAATCACATTTCTTGGTAAAATCATGCAGGATTGAAATTTTTGATGGTTTTTTACTCCTCTCAACAGCCCAAACAAGTTTCTAAAAGGATGAGTTTGCAACTACTTTACTTTTGGAGAAAATTCAAAACATTCATTATTCAATAGGGCCCAAACTATCAAAAACCAGCGGTTTGAATGAACACACATTTCTTGGTAGAATCATGCAGGACTGAAATTTTTGATGTTTTTCTACTCCTCTCATGAGCCCAAACAAGTTTCTAAAAGCATGAGTTTGCAACTACTTTACTTTTGGAGAAAATTCAAAACATTCATTATTCAATAGAGCCCAATAGCAAAAATCAGGTTTTGAATGAAGAATCACATTTCTTGGTAGAATCATGCAGGATTGAAATTTTTGATGGTTTTTTACTCCTCTCTACAGCCCAAACAAGTTTCTAAAAGGATGAGTTTGCAACTACTTTACTTTTGGAGAAAATTCAAAACATTCATTATTCAATAGGGCCCAAACTATCAAAAACCAGCGGTTTCAATGAACACACATTTCTTGGGAGAATCATGCAGGACTGAAATTTTTGATGTTTTTCTACTCCTCTCATGAGCCCAAACAAGTCTCTAAAAGCATGAGTTTGCAACTACTTTACTTTTGGAGAAAATTCAAAACATTCACTATTCAATAGAGCCCAATAGCAAAAATCAGGTTTTGAATGAAGAATCACATTTCTTGGTAAAATCATGCAGGATTGAAATTTTTGATGGTTTTTTACTCCTCTCAACAGCCCAAACAAGTTTCTAAAAGGATGAGTTTGCAACTACTTTACTTTTGGAGAAAATTCAAAACATTCATTATTCAATAGGGCCCAAACTATCAAAAACCAGCGGTTTCAATGAACACACATTTCTTGGTAGAATCATGCAGGACTGAAATTTTTGATGTTTTTCTACTCCTCTCATGAGCCCAAACAAGTCTCTAAAAGCATGAGTTTGCAACTACTTTACTTTTGGAGAAAATTCAAAACATTCATTATTCAATAGAGCCCAATAGCAAAAATCAGGTTTTGAATGAAGAATCACATTTCTTGGTAGAAGCATGCAGGATTGAAATTTTTGATGGTTTTTTACTCCTCTCAACAGCCCAAACAAGTTTCTAAAAGGATGAGTTTGCAACTACATTACTTTTGGAGAAAATTCAAAACATTCATTATTCAATAGGGCCCAAACTATCAAAAACCAGCGGTTTCAATGAACACACATTTCTTGGTAGAATCATGCAGGACTCAAATTTTTGATGTTTTTCTACTCCGCTCATGAGCCCAAACAAGTTTCTAAAAGCATGAGTTTGCAACTACTTTACTTTTGGAGAAAATTCAAAACATTCATTATTCAATAGAGCCCAATAGCAAAAATCAGGTTTTGAATGAAGAATCACATTTCTTGGTAAAATCAAGCAGGATTGAAATTTTTGATGGTTTTTTACTCCTCTCTACAGCCCAAACAAGTTTCTAAAAGGATGAGTTTGCAACTGCTTTACTTTTGGAGAAAATTCAAAACATTCATTATTCAATAGGGCCCAAACTATCAAAAACCAGCGGTTTGAATGAACACACATTTCTTGGTAGAATCATGCAGGACTCAAATTTTTGATGTTTTTCTACTCCTCTCATGAGCCCAAACAAGTTTCTAACAGCATGAGTTTGCAACTACTTTACTTTTGGAGAAAATTCAAAACATTCATTATTCAATAGAGCCCAATAGCAAAAGTCAGGTTTTGAATGAAGAATCACATTTCTTGGTAGAATCATGCAGGATTGAAATTTTTGATGGTTTTTTACTCCTCTCAACAGCCCAAACAAGATTCTAAAAGGATGAGTTTGCAACTACTTTACTTTTGGAGAAAATTCAAAACATTCATTATTCAATAGGGCCCAAACTATCAAAAACCAGCGGTTTCAATGAACACACATTTCTTGGTAGAATCATGCAGGACTGAAATTTTTGATGTTTTTCTACTCCTCTCATGAGCCCAAACAAGTTTCTAAAAGCATGAGTTTGCAACTACTTTACTTTTGGAGAAAATTCAAAACATTCATTATTCAATAGAGCCCAATAGCAAAAATCAGGTTTTGAATGAAGAATCACATTTCTTGGTAGAATCATGCAGGATTGAAATTTTTGATGGTTTTTTACTCCTCTCAACAGCACAAACAAGTTTCTAAAAGGATGAGTTTGCAACTACTTTACTTTTGGAGAAAATTCAAAACATTCATTATTCAATAGAGCCCAATAGCAAAAATCAGGTTTTGAATGAAGAATCACATTTCTTGGTAGAATCATGCAGGATTGAAATTTTTGATGGTTTTTTACTCCTCTCAACAGCCCAAACAAGTTTCTAAAAGGATGAGTTTGCAACTACTTTACTTTTGGAGAAAATTCAAAACATTCATTATTCAATAGGGCCCAAACTATCAAAAACCAGCGGTTTCAATGAACACACATTTCTTGGTAGAATCATGCAGGACTGAAATTTTTGATGTTTTTCTACTCCTCTCATGAGCCCAAACAAGTCTCTAAAAGCATGAGTTTGCAACTACTTTACTTTTGGAGAAAATTCAAAACATTCATTATTCAATAGAGCCCAATAGCAAAAATCAGGTTTTGAATGAAGAATCACATTTCTTGGTAAAATCATGCAGGATTGAAATTTTTGATGGTTTTTTACTCCTCTCAACAGCCCAAACAAGTTTCTAAAAGGATGAGTTTGCAACTACTTTACTTTTGGAGAAAATTCAAAACATTCATTATTCAATAGGGCCCAAACTATCAAAAACCAGCGGTTTCAATGAACACACATTTCTTGGTAGAATCATGCAGGACTGAAATTTTTGATGTTTTTCTACTCCTCTCATGAGCCCAAACAAGTCTCTAAAAGCATGAGTTTGCAACTACTTTACTTTTGGAGAAAATTCAAAACATTCATTATTCAATAGAGCCCAATAGCAAAAATCAGGTTTTGAATGAAGAATCACATTTCTTGGTAGAATCATGCAGGATTGAAATTTTTGATGGTTTTTTACTCCTCTCAACAGCCCAAACAAGTTTCTAAAAGGATGAGTTTGCAACTACTTTACTTTTGGATAAAATTCAAAACATTCATTATTCAATAGGGCCCAAACTATCAAAAACCAGCGGTTTCAATGAACACACATTTCTTGGAAGAATCATGCAGGACTGAAATTTTTGATGTTTTTCTACTCCTCTCATGAGCCCAAACAAGTTTCTAAAAGCATGAGTTTGCAACTACTTTACTTTTGGAGAAAATTCAAAACATTCATTATTCAATAGAGCCCAATAGCAAAAATCAGGTTTTGAATGAAGAATCACAGTTCTTGGTAGAATCATGCAGGATTGAAATTTTTGATGGTTTTTTACTCCTCTCAACAGCCCAAACAAGTTTCTAAAAGGATGAGTTTGCAACTACTTTACTTTTGGAGAAAATTCAAAACATTCATTATTCAATAGGGCCCAAACTATCAAAAACCAGCGGTTTGAATGAACACACATTTCTTGGTAGAATCATGCAGGACTGAAATTTTTGATGTTTTTCTACTCCTCTCATGAGCCCAAACAAGTCTCTAAAAGCATGAGTTTGCAACTACTTTACTTTTGGAGAAAATTCAAAACATTCATTATTCAATAGAGCCCAATAGCAAAAATCAGGTTTTGAATGAAGAATCACATTTCTTGGTAGAATCATGTAGGATTGAAATTTTTGATGGTTTTTTACTCCTCTCTACAGCCCAAACAAGTTTCTAAAAGGATGAGTTTGCAACTGCTTTACTTTTGGAGAAAATTCAAAACATTCATTATTCAATAGGGCCCAAACTATCAAAAACCAGCGGTTTGAATGAACACACATTTCTTGGTAGAATCATGCAGGACTGAAATTTTTTATGTTTTTCTACTCCTCTCATGAGCCCAAACAAGTCTCTAAAAGCATGAGTTTGCAACTACTTTACTTTTGGAGAAAATTCAAAACATTCATTATTCAATAGAGCCCAATAGCAAAAATCAGGTTTTGAATGAAGAATCACATTTCTTGGTAAAATCATGCAGGATTTAAATTTTTGATGGTTTTTTACTCCTCTCAACAGCCCAAACAAGTTTCTAAAAGGATGAGTTTCCAACTACTTTACTTTTGGAGAAAATTCAAAACATTCATTATTCAATAGGGCCCAAACTATCAAAAACCAGCGGTTTCAATGAACACACATTTCTTGGTAGAATCATGCAGGACTGAAATTTTTGATGTTTTTCTACTCCTCTCATGAGCCCAAACAAGTTTCTAAAAGCATGAGTTTGCAACTAGTTTACTTTTGGAGAACATTCAAAACATTCACTATTCAATAGAGCCCAATAGCAAAAATCAGGTTTTGAATGAAGAATCACATTTCTTGGTAAAATCATGCAGGATTGAAATTTTTGATGGTTTTTTACTCCTCTCAACAGCCCAAACAAGTTTCTAAAAGGATGAGTTTGCAACTACTTTACTTTTGGAGAAAATTCAAAACATTCATTATTCAATAGGGCCCAAACTATCAAAAACCAGCGGTTTCAATGAACACACATTTCTTGGTAGAATCATGCAGGACTGAAATTTTTGATGTTTTTCTACTCCTCTCATGAGCCCAAACAAGTCTCTAAAAGCATGAGTTTGCAACTACTTTACTTTTGGAGAAAATTCAAAACATTCATTATTCAATAGAGCCCAATAGCAAAAGTCAGGTTTTGAATGAAGAATCACATTTCTTGGTAGAATCATGCAGGATTGAAATTTTTGATGGTTTTTTACTCCTCTCAACAGCCCAAACAAGATTCTAAAAGGATGAGTTTGCAACTACTTTACTTTTGGAGAAAATTCAAAACATTCATTATTCAATAGGGCCCAAACTATCAAAAACCAGCGGTTTCAATGAACACACATTTCTTGGTAGAATCATGCAGGACTGAAATTTTTGATGTTTTTCTGCTCCTCTCATGAGCCCAAAAAAGTTTCTAAAAGCATGAGTTTGCAACTACTTTACTTTTGGAGAAAATTCAAAACATTCATTATTCAATAGAGCCCAATAGCAAAAATCAGGTTTTGAATGAAGAATCACATTTCTTGGTAGAATCATGCAGGATTGAAATTTTTGATGGTTTTTTACTCCTCTCAACAGCACAAACAAGTTTCTAAAAGGATGAGTTTGCAACTACTTTACTTTTGGAGAAAATTCAAAACATTCATTATTCAATAGAGCCCAATAGCAAAAATCAGGTTTTGAATGAAGAATCACATTTCTTGGTAGAATCATGCAGGATTGAAATTTTTGATGGTTTTTTACTCCTCTCAACAGCCCAAACAAGTTTCTAAAAGGATGAGTTTGCAACTACTTTACTTTTGGAGAAAATTCAAAACATTCATTATTCAATAGGGCCCAAACTATCAAAAACCAGCGGTTTCAATGAACACACATTTCTTGGTAGAATCATGCAGGACTGAAATTTTTGATGTTTTTCTACTCCTCTCATGAGCCCAAACAAGTCTCTAAAAGCATGAGTTTGCAACTACTTTACTTTTGGAGAAAATTCAAAACATTCATTATTCAATAGAGCCCAATAGCAAAAATCAGGTTTTGAATGAAGAATCACATTTCTTGGTAAAATCATGCAGGATTGAAATTTTTGATGGTTTTTTACTCCTCTCAACAGCCCAAACAAGTTTCTAAAAGGATGAGTTTGCAACTACTTTACTTTTGGAGAAAATTCAAAACATTCATTATTCAATAGGGCCCAAACTATCAAAAACCAGCGGTTTCAATGAACACACATTTCTTGGTAGAATCATGCAGGACTGAAATTTTTGATGTTTTTCTACTCCTCTCATGAGCCCAAACAAGTCTCTAAAAGCATGAGTTTGCAACTACTTTACTTTTGGAGAAAATTCAAAACATTCATTATTCAATAGAGCCCAATAGCAAAAATCAGGTTTTGAATGAAGAATCACATTTCTTGGTAGAATCATGCAGGATTGAAATTTTTGATGGTTTTTTACTCCTCTCAACAGCCCAAACAAGTTTCTAAAAGGATGAGTTTGCAACTACTTTACTTTTGGAGAAAATTCAAAACATTCATTATTCAATAGGGCCCAAACTATCAAAAACCAGCGGTTTCAATGAACACACATTTCTTGGTAGAATCATGCAGGACTGAAATTTTTGATGTTTTTCTACTCCTGTCATGAGCCCAAACAAGTCTCTAAAAGCATGAGTTTGCAACTACTTTACTTTTGGAGAAAATTCAAAACATTCACTTTTCAATAGAGCCCAATAGCAAAAATCAGGTTTTGAATGAAGAATCACATTTCTTGGTAGAATCATGCAGGATTGAAATTTTTGATGGTTTTTTACTCCTCTCAACAGCCCAAACAAGTTTCTAAAAGGATGAGTTTGCAACTACTTTACTTTTGGAGAAAATTCAAAACATTCATTATTCAATAGGGCCCAAACTATCAAAAACCAGCGGTTTGAATGAACACACATTTCTTGGTAGAATCATGCAGGACTGAAATTTTTGATGTTTTTCTACTCCTCTCATGAGCCCAAACAAGTCTCTAAAAGCATGAGTTTGGGACTACTTTACTTTTGGAGAAAATTCAAAACATTCATTATTTAATAGAGCCCAATAGCAAAAATCAGGTTTTGAATGAAGAATCACATTTCTTGGTAGAATCATGCAGGATTGAAATTTTTGATGGTTTTTTACTCCTCTCAACAGCCCAAACAAGTTTCGAAAAGGATGAGTTTGCAACTACTTTACTTTTGGAGAAAATTCAAAACATTCATTATTCAATAGGGCCCAAACTATCAAAAACCAGCGGTTTCAATGAACACACATTTCTTGGTAGAATCATGCAGGACTGAAATTTTTGATGTTTTTCTACTCCTCTCATGAGCCCAAACAAGTCTCTAAAAGCATGAGTTTGCAACTACTTTACTTTTGGAGAAAATTCAAAACATTCATTATTCAATAGAGCCCAATAGCAAAAATCAGGTTTTGAATGAAGAATCACATTTCTTGGTAGAAGCATGCAGGATTGAAATTTTTGATGGTTTCTTACTCCTCTCAACAGCCCAAACAAGTTTCTAAAAGGATGAGTTTGCAACTACTTTACTTTTGGATAAAATTCAAAACATTCATTATTCAATAGGGCCCAAACTATCAAAAACCAGCGGTTTCAATGAACACACATTTCTTGGAAGAATCATGCAGGACTGAAATTTTTGATGTTTTTCTACTCCTCTCATGAGCCCAAACAAGTTTCTAAAAGCATGAGTTTGCAACTACTTTACTTTTGGAGAAAATTCAAAACATTCATTATTCAATAGAGCCCAATAGCAAAAATCAGGTTTTGAATGAAGAATCACATTTCTTGGTAGAATCATGCAGGATTGAAATTTTTGATGGTTTTTTACTCCTCTCAACAGCCCAAACAAGTTTCTAAAAGGATGAGTTTGCAACTACTTTACTTTTGGGGAAAATTCAAAACATTCATTATTCAATAGGGCCCAAACTATCAAAAACCAGCGGTTTCAATGAACACACATTTCTTGGTAGAATCATGCAGGACTGAAATTTTTGATGTTTTTCTACTCCTCTCATGAGCCCAAACAAGTCTCTAAAAGCATGAGTTTGCAACTACTTTACTTTTGGAGAAAATTCAAAACATTCACTTTTCAATAGAGCCCAATAGCAAAAATCAGGTTTTGAATGAAGAATCACATTTCTTGGTAGAATCATGCAGGATTGAAATTTTTGATGGTTTTTTACTCCTCTCAACAGCCCAAACAAGTTTCTAAAAGGATGAGTTTGCAACTACTTTACTTTTGGAGAAAATTCAAAACATTCATTATTCAATAGGGCCCAAACTATCAAAAACCAGCGGTTTGAATGAACACACATTTCTTGGTAGAATCATGCAGGACTGAAATTTTTGATGTTTTTCTACTCCTCTCATGAGCCCAAACAAGTCTCTAAAAGCATGAGTTTGCAACTACTTTACTTTTGGAGAAAATTCAAAACATTCATTATTCAATAGAGCCCAATAGCAAAAATCAGGTTTTGAATGAAGAATCACATTTCTTGGTAGAAGCATGCAGGATTGAAATTTTTGATGGTTTTTTACTCCTCTCAACAGCCCAAACAAGTTTCTAAAAGGATGAGTTTGCAACTACTTTACTTTTGGAGAAAATTCAAAACATTCATTATTCAATAGGGCCCAAACTATCAAAAACCAGCGGTTTCAATGAACACACATTTCTTGGTAGAATCATGCAGGACTGAAATTTTTGATGTTTTTCTACTCCTCTCATGAGCCCAAACAAGTCTCTAAAAGCATGAGTTTGCAACTACTTTACTTTTGGAGAAAATTCAAAACATTCATTATTCAATAGAGCCCAATAGCAAAAATCAGGTTTTGAATGAAGAATCACATTTCTTGGTAGAATCATGCAGGATTGAAATTTTTGATGGTTTTTTACTCCTCTCAACAGCCCAAACAAGTTTCTAAAAGGATGAGTTTGCAACTACTTTACTTTTGGAGAAAATTCAAAACATTCATTATTCAATAAGGCCCAAACTATCAAAAACCAGCGGTTTCAATGAACACACATTTGGTAGAATCATGCAGGACTGAAATTTTTGATGTTTTTCTACTCCTCTCATGAGCCCAAACAAGTCTCTAAAAGCATGAGTTTGCAACTACTTTACTTTTGGAGAAAATTCAAAACATTCATTATTCAATAGAGCCCAATAGCAAAAATCAGGTTTTGAATGAAGAATCACATTTCTTGGTAATATCATGCAGGATTGAAATTTTTGATGGTTTTTTACTCCTCTCAACAGCCCAAACAAGTTTCTAAAAGGATGAGTTTCCAACTACTTTACTTTTGGAGAAAATTCAAAACATTCATTATTCAATAGGGCCCAAACTATCAAAAACCAGCGGTTTCAATGAACACACATTTCTTGGTAGAATCATGCAGGACTGAAATTTTTGATGTTTTTCTACTCCTCTCATGAGCCCAAACAAGTTTCTAAAAGCATGAGTTTGCAACTAGTTTACTTTTGGAGAACATTCAAAACATTCACTATTCAATAGAGCCCAATAGCAAAAATCAGGTTTTGAATGAAGAATCACATTTCTTGGTAAAATCATGCAGGATTGAAATTTTTGATGGTTTTTTACTCCTCTCAACAGCCCAAACAAGTTTCTAAAAGGATGAGTTTGCAACTACTTTACTTTTGGAGAAAATTCAAAACATTCATTATTCAATAGGGCCCAAACTATCAAAAACCAGCGGTTTCAATGAACACACATTTCTTGGTAGAATCATGCAGGACTGAAATTTTTGATGTTTTTCTACTCCTCTCATGAGCCCAAACAAGTCTCTAAAAGCATGAGTTTGCAACTACTTTACTTTTGGAGAAAATTCAAAACATTCATTATTCAATAGAGCCCAATAGCAAAAATCAGGTTTTGAATGAAGAATCACATTTCTTGGTAGAATCATGCAGGATTGAAATTTTTGATGGTTTTTTACTCCTCTCAACAGCCCAAACAAGTTTCTACAAGGATGAGTTTGCAACTACTTTACTTTTGGAGAAAATTCAAAACATTCATTATTCAATAGGGCCCAAACTATCAAAAACCAGCGGTTTGAATGAACACACATTTCTTGGTAGAATCATGCAGGACTGAAGTTTTTGATGTTTTTCTACTCCTCTCATGAGCCCAAACAAGTCTCTAAAAGCATGAGTTTGCAACTACTTTACTTTTGGAGAAAATTCAAAACATTCATTATTCAATAGAGCCCAATAGCAAAAATCAGGTTTTGAATGAAGAATCACATTTCTTGGTAGAATCATGCAGGATTGAAATTTTTGATGGTTTTTTACTCCTCTCTACAGCCCAAACAAGTTTCTAAAAGTATGAGTTTGCAACTGCTTTACTTTTGGAGAAAATTCAAAACATTCATTATTCAATAGGGCCCAAACTATCAAAAACCAGCGGTTTGAATGAACACACATTTCTTGGTAGAATCATGCAGGACTGAAATTTTTGATGTTTTTCTACTCCTCTCATGAGCCCAAACAAGTCTCTAAAAGCATGAGTTTGCAACTACTTTACTTTTGGAGAAAATTCAAAACATTCATTATTCAATAGAGCCCAATAGCAAAAATCAGGTTTTGAATGAAGAATCACATTTCTTGGTAAAATCATGCAGGATTGAAATTTTTGATGGTTTTTTACTCCTCTCAACAGCCCAAACAAGTTTCTAAAAGGATGAGTTTCCAACTACTTTACTTTTGGAGAAAATTCAAAACATTCATTATTCAATAGGGCCCAAACTATCAAAAACCAGCGGTTTCAATGAACACACATTTCTTGGTAGAATCGTGCAGGACTGAAATTTTTGATGTTTTTCTACTCCTCTCATGAGCCCAAACAAGTTTCTAAAAGCATGAGTTTGCAACTAGTTTACTTTTGGAGAACATTCAAAACATTCACTATTCAATAGAGCCCAATAGCAAAAATCAGGTTTTGAATGAAGAATCACATTTCTTGGTAAAATCATGCAGGATTGAAATTTTTGATGGTTTTTTACTCCTCTCAACAGCCCAAACAAGTTTCTAAAAGGATGAGTTTGCAACTACTTTACTTTTGGAGAAAATTCAAAACATTCATTATTCAATAGGGCCCAAACTATCAAAAACCAGCGGTTTGAATGAACACACATTTCTTGGTAGAATCATGCAGGACTGAAATTTTTGATGTTTTTCTACTCCTCTCATGAGCCCAAACAAGTCTCTAAAAGCATGAGTTTGCAACTACTTTACTTTTGGAGAAAATTCAAAACATTCATTATTCAATAGAGCCCAATAGCAAAAATCAGGTTTTGAATGAAGAATCACATTTCTTGGTAGAATCATGCAGGATTGAAATTTTTGATGGTTTTTTACTCCTCTCAACAGCCCAAACAAGTTTCTAAAAGGATGAGTTTCCAACTACTTTACTTTTGGAGAAAATTCAAAACATTCATTATTCAATAGGGCCCAAACTATCAAAAACCAGCGGTTTCAATGAACACACATTTCTTGGTAGAATCGTGCAGGACTGAAATTTTTGATGTTTTTCTACTCCTCTCATGAGCCCAAACAAGTCTCTAAAAGCATGAGTTTGCAACTAGTTTACTTTTGGAGAACATTCAAAACATTCACTATTCAATAGAGCCCAATAGCAAAAATCAGGTTTTGAATGAAGAATCACATTTCTTGGTAAAATCATGCAGGATTGAAATTTTTGATGGTTTTTTACTCCTCTCAACAGCCCAAACAAGTTTCTAAAAGGATGAGTTTGCAACTACTTTACTTTTGGAGAAAATTCAAAACATTCATTATTCAATAGGGCCCAAACTATCAAAAACCAGCGGTTTGAATGAACACACATTTCTTGGTAGAATCATGCAGGACTGAAATTTTTGATGTTTTTCTACTCCTCTCATGAGCCCAAACAAGTTTCTAAAAGCATGAGTTTGCAACTACTTTACTTTTGGAGAAAATTCAAAACATTCATTATTCAATAGAGCCCAATAGCAAAAATCAGGTTTTGAATGAAGAATCACATTTCTTGGTAGAATCATGCAGGATTGAAATTTTTGATGGTTTTTTACTCCTCTCTACAGCCCAAACAAGTTTCTAAAAGGATGAGTTTGCAACTACTTTACTTTTGGAGAAAATTCAAAACATTCATTATTCAATAGGGCCCAAACTATCAAAAACCAGCGGTTTCAATGAACACACATTTCTTGGGAGAATCATGCAGGACTGAAATTTTTGATGTTTTTCTACTCCTCTCATGAGCCCAAACAAGTCTCTAAAAGCATGAGTTTGCAACTACTTTACTTTTGGAGAAAATTCAAAACATTCACTATTCAATAGAGCCCAATAGCAAAAATCAGGTTTTGAATGAAGAATCACATTTCTTGGTAAAATCATGCAGGATTGAAATTTTTGATGGTTTTTTACTCCTCTCAACAGCCCAAACAAGTTTCTAAAAGGATGAGTTTGCAACTACTTTACTTTTGGAGAAAATTCAAAACATTCATTATTCAATAGGGCCCAAACTATCAAAAACCAGCGGTTTCAATGAACACACATTTCTTGGTAGAATCATGCAGGACTGAAATTTTTGATGTTTTTCTACTCCTCTCATGAGCCCAAACAAGTCTCTAAAAGCATGAGTTTGCAACTACTTTACTTTTGGAGAAAATTCAAAACATTCATTATTCAATAGAGCCCAATAGCAAAAATCAGGTTTTGAATGAAGAATCACATTTCTTGGTAGAAGCATGCAGGATTGAAATTTTTGATGGTTTTTTACTCCTCTCAACAGCCCAAACAAGTTTCTAAAAGGATGAGTTTGCAACTACATTACTTTTGGAGAAAATTCAAAACATTCATTATTCAATAGGGCCCAAACTATCAAAAACCAGCGGTTTCAATGAACACACATTTCTTGGTAGAATCATGCAGGACTCAAATTTTTGATGTTTTTCTACTCCGCTCATGAGCCCAAACAAGTTTCTAAAAGCATGAGTTTGCAACTACTTTACTTTTGGAGAAAATTCAAAACATTCATTATTCAATAGAGCCCAATAGCAAAAATCAGGTTTTGAATGAAGAATCACATTTCTTGGTAGAATCAAGCAGGATTGAAATTTTTGATGGTTTTTTACTCCTCTCTACAGCCCAAACAAGTTTCTAAAAGGATGAGTTTGCAACTGCTTTACTTTTGGAGAAAATTCAAAACATTCATTATTCAATAGGGCCCAAACTATCAAAAACCAGCGGTTTGAATGAACACACATTTCTTGGTAGAATCATGCAGGACTGAAATTTTTGATGTTTTTCTACTCCTCTCATGAGCCCAAACAAGTTTCTAAAAGCATGAGTTTGCAACTACTTTACTTTTGGAGAAAATTCAAAACATTCATTATTCAATAGAGCCCAATAGCAAAAATCAGGTTTTGAATGAAGAATCACATTTCTTGGTAGAATCATGCAGGATTGAAATTTTTGATGGTTTTTTACTCCTCTCAACAGCCCAAACAAGATTCTAAAAGGATGAGTTTGCAACTACTTTACTTTTGGAGAAAATTCAAAACATTCATTATTCAATAGGGCCCAAACTATCAAAAACCAGCGGTTTCAATGAACACACATTTCTTGGTAGAATCATGCAGGACTGAAATTTTTGATGTTTTTCTACTCCTCTCATGAGCCCAAACAAGTTTCTAAAAGCATGAGTTTGCAACTACTTTACTTTTGGAGAAAATTCAAAACATTCATTATTCAATAGAGCCCAATAGCAAAAATCAGGTTTTGAATGAAGAATCAGATTTCTTGGTAGAATCATGCAGGATTGAAATTTTTGATGGTTTTTTACTCCTCTCAACAGCACAAACAAGTTTCTAAAAGGATGAGTTTGCAACTACTTTACTTTTGGAGAAAATTCAAAACATTCATTATTCAATAGAGCCCAATAGCAAAAATCAGGTTTTGAATGAAGAATCACATTTCTTGGTAGAATCATGCAGGATTGAAATTTTTGGTGGTTTTTTACTCCTCTCAACAGCCCAAACAAGTTTCTAAAAGGATGAGTTTGCAACTACTTTACTTTTGGAGAAAATTCAAAACATTCATTATTCAATAGGGCCCAAACTATCAAAAACCAGCGGTTTCAATGAACACACATTTCTTGGTAGAATCATGCAGGACTGAAATTTTTGATGTTTTTCTACTCCTCTCATGAGCCCAAACAAGTTTCTAAAAGCATGAGTTTGCAACTAGTTTACTTTTGGAGAACATTCAAAACATTCACTATTCAATAGAGCCCAATAGCAAAAATCAGGTTTTGAATGAAGAATCACATTTCTTGGTAAAATCATGCAGGATTGAAATTTTTGATGGTTTTTTACTCCTCTCAACAGCCCAAACAAGTTTCTAAAAGGATGAGTTTGCAACTACTTTACTTTTGGAGAAAATTCAAAACATTCATTATTCAATAGGGCCCAAACTATCAAAAACCAGCAGTTTCAATGAACACACATTTCTTGGTAGAATCATGCAGGACTGAAATTTTTGATGTTTTTCTACTCCTCTCATGAGCCCAAACAAGTCTCTAAAGGCATGAGTTTGCAACTACTTTACTTTTGGAGAAAATTCAAAACATTCATTATTCAATAGAGCCCAATAGCAAAAATCAGGTTTTGAATGAAGAATCACATTTCTTGGTAGAATCATGCAGGATTGAAATTTTTGATGGTTTTTTACTCCTCTCAACAGCCCAAACAAGTTTCTAAAAGGATGAGTTTGCAACTACTTTACTTTTGGAGAAAATTCAAAACATTCATTATTCAATAGGGCCCAAACTATCAAAAACCAGCGGTTTCAATGAACACACATTTCTTGGTAGAATCATGCAGGACTGAAATTTTTGATGTTTTTCTACTTCTCTCATGAGCCCAAACAAGTCTCTAAAAGCATGAGTTTGCAACTACTTTACTTTTGGAGAAAATTCAAAACATTCATTATTCAATAGAGCCCAATAGCAAAAATCAGGTTTTGAATGAAGAATCACATTTCTTGGTAGAAGCACGCAGGATTGAAATTTTTGATGGTTTTTTACTCCTCTCAACAGCCCAAACAAGTTTCTAAAAGGATGAGTTTGCAACTACATTACTTTTGGAGAAAATTCAAAACATTCATTATTCAATAGGGCCCAAACTATCAAAAACCAGCGGTTTCAATGAACACACATTTCTTGGTAGAATCATGCAGGACTCAAATTTTTGATGTTTTTCTACTCCGCTCATGAGCCCAAACAAGTTTCTAAAAGCATGAGTTTGCAACTACTTTACTTTTGGAGAAAATTCAAAACATTCATTATTCAATAGAGCCCAATAGCAAAAATCAGGTTTTGAATGAAGAATCACATTTCTTGATAGAATCAAGCAGGATTGAAATTTTTGATGGTTTTTTACTCCTCTCTACAGCCCAAACAAGTTTCTAAAAGGATGAGTTTGCAACTGCTTTACTTTTGGAGAAAATTCAAAACATTCATTATTCAATAGGGCCCAAACTATCAAAAACCAGCGGTTTGAATGAACACACATTTCTTGGTAGAATCATGCAGGACTGAAATTTTTGATGTTTTTCTACTCCTCTCATGAGCCCAAACAAGTTTCTAAAAGCATGAGTTTGCAACTAGTTTACTTTTGGAGAACATTCAAAACATTCACTATTCAATAGAGCCCAATAGCAAAAATCAGGTTTTGAATGAAGAATCACATTTCTTGGTAAAATCATGCAGGATTGAAATTTTTGATGGTTTTTTACTCCTCTCAACAGCCCAAACAAGTTTCTAAAAGGATGAGTTTGCAACTACTTTACTTTTGGAGAAAATTCAAAACATTCATTATTCAATAGGGCCCAAACTATCAAAAACCAGCGGTTTCAATGAACACACATTTCTTGGTAGAATCATGCAGGACTGAAATTTTTGATGTTTTTCTACTCCTCTCATGAGCCCAAACAAGTCTCTAAAGGCATGAGTTTGCAACTACTTTACTTTTGGAGAAAATTCAAAACATTCATTATTCAATAGAGCCCAATAGCAAAAATCAGGTTTTGAATGAAGAATCACATTTCTTGGTAGAATCATGCAGGATTGAAATTTTTGATGGTTTTTTACTCCTCTCAACAGCCCAAACAAGTTTCTAAAAGGATGAGTTTGCAACTACTTTACTTTTGGAGAAAATTCAAAACATTCATTATTCAATAGGGCCCAAACTATCAAAAACCAGCGGTTTCAATGAACACACATTTCTTGGTAGAATCATGCAGGACTGAAATTTTTGATGTTTTTCTACTTCTCTCATGAGCCCAAACAAGTCTCTAAAAGCATGAGTTTGCAACTACTTTACTTTTGGAGAAAATTCAAAACATTCATTATTCAATAGAGCCCAATAGCAAAAATCAGGTTTTGAATGAAGAATCACATTTCTTGGTAGAAGCATGCAGGATTGAAATTTTTGATGGTTTTTTACTCCTCTCAACAGCCCAAACAAGTTTCTAAAAGGATGAGTTTGCAACTACATTACTTTTGGAGAAAATTCAAAACATTCATTATTCAATAGGGCCCAAACTATCAAAAACCAGCGGTTTCAATGAACACACATTTCTTGGTAGAATCATGCAGGACTCAAATTTTTGATGTTTTTCTACTCCGCTCATGAGCCCAAACAAGTTTCTAAAAGCATGAGTTTGCAACTACTTTACTTTTGGAGAAAATTCAAAACATTCATTATTCAATAGAGCCCAATAGCAAAAATCAGGTTTTGAATGAAGAATCACATTTCTTGGTAGAATCAAGCAGGATTGAAATTTTTGATGGTTTTTTACTCCTCTCTACAGCCCAAACAAGTTTCTAAAAGGATGAGTTTGCAACTGCTTTACTTTTGGAGAAAATTCAAAACATTCATTATTCAATAGGGCCCAAACTATCAAAAACCAGCGGTTTGAATGAACACACATTTCTTGGTAGAATCATGCAGGACTGAAATTTTTGATGTTTTTCTACTCCTCTCATGAGCCCAAACAAGTTTCTAAAAGCATGAGTTTGCAACTACTTTACTTTTGGAGAAAATTCAAAACATTCATTATTCAATAGAGCCCAATAGCAAAAATCAGGTTTTGAATGAAGAATCACATTTCTTGGTAGAATCATGCAGGATTGAAATTTTTGATGGTTTTTTACTCCTCTCAACAGCCCAAACAAGATTCTAAAAGGATGAGTTTGCAACTACTTTACTTTTGGAGAAAATTCAAAACATTCATTATTCAATAGGGCCCAAACTATCAAAAACCAGCGGTTTCAATGAACACACATTTCTTGGTAGAATCATGCAGGACTGAAATTTTTGATGTTTTTCTACTCCTCTCATGAGCCCAAACAAGTTTCTAAAAGCATGAGTTTGCAACTACTTTACTTTTGGAGAAAATTCAAAACATTCATTATTCAATAGAGCCCAATAGCAAAAATCAGGTTTTGAATGAAGAATCAGATTTCTTGGTAGAATCATGCAGGATTGAAATTTTTGATGGTTTTTTACTCCTCTCAACAGCACAAACAAGTTTCTAAAAGGATGAGTTTGCAACTACTTTACTTTTGGAGAAAATTCAAAACATTCATTATTCAATAGAGCCCAATAGCAAAAATCAGGTTTTGAATGAAGAATCACAGTTCTTGGTAGAATCATGCAGGATTGAAATTTTTGATGGTTTTTTACTCCTCTCAACAGCCCAAACAAGTTTCTAAAAGGATGAGTTTGCAACTACTTTACTTTTGGAGAAAATTCAAAACATTCATTATTCAATAGAGCCCAATAGCAAAAACCAGCGTTTTGAATGAAGAATCACATTTCTTGGTAGAATCATGCAGGATTGAAATTTTTGATGGTTTTTTACTCCTCTCAACAGCCCAAACAAGTTTCTAAAAGGATGAGTTTGCAACTACTTTACTTTTGGAGAAAATTCAAAACATTCATTATTCAATATGGCCCAAACTATCAAAAACCAGCGGTTTCAATGAACACACATTTCTTGGTAGAATCATGCAGGACTGAAATTTTTGATGTTTTTCTACTCCTCTCATGAGCCCAAACAAGTCTCTAAAAGCATGAGTTTGCAACTACTTTACTTTTGGAGAAAATTCAAAACATTCATTATTCAATAGAGCCCAATAGCAAAAATCAGGTTTTGAATGAAGAATCACATTTCTTGGTAGAATCATGCAGGATTGAAATTTTTGATGGTTTTTTACTCCTCTCTACAGCCCAAACAAGTTTCTAAAAGGATGAGTTTGCAACTGCTTTACTTTTGGAGAAAATTCAAAACATTCATTATTCAATAGGGCCCAAACTATCAAAAACCAGCGGTTTGAATGAACACACATTTCTTGGTAGAATCATGCAGGACTGAAATTTTTGATGTTTTTCTACTCCTCTCATGAGCCCAAACAAGTTTCTAAAAGCATGAGTTTGCAACTAGTTTACTTTTGGAGAACATTCAAAACATTCACTATTCAATAGAGCCCAATAGCAAAAATCAGGTTTTGAATGAAGAATCACATTTCTTGGTAAAATCATGCAGGATTGAAATTTTTGATGGTTTTTTACTCCTCTCAACAGCCCAAACAAGTTTCTAAAAGGATGAGTTTGCAACTACTTTACTTTTGGAGAAAATTCAAAACATTCATTATTCAATAGGGCCCAAACTATCAAAAACCAGCGGTTTCAATGAACACACATTTCTTGGTAGAATCATGCAGGACTGAAATTTTTGATGTTTTTCTACTCCTCTCATGAGCCCAAACAAGTCTCTAAAAGCATGAGTTTGCAACTACTTTACTTTTGGAGAAAATTCAAAACATTCATTATTCAATAGAGCCCAATAGCAAAAATCAGGTTTTGAATGAAGAATCACATTTCTTGGAAGAATCATGCAGGATTGAAATTTTTGATGGTTTTTTACTCCTCTCAACAGCCCAAACAAGTTTCTAAAAGGATGAGTTTGCAACTACTTTACTTTTGGAGAAAATTCAAAACATTCATTATTCAATAGGGCCCAAACTATCAAAAACCAGCGGTTTCAATGAACACACATTTCTTGGTAGAATCATGCAGGACTGAAATTTTTGATGTTTTTCTACTCTCATGAGCCCAAACAAGTCTCTAAAAGCATGAGTTTGCAACTACTTTACTTTTGGAGAAAATTCAAAACATTCACTTTTCAATAGAGCCCAATAGCAAAAATCAGGTTTTGAATGAAGAATCACATTTCTTGGTAGAATCATGCAGGATTGAAATTTTTGATGGTTTTTTACTCCTCTCAACAGCCCAAACAAGTTTCTAAAAGGATGAGTTTGCAACTACTTTACTTTTGGAGAAAATTCAAAACATTCATTATTCAATAGGGCCCAAACTATCAAAAACCAGCGGTTTCAATGAACACACATTTCTTGGTAGAATCATGCAGGACTGAAATTTTTGATGTTTTTCTACTCCTCTCATGAGCCCAAACAAGTCTCTAAAAGCATGAGTTTGCAACTACTTTACTTTTGGAGAAAATTCAAAACATTCATTATTCAATAGAGCCCAATAGCAAAAATCAGGTTTTGAATGAAGAATCACATTTCTTGGTAGAATCATGCAGGATTGAAATTTTTGATGGTTTTTTACTCCTCTCAACAGCCCAAACAAGTTTCTAAAAGGGTGAGTTTGCAACTACTTTACTTTTGGAGAAAATTCAAAACATTCATTATTCAATAGGGCCCAAACTATCAAAAACCAGCGGTTTCAATGAACACACATTTCTTGGAAGAATCATGCAGGACTGAAATTTTTGATGTTTTTCTACTCCTCTCATGAGCCCAAACAAGTTTCTAAAAGCATGAGTTTGCAACTACTTTACTTTTGGAGAAAATTCAAAACATTCATTATTCAATAGAGCCCAATAGCAAAAATCAGGTTTTGAATGAAGAATCACAGTTCTTGGTAGAATCATGCAGGATTGAAATTTTTGATGGTTTTTTACTCCTCTCAACAGCCCAAATAAGTTTCTAAAAGGATGAGTTTGCAACTACTTTACTTTTGGAGAAAATTCAAAACATTCATTATTCAATAGAGCCCAATAGCAAAAACCAGCGTTTTGAATGAAGAATCACATTTCTTGGTAGAATCATGCAGGATTGAAATTTTTGATGGTTTTTTACTCCTCTCAACAGCCCAAACAAGTTTCTAAAAGGATGAGTTTGCAACTACTTTACTTTTGGAGAAAATTCAAAACATTCATTATTCAATATGGCCCAAACTATCAAAAACCAGCGGTTTCAATGAACACACATTTCTTGGTAGAATCATGCAGGACTGAAATTTTTGATGTTTTTCTACTCCTCTCATGAGCCCAAACAAGTCTCTAAAAGCATGAGTTTGCAACTACTTTACTTTTGGAGAAAATTCAAAACATTCATTATTCAATAGAGCCCAATAGCAAAAATCAGGTTTTGAATGAAGAATCACATTTCTTGGTAGAATCATGTAGGATTGAAATTTTTGATGGTTTTTTACTCCTCTCTACAGCCCAAACAAGTTTCTAAAAGGATGAGTTTGCAACTGCTTTACTTTTGGAGAAAATTCAAAACATTCATTATTCAATAGGGCCCAAACTATCAAAAACCAGCGGTTTGAATGAACACACATTTCTTGGTAGAATCATGCAGGACTCAAATTTTTGATGTTTTTCTACTCCTCTCATGAGCCCAAACAAGTCTCTAAAAGCATGAGTTTGCAACTACTTTACTTTTGGAGAAAATTCAAAACATTCATTATTCAATAGAGCCCAATAGCAAATATCAGGTTTTGAATGAAGAATCACATTTCTTGGTAGAATCATGCAGGATTGAAATTTTTGATGGTTTTTTACTCCTCTCAACAGCCCAAACAAGTTTCTAAAAGGATGAGTTTGCAACTACTTTACTTTTGGAGAAAATTCAAAACATTCATTATTCAATAGGGCCCAAACTATCAAAAACCAGCGGTTTCAATGAACACACATTTCTTGGAAGAATCATGCAGGACTGAAATTTTTGATGTTTTTCTACTCCTCTCATGAGCCCAAACAAGTTTCTAAAAGCATGAGCTTGCAACTACTTTACTTTTGGAGAAAATTCAAAACATTCATTATTCAATAGAGCCCAATAGCAAAAATCAGGTTTTGAATGAAGAATCACAGTTCTTGGTAGAATCATGCAGGTTTGAAATTTTTGATGGTTTTTTACTCCTCTCAACAGCCCAAACAAGTTTCTAAAAGGATGAGTTTGCAACTACTTTACTTTTGGAGAAAATTCAAAACATTCATTATTCAATAGGGCCCAAACTATCAAAAACCAGCGGTTTCAATGAACACACATTTCTTGGTAGAATCATGCAGGACTGAAATTTTTGATGTTTTTCTACTCCTCTCATGAGCCCAAACAAGTTTCTAAAAGCATGAGTTTGCAACTAGTTTACTTTTGGAGAACATTCAAAACATTCACTATTCAATAGAGCCCAATAGCAAAAATCAGGTTTTGAATGAAGAATCACATTTCTTGGTAAAATCATGCAGGATTGAAATTTTTGATGGTTTTTTACTCCTCTCAACAGCCCAAACAAGTTTCTAAAAGGATGAGTTTGCAACTACTTTACTTTTGGAGAAAATTCAAAACATTCATTATTCAATAGGGCCCAAACTATCAAAAACCAGCGGTTTCAATGAACACACATTTCTTGGTAGAATCATGCAGGACTGAAATTTTTGATGTTTTTCTACTCCTCTCATGAGCCCAAACAAGTCTCTAAAAGCATGAGTTTGCAACTACTTTACTTTTGGAGAAAATTCAAAACATTCATTATTCAATAGAGCCCAATAGCAAAAATCAGGTTTTGAATGAAGAATCACATTTCTTGGAAGAATCATGCAGGATTGAAATTTTTGATGGTTTTTTACTCCTCTCAACAGCCCAAACAAGTTTCTAAAAGGATGAGTTTGCAACTACTTTACTTTTGGAGAAAATTCAAAACATTCATTATTCAATAGGGCCCAAACTATCAAAAACCAGCGGTTTCAATGAACACACATTTCTTGGTAGAATCATGCAGGACTGAAATTTTTGATGTTTTTCTACTCCTCTCATGAGCCCAAACAAGTCTCTAAAAGCATGAGTTTGCAACTACTTTACTTTTGGAGAAAATTCAAAACATTCACTTTTCAATAGAGCCCAATAGCAAAAATCAGGTTTTGAATGAAGAATCACATTTCTTGGTAGAATCATGCAGGATTGAAATTTTTGATGGTTTTTTACTCCTCTCAACAGCCCAAACAAGTTTCTAAAAGGATGAGTTTGCAACTACTTTACTTTTGGAGAAAATTCAAAACATTCATTATTCAATAGGGCCCAAACTATCAAAAACCAGCGGTTTGAATGAACACATATTTTTTGGTAGAATCATGCAGGACTGAAATTTTTGATGTTTTTCTACTCCTCTCATGAGTCCAAACAAGTTTCTAAAAGCATGAGTTTGCAACTACTTTACTTTTGGAGAAAATTCAAAACATTCATTATTCAATAGAGCCCAATAGCAAAAATCAGGTTTTGAATGAAGAATCACATTTCTTGGTAGAATCATGCAGGATTGAAATTTTTGATGGTTTTTTACTCCTCTCAACAGCACAAACAAGTTTCTAAAAGGATGAGTTTGCAACTACTTTACTTTTGGAGAAAATTCAAAACATTCATTATTCAATAGAGCCCAATAGCAAAAATCAGGTTTTGAATGAAGAATCACAGTTCTTGGTAGAATCATGCAGGATTGAAATTTTTGATGGTTTTTTACTCCTCTCAACAGCCCAAACAAGTTTCTAAAAGGATGAGTTTGCAACTACTTTACTTTTGGAGAAAATTCAAAACATTCATTATTCAATAGAGCCCAATAGCAAAAACCAGCGTTTTGAATGAAGAATCACATTTCTTGGTAGAATCATGCAGGATTGAAATTTTTGATGGTTTTTTACTCCTCTCAACAGCCCAAACAAGTTTCTAAAAGGATGAGTTTGCAACTACTTTACTTTTGGAGAAAATTCAAAACATTCATTATTCAATATGGCCCAAACTATCAAAAACCAGCGGTTTCAATGAACACACATTTCTTGGTAGAATCATGCAGGACTGAAATTTTTGATGTTTTTCTACTCCTCTCATGAGCCCAAACAAGTCTCTAAAAGCATGAGTTTGCAACTACTTTACTTTTGGAGAAAATTCAAAACATTCATTATTCAATAGAGCCCAATAGCAAAAATCAGGTTTTGAATGAAGAATCACATTTCTTGGTAGAATCATGCAGGATTGAAATTTTTGATGGTTTTTTACTCCTCTCTACAGCCCAAACAAGTTTCTAAAAGGATGAGTTTGCAACTGCTTTACTTTTGGAGAAAATTCAAAACATTCATTATTCAATAGGGCCCAAACTATCAAAAACCAGCGGTTTGAATGAACACACATTTCTTGGTAGAATCATGCAGGACTGAAATTTTTGATGTTTTTCTACTCCTCTCATGAGCCCAAACAAGTTTCTAAAAGCATGAGTTTGCAACTAGTTTACTTTTGGAGAACATTCAAAACATTCACTATTCAATAGAGCCCAATAGCAAAAATCAGGTTTTGAATGAAGAATCACATTTCTTGGTAAAATCATGCAGGATTGAAATTTTTGATGGTTTTTTACTCCTCTCAACAGCCCAAACAAGTTTCTAAAAGGATGAGTTTGCAACTACTTTACTTTTGGAGAAAATTCAAAACATTCATTATTCAATAGGGCCCAAACTATCAAAAACCAGCGGTTTCAATGAACACACATTTCTTGGTAGAATCATGCAGGACTGAAATTTTTGATGTTTTTCTACTCCTCTCATGAGCCCAAACAAGTCTCTAAAAGCATGAGTTTGCAACTACTTTACTTTTGGAGAAAATTCAAAACATTCATTATTCAATAGAGCCCAATAGCAAAAATCAGGTTTTGAATGAAGAATCACATTTCTTGGAAGAATCATGCAGGATTGAAATTTTTGATGGTTTTTTACTCCTCTCAACAGCCCAAACAAGTTTCTAAAAGGATGAGTTTGCAACTACTTTACTTTTGGAGAAAATTCAAAACATTCATTATTCAATAGGGCCCAAACTATCAAAAACCAGCGGTTTCAATGAACACACATTTCTTGGTAGAATCATGCAGGACTGAAATTTTTGATGTTTTTCTACTCTCATGAGCCCAAACAAGTCTCTAAAAGCATGAGTTTGCAACTACTTTACTTTTGGAGAAAATTCAAAACATTCACTTTTCAATAGAGCCCAATAGCAAAAATCAGGTTTTGAATGAAGAATCACATTTCTTGGTAGAATCATGCAGGATTGAAATTTTTGATGGTTTTTTACTCCTCTCAACAGCCCAAACAAGTTTCTAAAAGGATGAGTTTGCAACTACTTTACTTTTGGAGAAAATTCAAAACATTCATTATTCAATAGGGCCCAAACTATCAAAAACCAGCGGTTTCAATGAACACACATTTCTTGGTAGAATCATGCAGGACTGAAATTTTTGATGTTTTTCTACTCCTCTCATGAGCCCAAACAAGTCTCTAAAAGCATGAGTTTGCAACTACTTTACTTTTGGAGAAAATTCAAAACATTCATTATTCAATAGAGCCCAATAGCAAAAATCAGGTTTTGAATGAAGAATCACATTTCTTGGTAGAATCATGCAGGATTGAAATTTTTGATGGTTTTTTACTCCTCTCAACAGCCCAAACAAGTTTCTAAAAGGGTGAGTTTGCAACTACTTTACTTTTGGAGAAAATTCAAAACATTCATTATTCAATAGGGCCCAAACTATCAAAAACCAGCGGTTTCAATGAACACACATTTCTTGGAAGAATCATGCAGGACTGAAATTTTTGATGTTTTTCTACTCCTCTCATGAGCCCAAACAAGTTTCTAAAAGCATGAGTTTGCAACTACTTTACTTTTGGAGAAAATTCAAAACATTCATTATTCAATAGAGCCCAATAGCAAAAATCAGGTTTTGAATGAAGAATCACAGTTCTTGGTAGAATCATGCAGGATTGAAATTTTTGATGGTTTTTTACTCCTCTCAACAGCCCAAACAAGTTTCTAAAAGGATGAGTTTGCAACTACTTTACTTTTGGAGAAAATTCAAAACATTCATTATTCAATAGAGCCCAATAGCAAAAACCAGCGTTTTGAATGAAGAATCACATTTCTTGGTAGAATCATGCAGGATTGAAATTTTTGATGGTTTTTTACTCCTCTCAACAGCCCAAACAAGTTTCTAAAAGGATGAGTTTGCAACTACTTTACTTTTGGAGAAAATTCAAAACATTCATTATTCAATATGGCCCAAACTATCAAAAACCAGCGGTTTCAATGAACACACATTTCTTGGTAGAATCATGCAGGACTGAAATTTTTGATGTTTTTCTACTCCTCTCATGAGCCCAAACAAGTCTCTAAAAGCATGAGTTTGCAACTACTTTACTTTTGGAGAAAATTCAAAACATTCATTATTCAATAGAGCCCAATAGCAAAAATCAGGTTTTGAATGAAGAATCACATTTCTTGGTAGAATCATGTAGGATTGAAATTTTTGATGGTTTTTTACTCCTCTCTACAGCCCAAACAAGTTTCTAAAAGGATGAGTTTGCAACTGCTTTACTTTTGGAGAAAATTCAAAACATTCATTATTCAATAGGGCCCAAACTATCAAAAACCAGCGGTTTGAATGAACACACATTTCTTGGTAGAATCATGCAGGACTCAAATTTTTGATGTTTTTCTACTCCTCTCATGAGCCCAAACAAGTCTCTAAAAGCATGAGTTTGCAACTACTTTACTTTTGGAGAAAATTCAAAACATTCATTATTCAATAGAGCCCAATAGCAAATATCAGGTTTTGAATGAAGAATCACATTTCTTGGTAGAATCATGCAGGATTGAAATTTTTGATGGTTTTTTACTCCTCTCAACAGCCCAAACAAGTTTCTAAAAGGATGAGTTTGCAACTACTTTACTTTTGGAGAAAATTCAAAACATTCATTATTCAATAGGGCCCAAACTATCAAAAACCAGCGGTTTCAATGAACACACATTTCTTGGAAGAATCATGCAGGACTGAAATTTTTGATGTTTTTCTACTCCTCTCATGAGCCCAAACAAGTTTCTAAAAGCATGAGCTTGCAACTACTTTACTTTTGGAGAAAATTCAAAACATTCATTATTCAATAGAGCCCAATAGCAAAAATCAGGTTTTGAATGAAGAATCACAGTTCTTGGTAGAATCATGCAGGTTTGAAATTTTTGATGGTTTTTTACTCCTCTCAACAGCCCAAACAAGTTTCTAAAAGGATGAGTTTGCAACTACTTTACTTTTGGAGAAAATTCAAAACATTCATTATTCAATAGGGCCCAAACTATCAAAAACCAGCGGTTTCAATGAACACACATTTCTTGGTAGAATCATGCAGGACTGAAATTTTTGATGTTTTTCTACTCCTCTCATGAGCCCAAACAAGTTTCTAAAAGCATGAGTTTGCAACTAGTTTACTTTTGGAGAACATTCAAAACATTCACTATTCAATAGAGCCCAATAGCAAAAATCAGGTTTTGAATGAAGAATCACATTTCTTGGTAAAATCATGCAGGATTGAAATTTTTGATGGTTTTTTACTCCTCTCAACAGCCCAAACAAGTTTCTAAAAGGATGAGTTTGCAACTACTTTACTTTTGGAGAAAATTCAAAACATTCATTATTCAATAGGGCCCAAACTATCAAAAACCAGCGGTTTCAATGAACACACATTTCTTGGTAGAATCATGCAGGACTGAAATTTTTGATGTTTTTCTACTCCTCTCATGAGCCCAAACAAGTCTCTAAAAGCATGAGTTTGCAACTACTTTACTTTTGGAGAAAATTCAAAACATTCATTATTCAATAGAGCCCAATAGCAAAAATCAGGTTTTGAATGAAGAATCACATTTCTTGGAAGAATCATGCAGGATTGAAATTTTTGATGGTTTTTTACTCCTCTCAACAGCCCAAACAAGTTTCTAAAAGGATGAGTTTGCAACTACTTTACTTTTGGAGAAAATTCAAAACATTCATTATTCAATAGGGCCCAAACTATCAAAAACCAGCGGTTTCAATGAACACACATTTCTTGGTAGAATCATGCAGGACTGAAATTTTTGATGTTTTTCTACTCCTCTCATGAGCCCAAACAAGTCTCTAAAAGCATGAGTTTGCAACTACTTTACTTTTGGAGAAAATTCAAAACATTCACTTTTCAATAGAGCCCAATAGCAAAAATCAGGTTTTGAATGAAGAATCACATTTCTTGGTAGAATCATGCAGGATTGAAATTTTTGATGGTTTTTTACTCCTCTCAACAGCCCAAACAAGTTTCTAAAAGGATGAGTTTGCAACTACTTTACTTTTGGAGAAAATTCAAAACATTCATTATTCAATAGGGCCCAAACTATCAAAAACCAGCGGTTTCAATGAACACACATTTCTTGGTAGAATCATGCAGGACTGAAATTTTTGATGTTTTTCTACTCCTCTCATGAGCCCAAACAAGTCTCTAAAAGCATGAGTTTGCAACTACTTTACTTTTGGAGAAAATTCAAAACATTCATTATTCAATAGAGCCCAATAGCAAAAATCAGGTTTTGAATGAAGAATCACATTTCTTGGTAAAATCATGCAGGATTGAAATTTTTGATGGTTTTTTACTCCTCTCTACAGCCCAAACAAGTTTCTAAAAGGATGAGTTTGCAACTGCTTTACTTTTGGAGAAAATTCAAAACATTCATTATTCAATAGGGCCCAAACTATCAAAAACCAGCGGTTTGAATGAACACACATTTCTTGGTAGAATCATGCAGGACTCAAATTTTTGATGTTTTTCTACTCCTCTCATGAGCCCAAACAAGTTTCTAAAAGCATGAGTTTGGGACTACTTTACTTTTGGAGAAAATTCAAAACATTCATTATTCAATAGAGCCCAATAGCAAAAATCAGGTTTTGAATGAAGAATCACATTTCTTGGTAGAATCATGCAGGATTGAAATTTTTGATGGTTTTTTACTCCTCTCAACAGCCCAAACAAGTTTCTAAAAGGATGAGTTTGCAACTACTTTACTTTTGGAGAAAATTCAAAACATTCATTATTCAATAGGGCCCAAACTATCAAAAACCAGCGGTTTCAATGAACACACATTTCTTGGTAGAATCATGCAGGACTGAAATTTTTGATGTTTTTCTACTCCTCTCATGAGCCCAAACAAGTCTCTAAAAGCATGAGTTTGCAACTACTTTACTTTTGGAGAAAATTCAAAACATTCATTATTCAATAGAGCCCAATAGCAAAAATCAGGTTTTGAATGAAGAATCACATTTCTTGGTAGAATCATGCAGGATTGAAATTTTTGATGGTTTTTTACTCCTCTCAACAGCCCAAACAAGTTTCTAAAAGGGTGAGTTTGCAACTACTTTACTTTTGGAGAAAATTCAAAACATTCATTATTCAATAGGGCCCAAACTATCAAAAACCAGCGGTTTCAATGAACACACATTTCTTGGAAGAATCATGCAGGACTGAAATTTTTGATGTTTTTCTACTCCTCTCATGAGCCCAAACAAGTTTCTAAAAGCATGAGTTTGCAACTACTTTACTTTTGGAGAAAATTCAAAACATTCATTATTCAATAGAGCCCAATAGCAAAAATCAGGTTTTGAATGAAGAATCACAGTTCTTGGTAGAATCATGCAGGATTGAAATTTTTGATGGTTTTTTACTCCTCTCAACAGCCCAAACAAGTTTCTAAAAGGATGAGTTTGCAACTACTTTACTTTTGGAGAAAATTCAAAACATTCATTATTCAATAGAGCCCAATAGCAAAAACCAGCGTTTTGAATGAAGAATCACATTTCTTGGTAGAATCATGCAGGATTGAAATTTTTGATGGTTTTTTACTCCTCTCAACAGCCCAAACAAGTTTCTAAAAGGATGAGTTTGCAACTACTTTACTTTTGGAGAAAATTCAAAACATTCATTATTCAATATGGCCCAAACTATCAAAAACCAGCGGTTTCAATGAACACACATTTCTTGGTAGAATCATGCAGGACTGAAATTTTTGATGTTTTTCTACTCCTCTCATGAGCCCAAACAAGTCTCTAAAAGCATGAGTTTGCAACTACTTTACTTTTGGAGAAAATTCAAAACATTCATTATTCAATAGAGCCCAATAGCAAAAATCAGGTTTTGAATGAAGAATCACATTTCTTGGTAGAATCATGTAGGATTGAAATTTTTGATGGTTTTTTACTCCTCTCTACAGCCCAAACAAGTTTCTAAAAGGATGAGTTTGCAACTGCTTTACTTTTGGAGAAAATTCAAAACATTCATTATTCAATAGGGCCCAAACTATCAAAAACCAGCGGTTTGAATGAACACACATTTCTTGGTAGAATCATGCAGGACTCAAATTTTTGATGTTTTTCTACTCCTCTCATGAGCCCAAACAAGTTTCTAAAAGCATGAGTTTGGGACTACTTTACTTTTGGAGAAAATTCAAAACATTCATTATTCAATAGAGCCCAATAGCAAAAATCAGGTTTTGAATGAAGAATCACATTTCTTGGTAGAATCATGCAGGATTGAAATTTTTGATGGTTTTTTACTCTTCTCAACAGCCCAAACAAGTTTCTAAAAGGATGAGTTTGCAACTACTTTACTTTTGGAGAAAATTCAAAACATTCATTATTCAATAGGGCCCAAACTATCAAAAACCAGCGGTTTCAATGAACACACATTTCTTGGTAGAATCATGCAGGACTGAAATTTTTGATGTTTTTCTACTCCTCTCATGAGCCCAAACAAGTCTCTAAAAGCATGAGTTTGCAACTACTTTACTTTTGGAGAAAATTCAAAACATTCATTATTCAATAGAGCCCAATAGCAAAAATCAGGTTTTGAATGAAGAATCACATTTCTTGGTAGAATCATGCAGGATTGAAATTTTTGATGGTTTTTTACTCCTCTCAACAGCCCAAACAAGTTTCTAAAAGGGTGAGTTTGCAACTACTTTACTTTTGGAGAAAATTCAAAACATTCATTATTCAATAGGGCCCAAACTATCAAAAACCAGCGGTTTCAATGAACACACATTTCTTGGAAGAATCATGCAGGACTGAAATTTTTGATGTTTTTCTACTCCTCTCATGAGCCCAAACAAGTTTCTAAAAGCATGAGTTTGCAACTACTTTACTTTTGGAGAAAATTCAAAACATTCATTATTCAATAGAGCCCAATAGCAAAAATCAGGTTTTGAATGAAGAATCACAGTTCTTGGTAGAATCATGCAGGATTGAAATTTTTGATGGTTTTTTACTCCTCTCAACAGCCCAAACAAGTTTCTAAAAGGATGAGTTTGCAACTACTTTACCTTTGGAGAAAATTCAAAACATTCATTATTCAGTAGAGCCCAATAGCAAAAACCAGCGTTTTGAATGAAGAATCACATTTCTTGGTAGAATCATGCAGGATTGAAATTTTTGATGGTTTTTTACTCCTCTCAACAGCCCAAACAAGTTTCTAAAAGGATGAGTTTGCAACTACTTTACTTTTGGAGAAAATTCAAAACATTCATTATTCAATATGGCCCAAACTATCAAAAACCAGCGGTTTCAATGAACACACATTTCTTGGTAGAATCATGCAGGACTGAAATTTTTGATGTTTTTCTACTCCTCTCATGAGCCCAAACAAGTCTCTAAAAGCATGAGTTTGCAACTACTTTACTTTTGGAGAAAATTCAAAACATTCATTATTCAATAGAGCCCAATAGCAAAAATCAGGTTTTGAATGAAGAATCACATTTCTTGGTAGAATCATGTAGGATTGAAATTTTTGATGGTTTTTTACTCCTCTCTACAGCCCAAACAAGTTTCTAAAAGGATGAGTTTGCAACTGCTTTACTTTTGGAGAAAATTCAAAACATTCATTATTCAATAGGGCCCAAACTATCAAAAACCAGCGGTTTGAATGAACACACATTTCTTGGTAGAATCATGCAGGACTCAAATTTTTGATGTTTTTCTACTCCTCTCATGAGCCCAAACAAGTTTCTAAAAGCATGAGTTTGCAACTACTTTACTTTTGGAGAAAATTCAAAACATTCATTATTCAATAGAGCCCAATAGCAAAAATCAGGTTTTGAATGAAGAATCACATTTCTTAGTAGAATCATGCAGGATTGAAATTTTTGATGGTTTTTTACTCCTCTCAACAGCCCAAACAAGTTTCTAAAAGGATGAGTTTGCAACTACTTTACTTTTGGAGAAAATTCAAAACATTCATTATTCAATAGGGCCCAAACTATCAAAAACCAGCGGTTTCAATGAACACACATTTCTTGGTAGAATCATGCAGGACTGAAATTTTTGATGTTTTTCTACTCCTCTCATGAGCCCAAACAAGTCTCTAAAAGCATGAGTTTGCAACTACTTTACTTTTGGAGAAAATTCAAAACTTTCATTATTCAATAGAGCCCAATAGCAAAAATCAGGTTTTGAATGAAAAATCACATTTCTTGGTAGAATCATGCAGGATTGAAATTTTTGATGGTTTTTTACTCCTCTCAACAGCCCAAACAAGTTTCTAAAAGGATGAGTTTGCAACTACTTTACTTTTGGAGAAAATTCAAAACATTCATTATTCAATAGGGCCCAAACTATCAAAAACCAGCGGTTTCAATGAACACACATTTCTTGGTAGAATCATGCAGGACTGAAATTTTTGATGTTTTTCTACTCCTCTCATGAGCCCAAACAAGTTTCTAAAAGCATGAGTTTGCAACTAGTTTACTTTTGGAGAACATTCAAAACATTCACTATTCAATAGAGCCCAATAGCAAAAATCAGGTTTTGAATGAAGAATCACATTTCTTGGTAAAATCATGCAGGATTGAAATTTTTGATGGTTTTTTACTCCTCTCAACAGCCCAAACAAGTTTCTAAAAGGATGAGTTTGCAACTACTTTACTTTTGGAGAAAATTCAAAACATTCATTATTCAATAGGGCCCAAACTATCAAAAACCAGCGGTTTCAATGAACACACATTTCTTGGTAGAATCATGCAGGACTGAAATTTTTGATGTTTTTCTACTCCACTCATGAGCCCAAACAAGTCTCTAAAAGCATGAGTTTGCAACTACTTTACTTTTGGAGAAAATTCAAAACATTCACTTTTCAATAGAGCCCAATAGCAAAAATCAGGTTTTGAATGAAGAATCACATTTCTTGGTAGAATCATGCAGGATTGAAATTTTTGATGGTTTTTTACTCCTCTCAACAGCCCAAACAAGTTTCTAAAAGGATGAGTTTGCAACTACTTTACTTTTGGAGAAAATTCAAAACATTCATTATTCAATAGGGCCCAAACTATCAAAAACCAGCGGTTTGAATGAACACACATTTCTTGGTAGAATCATGCAGGACTGAAATTTTTGATGTTTTTCTACTCCTCTCATGAGCCCAAACAAGTCTCTAAAAGCATGAGTTTGCAACTACTTTACTTTTGGAGAAAATTCAAAACATTCATTATTCAATAGAGCCCAATAGCAAAAATCAGGTTTTGAATGAAGAATCACATTTCTTGGTAGAAGCATGCAGGATTGAAATTTTTGATGGTTTTTTACTCCTCTCTACAGCCCAAACAAGTTTCTAAAAGGATGAGTTTGCAACTGCTTTACTTTTGGAGAAAATTCAAAACATTCATTATTCAATAGGGCCCAAACTATCAAAAACCAGCGGTTTCAATGAACACACATTTCTTGGTAGAATCATGCAGGACTCAAATTTTTGATGTTTTTCTACTCCTCTCATGAGCCCAAACAAGTTTCTAAAAGCATGAGTTTGCAACTACTTTACTTTTGGAGAAAATTCAAAACATTCATTATTCAATAGAGCCCAATAGCAAAAATCAGGTTTTGAATGAAGAATCACATTTCTTGGTAGAATCATGCAGGATTGAAATTTTTGATGGTTTTTTACTCCTCTCAACAGCCCAAACAAGTTTCTAAAAGGATGAGTTTGCAACTACTTTACTTTTGGAGAAAATTCAAAACATTCATTATTCAATAGGGCCCAAACTATCAAAAACCAGCGGTTTCAATGAACACACATTTCTTGGTAGAATCATGCAGGACTGAAATTTTTGATGTTTTTCTACTCCTCTCATGAGCCCAAACAAGTCTCTAAAAGCATGAGTTTGCAACTACTTTACTTTTGGAGAAAATTCAAAACATTCATTATTCAATAGAGCCCAATAGCAAAAATCAGGTTTTGAATGAAGAATCACATTTCTTGGTAGAATCATGCAGGATTGAAATTTTTGATGGTTTTTTACTCCTCTCAACAGCCCAAACAAGTTTCTAAAAGGATGAGTTTGCAACTGCTTTACTTTTGGAGAAAATTCAAAACATTCATTATTCAATAGGGCCCAAACTATCAAAAACCAGCGGTTTCAATGAACACATATTTTTTGGTAGAATCATGCAGGACTGAAATTTTTGATGTTTTTCTACTCCTCTCATGAGCCCAAACAAGTTTCTAAAAGCATGAGTTTGCAACTACTTTACTTTTGGAGAAAATTCAAAACATTCATTATTCAATAGAGCCCAATAGCAAAAATCAGGTTTTGAATGAAGAATCACATTTCTTGGTAGAATCATGCAGGATTGAAATTTTTGATGGTTTTTTACTCCTCTCAACAGCCCAAACAAGTTTCTAAAAGGATGAGTTTGCAACTACTTTACTTTTGGAGAAAATTCAAAACATTCATTATTCAATAGGGCCCAAACTATCAAAAACCAGCGGTTTCAATGAACACACATTTCTTGGTAGAATCATGCAGGACTGAAATTTTTGATGTTTTTCTACTCCTCTCATGAGCCCAAACAAGTCTCTAAAAGCATGAGTTTGCAACTACTTTACTTTTGGAGAAAATTCAAAACATTCATTATTCAATAGAGCCCAATAGCAAAAATCAGGTTTTGAATGAAGAATCACATTTCTTGGTAGAATCATGTAGGATTGAAATTTTTGATGGTTTTTTACTCCTCTCTACAGCCCAAACAAGTTTCTAAAAGGATGATTTTGCAACTGTTTTACTTTTGGAGAAAATTCAAAACATTCATTATTCAATAGGGCCCAAACTATCAAAAACTAGCGGTTTCAATGAACACACATTTCTTGGTAGAATCATGCAGGACTCAAATTTTTGATGTTTTTCTACTCCTCTCATGAGCCCAAACAAGTCTCTAAAAGCATGAGTTTGCAACTACTTTACTTTTGGAGAAAATTCAAAACATTCATTATTCAATAGAGCCCAATAGCAAAAATCAGGTTTTGAATGAAGAATCACATTTCTTGGTAGAATCATGCAGGATTGAAATTTTTGATGGTTTTTTACTCCTCTCTACAGCCCAAACAAGTTTCTAAAAGGATGAGTTTGCAACTGCTTTACTTTTGGAGAAAATTCAAAACATTCATTATTCAATAGGGCCCAAACTATCAAAAACCAGCGGTTTGAATGAACACACATTTCTTGGTAGAATCATGCAGGACTCAAATTTTTGATGTTTTTCTACTCCTCTCATGAGCCCAAACAAGTTTCTAAAAGCATGAGTTTGGGACTACTTTACTTTTGGAGAAAATTCAAAACATTCATTATTCAATAGAGCCCAATAGCAAAAATCAGGTTTTGAATGAAGAATCACATTTCTTGGTAGAATCATGCAAGATTGAAATTTTTGATGGTTTTTTACTCCTCTCAACAGCCCAAACAAGTTTCTAAAAGGATGAGTTTGCAACTACTTTACTTTTGGAGAAAATTCAATCCTAAAACACTACAAAGAAACATACTGTTAGTCTTTGTCTTGGCTCTTCTTTATGGGGTTTTTCAATCCCCACTATATCGAAGAGACAAGACACTTTAGTATAGTTTATTTCCCTCCTTTCTTCCCTCTGTTCTACCCTTTGTGCGTCTCAATAAAGCAACTTAAAACTTACTCCGAACCCCTTACCCTTCCTTTCCCTTTGCCTTATTGTAATATCTACACTTAAACATCAATGTTAAACTATTGCTGTTATCTTGAAAACTTAATAAAGTTCTTTGAAAATGGAGAAAATTCAAAACATTCATTATTCAATAGGGCCCAAACTATCAAAAACCAGCGGTTTCAATGAACACACATTTCTTGGTAGAATCATGCAGGACTGAAATTTTTGATGTTTTTCTACTCCTCTCATGAGCCCAAACAAGTCTCTAAAAGCATGAGTTTGCAACTACTTTACTTTTGGAGAAAATTCAAAACATTCATTATTCAATAGAGCCCAATAGCAAATATCAGGTTTTGAATGAAGAATCACATTTCTTGGTAGAATCATGCAGGATTGAAATTTTTGATGGTTTTTTACTCCTCTCAACAGCCCAAACAAGTTTCTAAAAGGATGAGTTTGCAACTACTTTACTTTTGGAGAAAATTCAAAACATTCATTATTCAATAGGGCCCAAACTATCAAAAACCAGCGGTTTCAATGAACACACATTTCTTGGAAGAATCATGCAGGACTGAAATTTTTGATGTTTTTCTACTCCTCTCATGAGCCCAAACAAGTTTCTAAAAGCATGAGCTTGCAACTACTTTACTTTTGGAGAAAATTCAAAACATTCATTATTCAATAGAGCCCAATAGCAAAAATCAGGTTTTGAATGAAGAATCACAGTTCTTGGTAGAATCATGCAGGTTTGAAATTTTTGATGGTTTTTTACTCCTCTCAACAGCCCAAACAAGTTTCTAAAAGGATGAGTTTGCAACTACTTTACTTTTGGAGAAAATTCAAAACATTCATTATTCAATAGGGCCCAAACTATCAAAAACCAGCGGTTTCAATGAACACACATTTCTTGGTAGAATCATGCAGGACTGAAATTTTTGATGTTTTTCTACTCCTCTCATGAGCCCAAACAAGTTTCTAAAAGCATGAGTTTGCAACTAGTTTACTTTTGGAGAACATTCAAAACATTCACTATTCAATAGAGCCCAATAGCAAAAATCAGGTTTTGAATGAAGAATCACATTTCTTGGTAAAATCATGCAGGATTGAAATTTTTGATGGTTTTTTACTCCTCTCAACAGCCCAAACAAGTTTCTAAAAGGATGAGTTTGCAACTACTTTACTTTTGGAGAAAATTCAAAACATTCATTATTCAATAGGGCCCAAACTATCAAAAACCAGCGGTTTCAATGAACACACATTTCTTGGTAGAATCATGCAGGACTGAAATTTTTGATGTTTTTCTACTCCTCTCATGAGCCCAAACAAGTCTCTAAAAGCATGAGTTTGCAACTACTTTACTTTTGGAGAAAATTCAAAACATTCATTATTCAATAGAGCCCAATAGCAAAAATCAGGTTTTGAATGAAGAATCACATTTCTTGGTAGAATCATGCAGGATTGAAATTTTTGATGGTTTTTTACTCCTCTCAACAGCCCAAACAAGTTTCTACAAGGATGAGTTTGCAACTACTTTACTTTTGGAGAAAATTCAAAACATTCATTATTCAATAGGGCCCAAACTATCAAAAACCAGCGGTTTGAATGAACACACATTTCTTGGTAGAATCATGCAGGACTGAAGTTTTTGATGTTTTTCTACTCCTCTCATGAGCCCAAACAAGTCTCTAAAAGCATGAGTTTGCAACTACTTTACTTTTGGAGAAAATTCAAAACATTCATTATTCAATAGAGCCCAATAGCAAAAATCAGGTTTTGAATGAAGAATCACATTTCTTGGTAGAATCATGCAGGATTGAAATTTTTGATGGTTTTTTACTCCTCTCTACAGCCCAAACAAGTTTCTAAAAGTATGAGTTTGCAACTGCTTTACTTTTGGAGAAAATTCAAAACATTCATTATTCAATAGGGCCCAAACTATCAAAAACCAGCGGTTTGAATGAACACACATTTCTTGGTAGAATCATGCAGGACTGAAATTTTTGATGTTTTTCTACTCCTCTCATGAGCCCAAACAAGTCTCTAAAAGCATGAGTTTGCAACTACTTTACTTTTGGAGAAAATTCAAAACATTCATTATTCAATAGAGCCCAATAGCAAAAATCAGGTTTTGAATGAAGAATCACATTTCTTGGTAAAATCATGCAGGATTGAAATTTTTGATGGTTTTTTACTCCTCTCAACAGCCCAAACAAGTTTCTAAAAGGATGAGTTTCCAACTACTTTACTTTTGGAGAAAATTCAAAACATTCATTATTCAATAGGGCCCAAACTATCAAAAACCAGCGGTTTCAATGAACACACATTTCTTGGTAGAATCGTGCAGGACTGAAATTTTTGATGTTTTTCTACTCCTCTCATGAGCCCAAACAAGTTTCTAAAAGCATGAGTTTGCAACTAGTTTACTTTTGGAGAACATTCAAAACATTCACTATTCAATAGAGCCCAATAGCAAAAATCAGGTTTTGAATGAAGAATCACATTTCTTGGTAAAATCATGCAGGATTGAAATTTTTGATGGTTTTTTACTCCTCTCAACAGCCCAAACAAGTTTCTAAAAGGATGAGTTTGCAACTACTTTACTTTTGGAGAAAATTCAAAACATTCATTATTCAATAGGGCCCAAACTATCAAAAACCAGCGGTTTGAATGAACACACATTTCTTGGTAGAATCATGCAGGACTGAAATTTTTGATGTTTTTCTACTCCTCTCATGAGCCCAAACAAGTCTCTAAAAGCATGAGTTTGCAACTACTTTACTTTTGGAGAAAATTCAAAACATTCATTATTCAATAGAGCCCAATAGCAAAAATCAGGTTTTGAATGAAGAATCACATTTCTTGGTAGAATCATGCAGGATTGAAATTTTTGATGGTTTTTTACTCCTCTCAACAGCCCAAACAAGTTTCTAAAAGGATGAGTTTCCAACTACTTTACTTTTGGAGAAAATTCAAAACATTCATTATTCAATAGGGCCCAAACTATCAAAAACCAGCGGTTTCAATGAACACACATTTCTTGGTAGAATCGTGCAGGACTGAAATTTTTGATGTTTTTCTACTCCTCTCATGAGCCCAAACAAGTCTCTAAAAGCATGAGTTTGCAACTAGTTTACTTTTGGAGAACATTCAAAACATTCACTATTCAATAGAGCCCAATAGCAAAAATCAGGTTTTGAATGAAGAATCACATTTCTTGGTAAAATCATGCAGGATTGAAATTTTTGATGGTTTTTTACTCCTCTCAACAGCCCAAACAAGTTTCTAAAAGGATGAGTTTGCAACTACTTTACTTTTGGAGAAAATTCAAAACATTCATTATTCAATAGGGCCCAAACTATCAAAAACCAGCGGTTTGAATGAACACACATTTCTTGGTAGAATCATGCAGGACTGAAATTTTTGATGTTTTTCTACTCCTCTCATGAGCCCAAACAAGTTTCTAAAAGCATGAGTTTGCAACTACTTTACTTTTGGAGAAAATTCAAAACATTCATTATTCAATAGAGCCCAATAGCAAAAATCAGGTTTTGAATGAAGAATCACATTTCTTGGTAGAATCATGCAGGATTGAAATTTTTGATGGTTTTTTACTCCTCTCTACAGCCCAAACAAGTTTCTAAAAGGATGAGTTTGCAACTACTTTACTTTTGGAGAAAATTCAAAACATTCATTATTCAATAGGGCCCAAACTATCAAAAACCAGCGGTTTCAATGAACACACATTTCTTGGGAGAATCATGCAGGACTGAAATTTTTGATGTTTTTCTACTCCTCTCATGAGCCCAAACAAGTCTCTAAAAGCATGAGTTTGCAACTACTTTACTTTTGGAGAAAATTCAAAACATTCACTATTCAATAGAGCCCAATAGCAAAAATCAGGTTTTGAATGAAGAATCACATTTCTTGGTAAAATCATGCAGGATTGAAATTTTTGATGGTTTTTTACTCCTCTCAACAGCCCAAACAAGTTTCTAAAAGGATGAGTTTGCAACTACTTTACTTTTGGAGAAAATTCAAAACATTCATTATTCAATAGGGCCCAAACTATCAAAAACCAGCGGTTTCAATGAACACACATTTCTTGGTAGAATCATGCAGGACTGAAATTTTTGATGTTTTTCTACTCCTCTCATGAGCCCAAACAAGTCTCTAAAAGCATGAGTTTGCAACTACTTTACTTTTGGAGAAAATTCAAAACATTCATTATTCAATAGAGCCCAATAGCAAAAATCAGGTTTTGAATGAAGAATCACATTTCTTGGTAGAAGCATGCAGGATTGAAATTTTTGATGGTTTTTTACTCCTCTCAACAGCCCAAACAAGTTTCTAAAAGGATGAGTTTGCAACTACATTACTTTTGGAGAAAATTCAAAACATTCATTATTCAATAGGGCCCAAACTATCAAAAACCAGCGGTTTCAATGAACACACATTTCTTGGTAGAATCATGCAGGACTCAAATTTTTGATGTTTTTCTACTCCGCTCATGAGCCCAAACAAGTTTCTAAAAGCATGAGTTTGCAACTACTTTACTTTTGGAGAAAATTCAAAACATTCATTATTCAATAGAGCCCAATAGCAAAAATCAGGTTTTGAATGAAGAATCACATTTCTTGGTAGAATCAAGCAGGATTGAAATTTTTGATGGTTTTTTACTCCTCTCTACAGCCCAAACAAGTTTCTAAAAGGATGAGTTTGCAACTGCTTTACTTTTGGAGAAAATTCAAAACATTCATTATTCAATAGGGCCCAAACTATCAAAAACCAGCGGTTTGAATGAACACACATTTCTTGGTAGAATCATGCAGGACTGAAATTTTTGATGTTTTTCTACTCCTCTCATGAGCCCAAACAAGTTTCTAAAAGCATGAGTTTGCAACTACTTTACTTTTGGAGAAAATTCAAAACATTCATTATTCAATAGAGCCCAATAGCAAAAATCAGGTTTTGAATGAAGAATCACATTTCTTGGTAGAATCATGCAGGATTGAAATTTTTGATGGTTTTTTACTCCTCTCAACAGCCCAAACAAGATTCTAAAAGGATGAGTTTGCAACTACTTTACTTTTGGAGAAAATTCAAAACATTCATTATTCAATAGGGCCCAAACTATCAAAAACCAGCGGTTTCAATGAACACACATTTCTTGGTAGAATCATGCAGGACTGAAATTTTTGATGTTTTTCTACTCCTCTCATGAGCCCAAACAAGTTTCTAAAAGCATGAGTTTGCAACTACTTTACTTTTGGAGAAAATTCAAAACATTCATTATTCAATAGAGCCCAATAGCAAAAATCAGGTTTTGAATGAAGAATCAGATTTCTTGGTAGAATCATGCAGGATTGAAATTTTTGATGGTTTTTTACTCCTCTCAACAGCACAAACAAGTTTCTAAAAGGATGAGTTTGCAACTACTTTACTTTTGGAGAAAATTCAAAACATTCATTATTCAATAGAGCCCAATAGCAAAAATCAGGTTTTGAATGAAGAATCACATTTCTTGGTAGAATCATGCAGGATTGAAATTTTTGGTGGTTTTTTACTCCTCTCAACAGCCCAAACAAGTTTCTAAAAGGATGAGTTTGCAACTACTTTACTTTTGGAGAAAATTCAAAACATTCATTATTCAATAGGGCCCAAACTATCAAAAACCAGCGGTTTCAATGAACACACATTTCTTGGTAGAATCATGCAGGACTGAAATTTTTGATGTTTTTCTACTCCTCTCATGAGCCCAAACAAGTTTCTAAAAGCATGAGTTTGCAACTAGTTTACTTTTGGAGAACATTCAAAACATTCACTATTCAATAGAGCCCAATAGCAAAAATCAGGTTTTGAATGAAGAATCACATTTCTTGGTAAAATCATGCAGGATTGAAATTTTTGATGGTTTTTTACTCCTCTCAACAGCCCAAACAAGTTTCTAAAAGGATGAGTTTGCAACTACTTTACTTTTGGAGAAAATTCAAAACATTCATTATTCAATAGGGCCCAAACTATCAAAAACCAGCAGTTTCAATGAACACACATTTCTTGGTAGAATCATGCAGGACTGAAATTTTTGATGTTTTTCTACTCCTCTCATGAGCCCAAACAAGTCTCTAAAGGCATGAGTTTGCAACTACTTTACTTTTGGAGAAAATTCAAAACATTCATTATTCAATAGAGCCCAATAGCAAAAATCAGGTTTTGAATGAAGAATCACATTTCTTGGTAGAATCATGCAGGATTGAAATTTTTGATGGTTTTTTACTCCTCTCAACAGCCCAAACAAGTTTCTAAAAGGATGAGTTTGCAACTACTTTACTTTTGGAGAAAATTCAAAACATTCATTATTCAATAGGGCCCAAACTATCAAAAACCAGCGGTTTCAATGAACACACATTTCTTGGTAGAATCATGCAGGACTGAAATTTTTGATGTTTTTCTACTTCTCTCATGAGCCCAAACAAGTCTCTAAAAGCATGAGTTTGCAACTACTTTACTTTTGGAGAAAATTCAAAACATTCATTATTCAATAGAGCCCAATAGCAAAAATCAGGTTTTGAATGAAGAATCACATTTCTTGGTAGAAGCACGCAGGATTGAAATTTTTGATGGTTTTTTACTCCTCTCAACAGCCCAAACAAGTTTCTAAAAGGATGAGTTTGCAACTACATTACTTTTGGAGAAAATTCAAAACATTCATTATTCAATAGGGCCCAAACTATCAAAAACCAGCGGTTTCAATGAACACACATTTCTTGGTAGAATCATGCAGGACTCAAATTTTTGATGTTTTTCTACTCCGCTCATGAGCCCAAACAAGTTTCTAAAAGCATGAGTTTGCAACTACTTTACTTTTGGAGAAAATTCAAAACATTCATTATTCAATAGAGCCCAATAGCAAAAATCAGGTTTTGAATGAAGAATCACATTTCTTGATAGAATCAAGCAGGATTGAAATTTTTGATGGTTTTTTACTCCTCTCTACAGCCCAAACAAGTTTCTAAAAGGATGAGTTTGCAACTGCTTTACTTTTGGAGAAAATTCAAAACATTCATTATTCAATAGGGCCCAAACTATCAAAAACCAGCGGTTTGAATGAACACACATTTCTTGGTAGAATCATGCAGGACTGAAATTTTTGATGTTTTTCTACTCCTCTCATGAGCCCAAACAAGTTTCTAAAAGCATGAGTTTGCAACTAGTTTACTTTTGGAGAACATTCAAAACATTCACTATTCAATAGAGCCCAATAGCAAAAATCAGGTTTTGAATGAAGAATCACATTTCTTGGTAAAATCATGCAGGATTGAAATTTTTGATGGTTTTTTACTCCTCTCAACAGCCCAAACAAGTTTCTAAAAGGATGAGTTTGCAACTACTTTACTTTTGGAGAAAATTCAAAACATTCATTATTCAATAGGGCCCAAACTATCAAAAACCAGCGGTTTCAATGAACACACATTTCTTGGTAGAATCATGCAGGACTGAAATTTTTGATGTTTTTCTACTCCTCTCATGAGCCCAAACAAGTCTCTAAAGGCATGAGTTTGCAACTACTTTACTTTTGGAGAAAATTCAAAACATTCATTATTCAATAGAGCCCAATAGCAAAAATCAGGTTTTGAATGAAGAATCACATTTCTTGGTAGAATCATGCAGGATTGAAATTTTTGATGGTTTTTTACTCCTCTCAACAGCCCAAACAAGTTTCTAAAAGGATGAGTTTGCAACTACTTTACTTTTGGAGAAAATTCAAAACATTCATTATTCAATAGGGCCCAAACTATCAAAAACCAGCGGTTTCAATGAACACACATTTCTTGGTAGAATCATGCAGGACTGAAATTTTTGATGTTTTTCTACTTCTCTCATGAGCCCAAACAAGTCTCTAAAAGCATGAGTTTGCAACTACTTTACTTTTGGAGAAAATTCAAAACATTCATTATTCAATAGAGCCCAATAGCAAAAATCAGGTTTTGAATGAAGAATCACATTTCTTGGTAGAAGCATGCAGGATTGAAATTTTTGATGGTTTTTTACTCCTCTCAACAGCCCAAACAAGTTTCTAAAAGGATGAGTTTGCAACTACATTACTTTTGGAGAAAATTCAAAACATTCATTATTCAATAGGGCCCAAACTATCAAAAACCAGCGGTTTCAATGAACACACATTTCTTGGTAGAATCATGCAGGACTCAAATTTTTGATGTTTTTCTACTCCGCTCATGAGCCCAAACAAGTTTCTAAAAGCATGAGTTTGCAACTACTTTACTTTTGGAGAAAATTCAAAACATTCATTATTCAATAGAGCCCAATAGCAAAAATCAGGTTTTGAATGAAGAATCACATTTCTTGGTAGAATCAAGCAGGATTGAAATTTTTGATGGTTTTTTACTCCTCTCTACAGCCCAAACAAGTTTCTAAAAGGATGAGTTTGCAACTGCTTTACTTTTGGAGAAAATTCAAAACATTCATTATTCAATAGGGCCCAAACTATCAAAAACCAGCGGTTTGAATGAACACACATTTCTTGGTAGAATCATGCAGGACTGAAATTTTTGATGTTTTTCTACTCCTCTCATGAGCCCAAACAAGTTTCTAAAAGCATGAGTTTGCAACTACTTTACTTTTGGAGAAAATTCAAAACATTCATTATTCAATAGAGCCCAATAGCAAAAATCAGGTTTTGAATGAAGAATCACATTTCTTGGTAGAATCATGCAGGATTGAAATTTTTGATGGTTTTTTACTCCTCTCAACAGCCCAAACAAGATTCTAAAAGGATGAGTTTGCAACTACTTTACTTTTGGAGAAAATTCAAAACATTCATTATTCAATAGGGCCCAAACTATCAAAAACCAGCGGTTTCAATGAACACACATTTCTTGGTAGAATCATGCAGGACTGAAATTTTTGATGTTTTTCTACTCCTCTCATGAGCCCAAACAAGTTTCTAAAAGCATGAGTTTGCAACTACTTTACTTTTGGAGAAAATTCAAAACATTCATTATTCAATAGAGCCCAATAGCAAAAATCAGGTTTTGAATGAAGAATCAGATTTCTTGGTAGAATCATGCAGGATTGAAATTTTTGATGGTTTTTTACTCCTCTCAACAGCACAAACAAGTTTCTAAAAGGATGAGTTTGCAACTACTTTACTTTTGGAGAAAATTCAAAACATTCATTATTCAATAGAGCCCAATAGCAAAAATCAGGTTTTGAATGAAGAATCACATTTCTTGGTAGAATCATGCAGGATTGAAATTTTTGGTGGTTTTTTACTCCTCTCAACAGCCCAAACAAGTTTCTAAAAGGATGAGTTTGCAACTACTTTACTTTTGGAGAAAATTCAAAACATTCATTATTCAATAGGGCCCAAACTATCAAAAACCAGCGGTTTCAATGAACACACATTTCTTGGTAGAATCATGCAGGACTGAAATTTTTGATGTTTTTCTACTCCTCTCATGAGCCCAAACAAGTTTCTAAAAGCATGAGTTTGCAACTAGTTTACTTTTGGAGAACATTCAAAACATTCACTATTCAATAGAGCCCAATAGCGCAAAAATCAGGTTTTGAATGAAGAATCACATTTCTTGGTAAAATCATGCAGGATTGAAATTTTTGATGGTTTTTTACTCCTCTCAACAGCCCAAACAAGTTTCTAAAAGGATGAGTTTGCAACTACTTTACTTTTGGAGAAAATTCAAAACATTCATTATTCAATAGGGCCCAAACTATCAAAAACCAGCGGTTTCAATGAACACACATTTCTTGGTAGAATCATGCAGGACTGAAATTTTTGATGTTTTTCTACTCCTCTCATGAGCCCAAACAAGTCTCTAAAGGCATGAGTTTGCAACTACTTTACTTTTGGAGAAAATTCAAAACATTCATTATTCAATAGAGCCCAATAGCAAAAATCAGGTTTTGAATGAAGAATCACATTTCTTGGTAGAATCATGCAGGATTGAAATTTTTGATGGTTTTTTACTCCTCTCAACAGCCCAAACAAGTTTCTAAAAGGATGAGTTTGCAACTACTTTACTTTTGGAGAAAATTCAAAACATTCATTATTCAATAGGGCCCAAACTATCAAAAACCAGCGGTTTCAATGAACACACATTTCTTGGTAGAATCATGCAGGACTGAAATTTTTGATGTTTTTCTACTTCTCTCATGAGCCCAAACAAGTCTCTAAAAGCATGAGTTTGCAACTACTTTACTTTTGGAGAAAATTCAAAACATTCATTATTCAATAGAGCCCAATAGCAAAAATCAGGTTTTGAATGAAGAATCACATTTCTTGGTAGAAGCATGCAGGATTGAAATTTTTGATGGTTTTTTACTCCTCTCAACAGCCCAAACAAGTTTCTAAAAGGATGAGTTTGCAACTACATTACTTTTGGAGAAAATTCAAAACATTCATTATTCAATAGGGCCCAAACTATCAAAAACCAGCGGTTTCAATGAACACACATTTCTTGGTAGAATCATGCAGGACTCAAATTTTTGATGTTTTTCTACTCCGCTCATGAGCCCAAACAAGTTTCTAAAAGCATGAGTTTGCAACTACTTTACTTTTGGAGAAAATTCAAAACATTCATTATTCAATAGAGCCCAATAGCAAAAATCAGGTTTTGAATGAAGAATCACATTTCTTGATAGAATCAAGCAGGATTGAAATTTTTGATGGTTTTTTACTCCTCTCTACAGCCCAAACAAGTTTCTAAAAGGATGAGTTTGCAACTGCTTTACTTTTGGAGAAAATTCAAAACATTCATTATTCAATAGGGCCCAAACTATCAAAAACCAGCGGTTTGAATGAACACACATTTCTTGGTAGAATCATGCAGGACTGAAATTTTTGATGTTTTTCTACTCCTCTCATGAGCCCAAACAAGTTTCTAAAAGCATGAGTTTGCAACTAGTTTACTTTTGGAGAACATTCAAAACATTCACTATTCAATAGAGCCCAATAGCAAAAATCAGGTTTTGAATGAAGAATCACATTTCTTGGTAAAATCATGCAGGATTGAAATTTTTGATGGTTTTTTACTCCTCTCAACAGCCCAAACAAGTTTCTAAAAGGATGAGTTTGCAACTACTTTACTTTTGGAGAAAATTCAAAACATTCATTATTCAATAGGGCCCAAACTATCAAAAACCAGCGGTTTCAATGAACACACATTTCTTGGTAGAATCATGCAGGACTGAAATTTTTGATGTTTTTCTACTCCTCTCATGAGCCCAAACAAGTCTCTAAAGGCATGAGTTTGCAACTACTTTACTTTTGGAGAAAATTCAAAACATTCATTATTCAATAGAGCCCAATAGCAAAAATCAGGTTTTGAATGAAGAATCACATTTCTTGGTAGAATCATGCAGGATTGAAATTTTTGATGGTTTTTTACTCCTCTCAACAGCCCAAACAAGTTTCTAAAAGGATGAGTTTGCAACTACTTTACTTTTGGAGAAAATTCAAAACATTCATTATTCAATAGGGCCCAAACTATCAAAAACCAGCGGTTTCAATGAACACACATTTCTTGGTAGAATCATGCAGGACTGAAATTTTTGATGTTTTTCTACTTCTCTCATGAGCCCAAACAAGTCTCTAAAAGCATGAGTTTGCAACTACTTTACTTTTGGAGAAAATTCAAAACATTCATTATTCAATAGAGCCCAATAGCAAAAATCAGGTTTTGAATGAAGAATCACATTTCTTGGTAGAAGCATGCAGGATTGAAATTTTTGATGGTTTTTTACTCCTCTCAACAGCCCAAACAAGTTTCTAAAAGGATGAGTTTGCAACTACATTACTTTTGGAGAAAATTCAAAACATTCATTATTCAATAGGGCCCAAACTATCAAAAACCAGCGGTTTCAATGAACACACATTTCTTGGTAGAATCATGCAGGACTCAAATTTTTGATGTTTTTCTACTCCGCTCATGAGCCCAAACAAGTTTCTAAAAGCATGAGTTTGCAACTACTTTACTTTTGGAGAAAATTCAAAACATTCATTATTCAATAGAGCCCAATAGCAAAAATCAGGTTTTGAATGAAGAATCACATTTCTTGGTAGAATCAAGCAGGATTGAAATTTTTGATGGTTTTTTACTCCTCTCTACAGCCCAAACAAGTTTCTAAAAGGATGAGTTTGCAACTGCTTTACTTTTGGAGAAAATTCAAAACATTCATTATTCAATAGGGCCCAAACTATCAAAAACCAGCGGTTTGAATGAACACACATTTCTTGGTAGAATCATGCAGGACTGAAATTTTTGATGTTTTTCTACTCCTCTCATGAGCCCAAACAAGTTTCTAAAAGCATGAGTTTGCAACTACTTTACTTTTGGAGAAAATTCAAAACATTCATTATTCAATAGAGCCCAATAGCAAAAATCAGGTTTTGAATGAAGAATCACATTTCTTGGTAGAATCATGCAGGATTGAAATTTTTGATGGTTTTTTACTCCTCTCAACAACAGCCCAAACAAGTTTCTAAAAGGATGAGTTTGCAACTAGTTTACTTTTGGAGAACATTCAAAACATTCACTATTCAATAGAGCCCAATAGCAAAAATCAGGTTTTGAATGAAGAATCACATTTCTTGGTAAAATCATGCAGGATTGAAATTTTTGATGGTTTTTTACTCCTCTCAACAGCCCAAACAAGTTTCTAAAAGGATGAGTTTGCAACTACTTTACTTTTGGAGAAAATTCAAAACATTCATTATTCAATAGGGCCCAAACTATCAAAAACCAGCGGTTTCAATGAACACACATTTCTTGGTAGAATCATGCAGGACTGAAATTTTTGATGTTTTTCTACTCCTCTCATGAGCCCAAACAAGTTTCTAAAAGCATGAGTTTGCAACTACTTTACTTTTGGAGAAAATTCAAAACATTCACTTTTCAATAGAGCCCAATAGCAAAAATCAGGTTTTGAATGAAGAATCACATTTCTTGGTAGAATCATGCAGGATTGAAATTTTTGATGGTTTTTTACTCCTCTCAACAGCCCAAACAAGTTTCTAAAAGGATGAGTTTGCAACTACTTTACTTTTGGAGAAAATTCAAAACATTCATTATTCAATAGGGCCCAAACTATAAAAAACCAGCGGTTTCAATGAACACACATTTCTTGGTAGAATCATGCAGGACTGAAATTTTTGATGTTTTTCTACTCCTCTCATGAGCCCAAACAAGTCTCTAAAAGCATGAGTTTGCAACTACTTTACTTTTGGAGAAAATTCAAAACATTCTTTATTCAATAGAGCCCAATAGCAAAAATCAGGTTTTGAATGAAGAATCACATTTCTTGGTAGAATCATGCAGGATTGAAATTTTTGATGGTTTTTTACTCCTCTCAACAGCCCAAACAAGTTTCTAAAAGGATGAGTTTGCAACTACTTTACTTTTGGAGAAAATTCAAAACATTCATTGTTCAATAGGGCCCAAACTATCAAAAACTAGCGGTTTCAATGAACACACATTTCTTGGTAGAATCATGCAGGACTGAAATTTTTGATGTTTTTCTACTCCTCTCATGAGCCCAAACAAGTCTCTAAAAGCATGAGTTTGCAACTACTTTACTTTTGGAGAAAATTCAAAACATTCATTATTCAATAGAGCCCAATAGCAAAAATCAGGTTTTGAATGAAGAATCACATTTCTTGGTAGAAGCATGCAGGATTGAAATTTTTGATGGTTTTTTACTCCTCTCAACAGCCCAAACAAGTTTCTAAAAGGATGAGTTTGCAACTACTTTACTTTTGGAGAAAATTCAAAACATTCATTATTCAATAGGGCCCAAACTATCAAAAACCAGCGGTTTCAATGAACACACATTTCTTGGTAGAATCATGCAGGACTGAAATTTTTGATGTTTTTCTACTCCTCTCATGAGCCCAAACAAGTCTCTAAAAGCATGAGTTTGCAACTACTTTACTTTTGGAGAAAATTCAAAACATTCATTATTCAATAGAGCCCAATAGCAAAAATCAGGTTTTGAATGAAGAATCACATTTCTTGGTAGAATCATGCAGGATTGAAATTTTTGATGGTTTTTTACTCCTCTCAACAGCCCAAACAAGTTTCTAAAAGGATGAGTTTGCAACTACTTTACTTTTGGAGAAAATTCAAAACATTCATTATTCAATAGGGCCCAAACTATCAAAAACCAGCGGTTTCAATGAACACACATTTCTTGGAAGAATCATGCAGGACTGAAATTTTTGATGTTTTTCTACTCCTCTCATGAGCCCAAACAAGTCTCTAAAAGCATGAGTTTGCAACTACTTTACTTTTGGAGAAAATTCAAAACATTCATTATTCAATAGAGCCCAATAGCAAAAATCAGGTTTTGAATGAAGAATCACATTTCTTGGTAGAATCATGCAGGATTGAAATTTTTGATGGTTTTTTACTCCTCTCAACAGCCCAAACAAGTTTCTAAAAGGATGAGTTTGCAAATACTTTACTTTTGGAGAAAATTCAAAACATTCATTATTCAATAGGGCCCAAACTATCAAAAACCAGCGGTTTCAATGAACACACATTTCTTGGTAGAATCATGCAGGACTGAAATTTTCGATGTTTTTCTACTCCTCTCATGAGCCCAAACAAGTCTCTAAAAGCATGAGTTTGCAACTACTTTACTTTTGGAGAAAATTCAAAACATTCATTATTCAATAGAGCCCAATACCAAAAATCAGGTTTTGAATGAAGTAACACATTTCTTGGTAGAATCATGCAGGATTGAAATTTTTGATGGTTTTTTACTCCTCTCAACAGCCCAAACAAGTTTCTAAAAGGATGAGTTTGCAACTACTTTACTTTTGGAGAAAATTCAAAACATTCATTATTCAATAGGGCCCAAACTATCAAAAACCAGCGGTTTCAATGAACACACATTTCTTGGTAGAATCATGCAGGACTGAAATTTTTGATGTCTTTCTACTCCTCTCATGAGCCCAAACAAGTCTCTAAAAGCATGAGTTTGCAACTACTTTACTTTTGGAGAAAATTCAAAACATTCATTATTCAATAGAGCCCAATAGCAAAAATCAGGTTTTGAATGAAGAATCACATTTCTTGGTAAAATCGTGCAGGATTGAAATTTTTGATGGTTTTTTACTCCTCTCAACAGCCCAAACAAGTTTCTAAAAGGATGAGTTTGCAACTACTTTACTTTTGGAGAAAATTCAAAACATTCATTATTCAATAGGGCCCAAACTATCAAAAACCAGCGGTTTCAATGAACACACATTTCTTGGTAGAATCATGCAGGACTGAAATTTTTGATGTTTTTCTACTCCTCTCATGAGCCCAAACAAGTTTCTAAGAGCATGAGTTTGCAACTAGTTTACTTTTGGAGAACATTCAAAACATTCACTATTCAATAGAGCCCAATAGCAAAAATCAGGTTTTGAATGAAGAATCACATTTCTTGGTAAAATCATGCAGGATTGAAATTTTTGATGGTTTTTTACTCCTCTCAACAGCCCAAACAAGTTTCTAAAAGGATGAGTTTGCAACTACTTTACTTTTGGAGAAAATTCAAAACATTCATTATTCAATAGGGCCCAAACTATCAAAAACCAGCGGTTTCAATGAACACACATTTCTTGGTAGAATCATGCAGGACTGAAATTTTTGATGTTTTTCTACTCCTCTCATGAGCCCAAACAAGTCTCTAAAAGCATGAGTTTGCAACTACTTTACTTTTGGAGAAAATTCAAAACATTCATTATTCAATAGAGCCCAATAGCAAAAATCAGGTTTTGAATGAAGAATCACATTTCTTGGTAAAATCATGCATGATTGAAATTTTTGATGGTTTTTTACTCCTCTCAACAGCCCAAACAAGTTTCTAAAAGGATGAGTTTGCAACTACTTTACTTTTGGAGAAAATTCAAAACATTCATTATTCAATAGGGCCCAAACTATCAAAAACCAGCGGTTTCAATGAACACACATTTCTTGGTAGAATCATGCAGGACTGAAATTTTTGATGTTTTTCTACTCCTCTCATGAGCCCAAACAAGTTTCTAAAAGCATGAGTTTGCAACTAGTTTACTTTTGGAGAACATTCAAAACATTCACTATTCAATAGAGCCCAATAGCAAAAATCAGGTTTTGAATGAAGAATCACATTTCTTGGTAAAATCATGCATGATTGAAATTTTTGATGGTTTTTTACTCCTCTCAACAGCCCAAACAAGTTTCTAAAAGGATGAGTTTGCAACTACTTTACTTTTGGAGAAAATTCAAAACATTCATTATTCAATAGGGCCCAAACTATCAAAAACCAGCGGTTTCAATGAACACACATTTCTTGGTAGAATCATGCAGGACTGAAATTTTTGATGTTTTTCTACTCCTCTCATGAGCCCAAACAAGTCTCTAAAGGCATGAGTTTGCAACTACTTTACTTTTGGAGAAAATTCAAAACATTCATTATTCAATAGAGCCCAATAGCAAAAATCAGGTTTTGAATGAAGAATCACATTTCTTGGTAGAATCATGCAGGATTGAAATTTTTGATGGTTTTTTACTCCTCTCAACAGCCCAAACAAGTTTCTAAAAGGATGAGTTTGCAACTACTTTACTTTTGGAGAAAATTCAAAACATTCATTATTCAATAGGGCCCAAACTATCAAAAACCAGCGGTTTGAATGAACACACATTTCTTGGTAGAATCATGCAGGACTGAAATTTTTGATGTTTTTCTACTCCTCTCATGAGCCCAAACAAGTCTCTAAAAGCATGAGTTTGCAACTACTTTACTTTTGGAGAAAATTCAAAACATTCATTATTCAATAGAGCCCAATAGCAAAAATCAGGTTTTGAATGAAGAATCACATTTCTTGGTAGAAGCATGCAGGATTGAAATTTTTGATGGTTTTTTACTCCTCTCAACAGCCCAAACAAGTTTCTAAAAGGATGAGTTTGCAACTACTTTACTTTTGGAGAAAATTCAAAACATTCATTATTCAATAGGGCCCAAACTATCAAAAACCAGCGGTTTCAATGAACACACATTTCTTGGTAGAATCATGCAGGACTGAAATTTTTGATGTTTTTCTACTCCTCTCATGAGCCCAAACAAGTCTCTAAAAGCATGAGTTTGCAACTACTTTACTTTTGGAGAAAATTCAAAACATTCACTTTTCAATAGAGCCCAATAGCAAAAATCAGGTTTTGAATGAAGAATCACATTTCTTGGTAGAATCATGCAGGATTGAAATTTTTGATGGTTTTTTACTCCTCTCAACAGCCCAAACAAGTTTCTAAAAGGATGAGTTTGCAACTACTTTACTTTTGGAGAAAATTCAAAACATTCATTATTCAATAGGGCCCAAACTATCAAAAACCAGCGGTTTCAATGAACACACATTTCTTGGTAGAATCATGCAGGACTGAAATTTTTGATGTTTTTCTACTCCTCTCATGAGCCCAAACAAGTCTCTAAAAGCATGAGTTTGCAACTACTTTACTTTTGGAGAAAATTCAAAACATTCATTATTCAATAGAGCCCAATAGCAAAAATCAGGTTTTGAATGAAGAATCACATTTCTTGGTAGAAGCATGCAGGATTGAAATTTTTGATGGTTTTTTACTCCTCTCAACAGCCCAAACAAGTTTCTAAAAGGATGAGTTTGCAACTACTTTACTTTTGGAGAAAATTCAAAACATTCATTATTCAATAGGGCCCAAACTATCAAAAACCAGCGGTTTCAATGAACACACATTTCTTGGTAGAGTCATGCAGGACTGAAATTTTTGATGTTTTTCTACTCTCATGAGCCCAAACAAGTCTCTAAAAGCATGAGTTTGCAACTACTTTACTTTTGGAGAAAATTCAAAACATTCATTATTCAATAGAGCCCAATAGCAAAAATCAGGTTTTGAATGAAGAATCACATTTCTTGGTAGAATCATGCAGGATTGAAATTTTTGATGGTTTTTTACTCCTCTCAACAGCCCAAACAAGTTTCTAAAAGGATGAGTTTGCAACTACTTTACTTTTGGAGAAAATTCAAAACATTCATTATTCAATAGGGCCCAAACTATCAAAAACCAGCGGTTTCAATGAACACACATTTATTGGATGAATCATGCAGGACTGAAATTTTTGATGTTTTTCTACTCCTCTCATGAGCCCAAACAAGTCTCTAAAAGCATGAGTTTGCAACTACTTTACTTTTGGAGAAAATTCAAAACATTCATTATTCAATAGAGCCCAATAGCAAAAATCAGGTTTTGAATGAAGAATCACATTTCTTGGTAGAATCATGCAGGATTGCAATTTTTGATGGTTTTTTACTCCTCTCAACAGCCCAAACAAGTTTCTAAAAGGATGAGTTTGCAAATACTTTACTTTTGGAGAAAATTCAAAACATTCATTATTCAATAGGGCCCAAACTATCAAAAACCAGCGGTTTCAATGAACACACATTTCTTGGTAGAATCATGCAGGACTGAAATTTTTGATGTTTTTCTACTCCTCTCATGAGCCCAAACAAGTCTCTAAAAGCATGAGTTTGCAACTACTTTACTTTTGGAGAAAATTCAAAACATTCATTATTCAATAGAGCCCAATAGTAAAAATCAGGTTTTGAATGAAGTATCACATTTCTTGGTAGAATCATGCAGGATTGAAATTTTTGATGGTTTTTTACTCCTCTCAACAGCCCAAACAAGTTTCTAAAAGGATGAGTTTGCAACTACTTTACTTTTGGAGAAAATTCAAAACATTCATTATTCAATAGGGCCCAAACTATCAAAAACCAGCGGTTTCAATGAACACACATTTCTTGGTAGAATCATGCAGGACTGAAATTTTTGATGTTTTTCTACTCCTCTCATGAGCCCAAACAAGTCTCTAAAAGCATGAGTTTGCAACTACTTTACTTTTGGAGAAAATTCAAAACATTCATTATTCAATAGAGCCCAATAGCAAAAATCAGGTTTTGAATGAAGAATCACATTTCTTGGTAAAATCGTGCAGGATTGAAATTTTTGATGGTTTTTTACTCCTCTCAACAGCCCAAACAAGTTTCTAAAAGGATGAGTTTGCAACTACTTTACTTTTGGAGAAAATTCAAAACATTCATTATTCAATAGGGCCCAAACTATCAAAAACCAGCGGTTTCAATGAACACACATTTCTTGGTAGAATCATGCAGGACTGAAATTTTTGATGTTTTTCTACTCCTCTCATGAGCCCAAACAAGTTTCTAAAAGCATGAGTTTGCAACTAGTTTACTTTTGGAGAACATTCAAAACATTCACTATTCAATAGAGCCCAATAGCAAAAATCAGGTTTTGAATGAAGAATCACATTTCTTGGTAAAATCATGCAGGATTGAAATTTTTGATGGTTTTTTACTCCTCTCAACAGCCCAAACAAGTTTCTAAAAGGATGAGTTTGCAACTACTTTACTTTTGGAGAAAATTCAAAACATTCATTATTCAATAGGGCCCAAACTATCAAAAACCAGCGGTTTCAATGAACACACATTTCTTGGTAGAATCATGCAGGACTGAAATTTTTGATGTTTTTCTACTCCTCTCATGAGCCCAAACAAGTCTCTAAAGGCATGAGTTTGCAACTACTTTACTTTTGGAGAAAATTCAAAACATTCATTATTCAATAGAGCCCAATAGCAAAAATCAGGTTTTGAATGAAGAATCACATTTCTTGGTAGAATCATGCAGGATTGAAATTTTTGATGGTTTTTTACTCCTCTCAACAGCCCAAACAAGTTTCTAAAAGGATGAGTTTGCAACTACTTTACTTTTGGAGAAAATTCAAAACATTCATTATTCAATAGGGCCCAAACTATCAAAAACCAGCGGTTTCAATGAACACACATTTCTTGGTAGAATCATGCAGGACTGAAATTTTTGATGTTTTTCTACTTCTCTCATGAGCCCAAACAAGTCTCTAAAAGCATGAGTTTGCAACTACTTTACTTTTGGAGAAAATTCAAAACATTCATTATTCAATAGAGCCCAATAGCAAAAATCAGGTTTTGAATGAAGAATCACATTTCTTGGTAGAAGCATGCAGGATTGAAATTTTTGATGGTTTTTTACTCCTCTCAACAGCCCAAACAAGTTTCTAAAAGGATGAGTTTGCAACTACATTACTTTTGGAGAAAATTCAAAACATTCATTATTCAATAGGGCCCAAACTATCAAAAACCAGCGGTTTCAATGAACACACATTTCTTGGTAGAATCATGCAGGACTCAAATTTTTGATGTTTTTCTACTCCGCTCATGAGCCCAAACAAGTTTCTAAAAGCATGAGTTTGCAACTACTTTACTTTTGGAGAAAATTCAAAACATTCATTATTCAATAGAGCCCAATAGCAAAAATCAGGTTTTGAATGAAGAATCACATTTCTTGGTAGAATCAAGCAGGATTGAAATTTTTGATGGTTTTTTACTCCTCTCTACAGCCCAAACAAGTTTCTAAAAGGATGAGTTTGCAACTGCTTTACTTTTGGAGAAAATTCAAAACATTCATTATTCAATAGGGCCCAAACTATCAAAAACCAGCGGTTTGAATGAACACACATTTCTTGGTAGAATCATGCAGGACTGAAATTTTTGATGTTTTTCTACTCCTCTCATGAGCCCAAACAAGTTTCTAAAAGCATGAGTTTGCAACTACTTTACTTTTGGAGAAAATTCAAAACATTCATTATTCAATAGAGCCCAATAGCAAAAATCAGGTTTTGAATGAAGAATCACATTTCTTGGTAGAATCATGCAGGATTGAAATTTTTGATGGTTTTTTACTCCTCTCAACAGCCCAAACAAGATTCTAAAAGGATGAGTTTGCAACTACTTTACTTTTGGAGAAAATTCAAAACATTCATTATTCAATAGGGCCCAAACTATCAAAAACCAGCGGTTTCAATGAACACACATTTCTTGGTAGAATCATGCAGGACTGAAATTTTTGATGTTTTTCTACTCCTCTCATGAGCCCAAACAAGTTTCTAAAAGCATGAGTTTGCAACTACTTTACTTTTGGAGAAAATTCAAAACATTCATTATTCAATAGAGCCCAATAGCAAAAATCAGGTTTTGAATGAAGAATCAGATTTCTTGGTAGAATCATGCAGGATTGAAATTTTTGATGGTTTTTTACTCCTCTCAACAGCACAAACAAGTTTCTAAAAGGATGAGTTTGCAACTACTTTACTTTTGGAGAAAATTCAAAACATTCATTATTCAATAGAGCCCAATAGCAAAAATCAGGTTTTGAATGAAGAATCACATTTCTTGGTAGAATCATGCAGGATTGAAATTTTTGGTGGTTTTTTACTCCTCTCAACAGCCCAAACAAGTTTCTAAAAGGATGAGTTTGCAACTACTTTACTTTTGGAGAAAATTCAAAACATTCATTATTCAATAGGGCCCAAACTATCAAAAACCAGCGGTTTCAATGAACACACATTTCTTGGTAGAATCATGCAGGACTGAAATTTTTGATGTTTTTCTACTCCTCTCATGAGCCCAAACAAGTTTCTAAAAGCATGAGTTTGCAACTAGTTTACTTTTGGAGAACATTCAAAACATTCACTATTCAATAGAGCCCAATAGCAAAAATCAGGTTTTGAATGAAGAATCACATTTCTTGGTAAAATCATGCAGGATTGAAATTTTTGATGGTTTTTTACTCCTCTCAACAGCCCAAACAAGTTTCTAAAAGGATGAGTTTGCAACTACTTTACTTTTGGAGAAAATTCAAAACATTCATTATTCAATAGGGCCCAAACTATCAAAAACCAGCGGATTCAATGAACACACATTTCTTGGTAGAATCATGCAGGACTGAAATTTTTGATGTTTTTCTACTCCTCTCATGAGCCCAAACAAGTCTCTAAAGGCATGAGTTTGCAACTACTTTACTTTTGGAGAAAATTCAAAACATTCATTATTCAATAGAGCCCAATAGCAAAAATCAGGTTTTGAATGAAGAATCACATTTCTTGGTAGAATCATGCAGGATTGAAATTTTTGATGGTTTTTTACTCCTCTCAACAGCCCAAACAAGTTTCTAAAAGGATGAGTTTGCAACTACTTTACTTTTGGAGAAAATTCAAAACATTCATTATTCAATAGGGCCCAAACTATCAAAAACCAGCGGTTTCAATGAACACACATTTCTTGGTAGAATCATGCAGGACTGAAATTTTTGATGTTTTTCTACTTCTCTCATGAGCCCAAACAAGTCTCTAAAAGCATGAGTTTGCAACTACTTTACTTTTGGAGAAAATTCAAAACATTCATTATTCAATAGAGCCCAATAGCAAAAATCAGGTTTTGAATGAAGAATCACATTTCTTGGTAGAAGCACGCAGGATTGAAATTTTTGATGGTTTTTTACTCCTCTCAACAGCCCAAACAAGTTTCTAAAAGGATGAGTTTGCAACTACATTACTTTTGGAGAAAATTCAAAACATTCATTATTCAATAGGGCCCAAACTATCAAAAACCAGCGGTTTCAATGAACACACATTTCTTGGTAGAATCATGCAGGACTCAAATTTTTGATGTTTTTCTACTCCGCTCATGAGCCCAAACAAGTTTCTAAAAGCATGAGTTTGCAACTACTTTACTTTTGGAGAAAATTCAAAACATTCATTATTCAATAGAGCCCAATAGCAAAAATCAGGTTTTGAATGAAGAATCACATTTCTTGATAGAATCAAGCAGGATTGAAATTTTTGATGGTTTTTTACTCCTCTCTACAGCCCAAACAAGTTTCTAAAAGGATGAGTTTGCAACTGCTTTACTTTTGGAGAAAATTCAAAACATTCATTATTCAATAGGGCCCAAACTATCAAAAACCAGCGGTTTGAATGAACACACATTTCTTGGTAGAATCATGCAGGACTGAAATTTTTGATGTTTTTCTACTCCTCTCATGAGCCCAAACAAGTTTCTAAAAGCATGAGTTTGCAACTAGTTTACTTTTGGAGAACATTCAAAACATTCACTATTCAATAGAGCCCAATAGCAAAAATCAGGTTTTGAATGAAGAATCACATTTCTTGGTAAAATCATGCAGGATTGAAATTTTTGATGGTTTTTTACTCCTCTCAACAGCCCAAACAAGTTTCTAAAAGGATGAGTTTGCAACTACTTTACTTTTGGAGAAAATTCAAAACATTCATTATTCAATAGGGCCCAAACTATCAAAAACCAGCGGTTTCAATGAACACACATTTCTTGGTAGAATCATGCAGGACTGAAATTTTTGATGTTTTTCTACTCCTCTCATGAGCCCAAACAAGTCTCTAAAGGCATGAGTTTGCAACTACTTTACTTTTGGAGAAAATTCAAAACATTCATTATTCAATAGAGCCCAATAGCAAAAATCAGGTTTTGAATGAAGAATCACATTTCTTGGTAGAATCATGCAGGATTGAAATTTTTGATGGTTTTTTACTCCTCTCAACAGCCCAAACAAGTTTCTAAAAGGATGAGTTTGCAACTACTTTACTTTTGGAGAAAATTCAAAACATTCATTATTCAATAGGGCCCAAACTATCAAAAACCAGCGGTTTCAATGAACACACATTTCTTGGTAGAATCATGCAGGACTGAAATTTTTGATGTTTTTCTACTTCTCTCATGAGCCCAAACAAGTCTCTAAAAGCATGAGTTTGCAACTACTTTACTTTTGGAGAAAATTCAAAACATTCATTATTCAATAGAGCCCAATAGCAAAAATCAGGTTTTGAATGAAGAATCACATTTCTTGGTAGAAGCATGCAGGATTGAAATTTTGGATGGTTTTTTACTCCTCTCAACAGCCCAAACAAGTTTCTAAAAGGATGAGTTTGCAACTACATTACTTTTGGAGAAAATTCAAAACATTCATTATTCAATAGGGCCCAAACTATCAAAAACCAGCGGTTTCAATGAACACACATTTCTTGGTAGAATCATGCAGGACTCAAATTTTTGATGTTTTTCTACTCCGCTCATGAGCCCAAACAAGTTTCTAAAAGCATGAGTTTGCAACTACTTTACTTTTGGAGAAAATTCAAAACATTCATTATTCAATAGAGCCCAATAGCAAAAATCAGGTTTTGAATGAAGAATCACATTTCTTGGTAGAATCAAGCAGGATTGAAATTTTTGATGGTTTTTTACTCCTCTCTACAGCCCAAACAAGTTTCTAAAAGGATGAGTTTGCAACTGCTTTACTTTTGGAGAAAATTCAAAACATTCATTATTCAATAGGGCCCAAACTATCAAAAACCAGCGGTTTGAATGAACACACATTTCTTGGTAGAATCATGCAGGACTGAAATTTTTGATGTTTTTCTACTCCTCTCATGAGCCCAAACAAGTTTCTAAAAGCATGAGTTTGCAACTACTTTACTTTTGGAGAAAATTCAAAACATTCATTATTCAATAGAGCCCAATAGCAAAAATCAGGTTTTGAATGAAGAATCACATTTCTTGGTAGAATCATGCAGGATTGAAATTTTTGATGGTTTTTTACTCCTCTCAACAGCCCAAACAAGATTCTAAAAGGATGAGTTTGCAACTACTTTACTTTTGGAGAAAATTCAAAACATTCATTATTCAATAGGGCCCAAACTATCAAAAACCAGCGGTTTCAATGAACACACATTTCTTGGTAGAATCATGCAGGACTGAAATTTTTGATGTTTTTCTACTCCTCTCATGAGCCCAAACAAGTTTCTAAAAGCATGAGTTTGCAACTACTTTACTTTTGGAGAAAATTCAAAACATTCATTATTCAATAGAGCCCAATAGCAAAAATCAGGTTTTGAATGAAGAATCAGATTTCTTGGTAGAATCATGCAGGATTGAAATTTTTGATGGTTTTTTACTCCTCTCAACAGCACAAACAAGTTTCTAAAAGGATGAGTTTGCAACTACTTTACTTTTGGAGAAAATTCAAAACATTCATTATTCAATAGAGCCCAATAGCAAAAATCAGGTTTTGAATGAAGAATCACATTTCTTGGTAGAATCATGCAGGATTGAAATTTTTGGTGGTTTTTTACTCCTCTCAACAGCCCAAACAAGTTTCTAAAAGGATGAGTTTGCAACTACTTTACTTTTGGAGAAAATTCAAAACATTCATTATTCAATAGGGCCCAAACTATCAAAAACCAGCGGTTTCAATGAACACACATTTCTTGGTAGAATCATGCAGGACTGAAATTTTTGATGTTTTTCTACTCCTCTCATGAGCCCAAACAAGTTTCTAAAAGCATGAGTTTGCAACTAGTTTACTTTTGGAGAACATTCAAAACATTCACTATTCAATAGAGCCCAATAGCAAAAATCAGGTTTTGAATGAAGAATCACATTTCTTGGTAAAATCATGCAGGATTGAAATTTTTGATGGTTTTTTACTCCTCTCAACAGCCCAAACAAGTTTCTAAAAGGATGAGTTTGCAACTACTTTACTTTTGGAGAAAATTCAAAACATTCATTATTCAATAGGGCCCAAACTATCAAAAACCAGCGGTTTCAATGAACACACATTTCTTGGTAGAATCATGCAGGACTGAAATTTTTGATGTTTTTCTACTCCTCTCATGAGCCCAAACAAGTCTCTAAAGGCATGAGTTTGCAACTACTTTACTTTTGGAGAAAATTCAAAACATTCATTATTCAATAGAGCCCAATAGCAAAAATCAGGTTTTGAATGAAGAATCACATTTCTTGGTAGAATCATGCAGGATTGAAATTTTTGATGGTTTTTTACTCCTCTCAACAGCCCAAACAAGTTTCTAAAAGGATGAGTTTGCAACTACTTTACTTTTGGAGAAAATTCAAAACATTCATTATTCAATAGGGCCCAAACTATCAAAAACCAGCGGTTTCAATGAACACACATTTCTTGGTAGAATCATGCAGGACTGAAATTTTTGATGTTTTTCTACTTCTCTCATGAGCCCAAACAAGTCTCTAAAAGCATGAGTTTGCAACTACTTTACTTTTGGAGAAAATTCAAAACATTCATTATTCAATAGAGCCCAATAGCAAAAATCAGGTTTTGAATGAAGAATCACATTTCTTGGTAGAAGCACGCAGGATTGAAATTTTTGATGGTTTTTTACTCCTCTCAACAGCCCAAACAAGTTTCTAAAAGGATGAGTTTGCAACTACATTACTTTTGGAGAAAATTCAAAACATTCATTATTCAATAGGGCCCAAACTATCAAAAACCAGCGGTTTCAATGAACACACATTTCTTGGTAGAATCATGCAGGACTCAAATTTTTGATGTTTTTCTACTCCGCTCATGAGCCCAAACAAGTTTCTAAAAGCATGAGTTTGCAACTACTTTACTTTTGGAGAAAATTCAAAACATTCATTATTCAATAGAGCCCAATAGCAAAAATCAGGTTTTGAATGAAGAATCACATTTCTTGATAGAATCAAGCAGGATTGAAATTTTTGATGGTTTTTTACTCCTCTCTACAGCCCAAACAAGTTTCTAAAAGGATGAGTTTGCAACTGCTTTACTTTTGGAGAAAATTCAAAACATTCATTATTCAATAGGGCCCAAACTATCAAAAACCAGCGGTTTGAATGAACACACATTTCTTGGTAGAATCATGCAGGACTGAAATTTTTGATGTTTTTCTACTCCTCTCATGAGCCCAAACAAGTTTCTAAAAGCATGAGTTTGCAACTAGTTTACTTTTGGAGAACATTCAAAACATTCACTATTCAATAGAGCCCAATAGCAAAAATCAGGTTTTGAATGAAGAATCACATTTCTTGGTAAAATCATGCAGGATTGAAATTTTTGATGGTTTTTTACTCCTCTCAACAGCCCAAACAAGTTTCTAAAAGGATGAGTTTGCAACTACTTTACTTTTGGAGAAAATTCAAAACATTCATTATTCAATAGGGCCCAAACTATCAAAAACCAGCGGTTTCAATGAACACACATTTCTTGGTAGAATCATGCAGGACTGAAATTTTTGATGTTTTTCTACTCCTCTCATGAGCCCAAACAAGTCTCTAAAGGCATGAGTTTGCAACTACTTTACTTTTGGAGAAAATTCAAAACATTCATTATTCAATAGAGCCCAATAGCAAAAATCAGGTTTTGAATGAAGAATCACATTTCTTGGTAGAATCATGCAGGATTGAAATTTTTGATGGTTTTTTACTCCTCTCAACAGCCCAAACAAGTTTCTAAAAGGATGAGTTTGCAACTACTTTACTTTTGGAGAAAATTCAAAACATTCATTATTCAATAGGGCCCAAACTATCAAAAACCAGCGGTTTCAATGAACACACATTTCTTGGTAGAATCATGCAGGACTGAAATTTTTGATGTTTTTCTACTTCTCTCATGAGCCCAAACAAGTCTCTAAAAGCATGAGTTTGCAACTACTTTACTTTTGGAGAAAATTCAAAACATTCATTATTCAATAGAGCCCAATAGCAAAAATCAGGTTTTGAATGAAGAATCACATTTCTTGGTAGAAGCATGCAGGATTGAAATTTTGGATGGTTTTTTACTCCTCTCAACAGCCCAAACAAGTTTCTAAAAGGATGAGTTTGCAACTACATTACTTTTGGAGAAAATTCAAAACATTCATTATTCAATAGGGCCCAAACTATCAAAAACCAGCGGTTTCAATGAACACACATTTCTTGGTAGAATCATGCAGGACTCAAATTTTTGATGTTTTTCTACTCCGCTCATGAGCCCAAACAAGTTTCTAAAAGCATGAGTTTGCAACTACTTTACTTTTGGAGAAAATTCAAAACATTCATTATTCAATAGAGCCCAATAGCAAAAATCAGGTTTTGAATGAAGAATCACATTTCTTGGTAGAATCAAGCAGGATTGAAATTTTTGATGGTTTTTTACTCCTCTCTACAGCCCAAACAAGTTTCTAAAAGGATGAGTTTGCAACTGCTTTACTTTTGGAGAAAATTCAAAACATTCATTATTCAATAGGGCCCAAACTATCAAAAACCAGCGGTTTGAATGAACACACATTTCTTGGTAGAATCATGCAGGACTGAAATTTTTGATGTTTTTCTACTCCTCTCATGAGCCCAAACAAGTTTCTAAAAGCATGAGTTTGCAACTACTTTACTTTTGGAGAAAATTCAAAACATTCATTATTCAATAGAGCCCAATAGCAAAAATCAGGTTTTGAATGAAGAATCACATTTCTTGGTAGAATCATGCAGGATTGAAATTTTTGATGGTTTTTTACTCCTCTCAACAGCCCAAACAAGATTCTAAAAGGATGAGTTTGCAACTACTTTACTTTTGGAGAAAATTCAAAACATTCATTATTCAATAGGGCCCAAACTATCAAAAACCAGCGGTTTCAATGAACACACATTTCTTGGTAGAATCATGCAGGACTGAAATTTTTGATGTTTTTCTACTCCTCTCATGAGCCCAAACAAGTTTCTAAAAGCATGAGTTTGCAACTACTTTACTTTTGGAGAAAATTCAAAACATTCATTATTCAATAGAGCCCAATAGCAAAAATCAGGTTTTGAATGAAGAATCAGATTTCTTGGTAGAATCATGCAGGATTGAAATTTTTGATGGTTTTTTACTCCTCTCAACAGCACAAACAAGTTTCTAAAAGGATGAGTTTGCAACTACTTTACTTTTGGAGAAAATTCAAAACATTCATTATTCAATAGAGCCCAATAGCAAAAATCAGGTTTTGAATGAAGAATCACATTTCTTGGTAGAATCATGCAGGATTGAAATTTTTGGTGGTTTTTTACTCCTCTCAACAGCCCAAACAAGTTTCTAAAAGGATGAGTTTGCAACTACTTTACTTTTGGAGAAAATTCAAAACATTCATTATTCAATAGGGCCCAAACTATCAAAAACCAGCGGTTTCAATGAACACACATTTCTTGGTAGAATCATGCAGGACTGAAATTTTTGATGTTTTTCTACTCCTCTCATGAGCCCAAACAAGTTTCTAAAAGCATGAGTTTGCAACTAGTTTACTTTTGGAGAACATTCAAAACATTCACTATTCAATAGAGCCCAATAGCAAAAATCAGGTTTTGAATGAAGAATCACATTTCTTGGTAAAATCATGCAGGATTGAAATTTTTGATGGTTTTTTACTCCTCTCAACAGCCCAAACAAGTTTCTAAAAGGATGAGTTTGCAACTACTTTACTTTTGGAGAAAATTCAAAACATTCATTATTCAATAGGGCCCAAACTATCAAAAACCAGCGGTTTCAATGAACACACATTTCTTGGTAGAATCATGCAGGACTGAAATTTTTGATGTTTTTCTACTCCTCTCATGAGCCCAAACAAGTCTCTAAAGGCATGAGTTTGCAACTACTTTACTTTTGGAGAAAATTCAAAACATTCATTATTCAATAGAGCCCAATAGCAAAAATCAGGTTTTGAATGAAGAATCACATTTCTTGGTAGAATCATGCAGGATTGAAATTTTTGATGGTTTTTTACTCCTCTCAACAGCCCAAACAAGTTTCTAAAAGGATAAGTTTGCAACTACTTTACTTTTGGAGAAAATTCAAAACATTCATTATTCAATAGGGCCCAAACTATCAAAAACCAGCGGTTTCAATGAACACACATTTCTTGGTAGAATCATGCAGGACTGAAATTTTTGATGTTTTTCTACTTCTCTCATGAGCCCAAACAAGTCTCTAAAAGCATGAGTTTGCAACTACTTTACTTTTGGAGAAAATTCAAAACATTCATTATTCAATAGAGCCCAATAGCAAAAATCAGGTTTTGAATGAAGAATCACATTTCTTGGTAGAAGCATGCAGGATTGAAATTTTTGATGGTTTTTTACTCCTCTCAACAGCCCAAACAAGTTTCTAAAAGGATGAGTTTGCAACTACATTACTTTTGGAGAAAATTCAAAACATTCATTATTCAATAGGGCCCAAACTATCAAAAACCAGCGGTTTCAATGAACACACATTTCTTGGTAGAATCATGCAGGACTCAAATTTTTGATGTTTTTCTACTCCGCTCATGAGCCCAAACAAGTTTCTAAAAGCATGAGTTTGCAACTACTTTACTTTTGGAGAAAATTCAAAACATTCATTATTCAATAGAGCCCAATAGCAAAAATCAGGTTTTGAATGAAGAATCAGATTTCTTGGTAGAATCATGCAGGATTGAAATTTTTGATGGTTTTTTACTCCTCTCAACAGCACAAACAAGTTTCTAAAAGGATGAGTTTGCAACTACTTTACTTTTGGAGAAAATTCAAAACATTCATTATTCAATAGAGCCCAATAGCAAAAATCAGGTTTTGAATGAAGAATCACATTTCTTGGTAGAATCATGCAGGATTGAAATTTTTGGTGGTTTTTTACTCCTCTCAACAGCCCAAACAAGTTTCTAAAAGGATGAGTTTGCAACTACTTTACTTTTGGAGAAAATTCAAAACATTCATTATTCAATAGGGCCCAAACTATCAAAAACCAGCGGTTTCAATGAACACACATTTCTTGGTAGAATCATGCAGGACTGAAATTTTTGATGTTTTTCTACTCCTCTCATGAGCCCAAACAAGTTTCTAAAAGCATGAGTTTGCAACTAGTTTACTTTTGGAGAACATTCAAAACATTCATTATTCAATAGAGCCCAATAGCAAAAATCAGGTTTTGAATGAAGAATCACATTTCTTGGTAGAATCATGCAGGATTGAAATTTTTGATGGTTTTTTACTCCTCTCAACAGCCCAAACAAGTTTCTAAAAGGATGAGTTTGCAACTACTTTACTTTTGGAGAAAATTCAAAACATTCATTATTCAATAGGGCCCAAACTATCAAAAACCAGCGGTTTCAATGAACACACATTTCTTGGTAGAATCATGCAGGACTGAAATTTTTGATGTTTTTCTACTTCTCTCATGAGCCCAAACAAGTCTCTAAAAGCATGAGTTTGCAACTACTTTACTTTTGGAGAAAATTCAAAACATTCATTATTCAATAGAGCCCAATAGCAAAAATCAGGTTTTGAATGAAGAATCACATTTCTTGGTAGAAGCACGCAGGATTGAAATTTTTGATGGTTTTTTACTCCTCTCAACAGCCCAAACAAGTTTCTAAAAGGATGAGTTTGCAACTACATTACTTTTGGAGAAAATTCAAAACATTCATTATTCAATAGGGCCCAAACTATCAAAAACCAGCGGTTTCAATGAACACACATTTCTTGGTAGAATCATGCAGGACTCAAATTTTTGATGTTTTTCTACTCCGCTCATGAGCCCAAACAAGTTTCTAAAAGCATGAGTTTGCAACTACTTTACTTTTGGAGAAAATTCAAAACATTCATTATTCAATAGAGCCCAATAGCAAAAATCAGGTTTTGAATGAAGAATCACATTTCTTGATAGAATCAAGCAGGATTGAAATTTTTGATGGTTTTTTACTCCTCTCTACAGCCCAAACAAGTTTCTAAAAGGATGAGTTTGCAACTGCTTTACTTTTGGAGAAAATTCAAAACATTCATTATTCAATAGGGCCCAAACTATCAAAAACCAGCGGTTTGAATGAACACACATTTCTTGGTAGAATCATGCAGGACTGAAATTTTTGATGTTTTTCTACTCCTCTCATGAGCCCAAACAAGTTTCTAAAAGCATGAGTTTGCAACTAGTTTACTTTTGGAGAACATTCAAAACATTCACTATTCAATAGAGCCCAATAGCAAAAATCAGGTTTTGAATGAAGAATCACATTTCTTGGTAAAATCATGCAGGATTGAAATTTTTGATGGTTTTTTACTCCTCTCAACAGCCCAAACAAGTTTCTAAAAGGATGAGTTTGCAACTACTTTACTTTTGGAGAAAATTCAAAACATTCATTATTCAATAGGGCCCAAACTATCAAAAACCAGCGGTTTCAATGAACACACATTTCTTGGTAGAATCATGCAGGACTGAAATTTTTGATGTTTTTCTACTCCTCTCATGAGCCCAAACAAGTCTCTAAAGGCATGAGTTTGCAACTACTTTACTTTTGGAGAAAATTCAAAACATTCATTATTCAATAGAGCCCAATAGCAAAAATCAGGTTTTGAATGAAGAATCACATTTCTTGGTAGAATCATGCAGGATTGAAATTTTTGATGGTTTTTTACTCCTCTCAACAGCCCAAACAAGTTTCTAAAAGGATGAGTTTGCAACTACTTTACTTTTGGAGAAAATTCAAAACATTCATTATTCAATAGGGCCCAAACTATCAAAAACCAGCGGTTTCAATGAACACACATTTCTTGGTAGAATCATGCAGGACTGAAATTTTTGATGTTTTTCTACTTCTCTCATGAGCCCAAACAAGTCTCTAAAAGCATGAGTTTGCAACTACTTTACTTTTGGAGAAAATTCAAAACATTCATTATTCAATAGAGCCCAATAGCAAAAATCAGGTTTTGAATGAAGAATCACATTTCTTGGTAGAAGCATGCAGGATTGAAATTTTGGATGGTTTTTTACTCCTCTCAACAGCCCAAACAAGTTTCTAAAAGGATGAGTTTGCAACTACATTACTTTTGGAGAAAATTCAAAACATTCATTATTCAATAGGGCCCAAACTATCAAAAACCAGCGGTTTCAATGAACACACATTTCTTGGTAGAATCATGCAGGACTCAAATTTTTGATGTTTTTCTACTCCGCTCATGAGCCCAAACAAGTTTCTAAAAGCATGAGTTTGCAACTACTTTACTTTTGGAGAAAATTCAAAACATTCATTATTCATTAGAGCCCAATAGCAAAAATCAGGTTTTGAATGAAGAATCACATTTCTTGGTAGAATCAAGCAGGATTGAAATTTTTGATGGTTTTTTACTCCTCTCTACAGCCCAAACAAGTTTCTAAAAGGATGAGTTTGCAACTGCTTTACTTTTGGAGAAAATTCAAAACATTCATTATTCAATAGGGCCCAAACTATCAAAAACCAGCGGTTTGAATGAACACACATTTCTTGGTAGAATCATGCAGGACTGAAATTTTTGATGTTTTTCTACTCCTCTCATGAGCCCAAACAAGTTTCTAAAAGCATGAGTTTGCAACTACTTTACTTTTGGAGAAAATTCAAAACATTCATTATTCAATAGAGCCCAATAGCAAAAATCAGGTTTTGAATGAAGAATCACATTTCTTGGTAGAATCATGCAGGATTGAAATTTTTGATGGTTTTTTACTCCTCTCAACAGCCCAAACAAGATTCTAAAAGGATGAGTTTGCAACTACTTTACTTTTGGAGAAAATTCAAAACATTCATTATTCAATAGGGCCCAAACTATCAAAAACCAGCGGTTTCAATGAACACACATTTCTTGGTAGAATCATGCAGGACTGAAATTTTTGATGTTTTTCTACTCCTCTCATGAGCCCAAACAAGTTTCTAAAAGCATGAGTTTGCAACTACTTTACTTTTGGAGAAAATTCAAAACATTCATTATTCAATAGAGCCCAATAGCAAAAATCAGGTTTTGAATGAAGAATCAGATTTCTTGGTAGAATCATGCAGGATTGAAATTTTTGATGGTTTTTTACTCCTCTCAACAGCACAAACAAGTTTCTAAAAGGATGAGTTTGCAACTACTTTACTTTTGGAGAAAATTCAAAACATTCATTATTCAATAGAGCCCAATAGCAAAAATCAGGTTTTGAATGAAGAATCACATTTCTTGGTAGAATCATGCAGGATTGAAATTTTTGGTGGTTTTTTACTCCTCTCAACAGCCCAAACAAGTTTCTAAAAGGATGAGTTTGCAACTACTTTACTTTTGGAGAAAATTCAAAACATTCATTATTCAATAGGGCCCAAACTATCAAAAACCAGCGGTTTCAATGAACACACATTTCTTGGTAGAATCATGCAGGACTGAAATTTTTGATGTTTTTCTACTCCTCTCATGAGCCCAAACAAGTTTCTAAAAGCATGAGTTTGCAACTAGTTTACTTTTGGAGAACATTCAAAACATTCACTATTCAATAGAGCCCAATAGCAAAAATCAGGTTTTGAATGAAGAATCACATTTCTTGGTAAAATCATGCAGGATTGAAATTTTTGATGGTTTTTTACTCCTCTCAACAGCCCAAACAAGTTTCTAAAAGGATGAGTTTGCAACTACTTTACTTTTGGAGAAAATTCAAAACATTCATTATTCAATAGGGCCCAAACTATCAAAAACCAGCGGTTTCAATGAACACACATTTCTTGGTAGAATCATGCAGGACTGAAATTTTTGATGTTTTTCTACTCCTCTCATGAGCCCAAACAAGTCTCTAAAGGCATGAGTTTGCAACTACTTTACTTTTGGAGAAAATTCAAAACATTCATTATTCAATAGAGCCCAATAGCAAAAATCAGGTTTTGAATGAAGAATCACATTTCTTGGTAGAATCATGCAGGATTGAAATTTTTGATGGTTTTTTACTCCTCTCAACAGCCCAAACAAGTTTCTAAAAGGATGAGTTTGCAACTACTTTACTTTTGGAGAAAATTCAAAACATTCATTATTCAATAGGGCCCAAACTATCAAAAACCAGCGGTTTCAATGAACACACATTTCTTGGTAGAATCATGCAGGACTGAAATTTTTGATGTTTTTCTACTTCTCTCATGAGCCCAAACAAGTCTCTAAAAGCATGAGTTTGCAACTACTTTACTTTTGGAGAAAATTCAAAACATTCATTATTCAATAGAGCCCAATAGCAAAAATCAGGTTTTGAATGAAGAATCACATTTCTTGGTAGAAGCATGCAGGATTGAAATTTTTGATGGTTTTTTACTCCTCTCAACAGCCCAAACAAGTTTCTAAAAGGATGAGTTTGCAACTACATTACTTTTGGAGAAAATTCAAAACATTCATTATTCAATAGGGCCCAAACTATCAAAAACCAGCGGTTTCAATGAACACACATTTCTTGGTAGAATCATGCAGGACTCAAATTTTTGATGTTTTTCTACTCCGCTCATGAGCCCAAACAAGTTTCTAAAAGCATGAGTTTGCAACTACTTTACTTTTGGAGAAAATTCAAAACATTCATTATTCAATAGAGCCCAATAGCAAAAATCAGGTTTTGAATGAAGAATCACATTTCTTGATAGAATCAAGCAGGATTGAAATTTTTGATGGTTTTTTACTCCTCTCTACAGCCCAAACAAGTTTCTAAAAGGATGAGTTTGCAACTGCTTTACTTTTGGAGAAAATTCAAAACATTCATTATTCAATAGGGCCCAAACTATCAAAAACCAGCGGTTTGAATGAACACACATTTCTTGGTAGAATCATGCAGGACTGAAATTTTTGATGTTTTTCTACTCCTCTCATGAGCCCAAACAAGTTTCTAAAAGCATGAGTTTGCAACTAGTTTACTTTTGGAGAACATTCAAAACATTCACTATTCAATAGAGCCCAATAGCAAAAATCAGGTTTTGAATGAAGAATCACATTTCTTGGTAAAATCATGCAGGATTGAAATTTTTGATGGTTTTTTACTCCTCTCAACAGCCCAAACAAGTTTCTAAAAGGATGAGTTTGCAACTACTTTACTTTTGGAGAAAATTCAAAACATTCATTATTCAATAGGGCCCAAACTATCAAAAACCAGCGGTTTCAATGAACACACATTTCTTGGTAGAATCATGCAGGACTGAAATTTTTGATGTTTTTCTACTCCTCTCATGAGCCCAAACAAGTCTCTAAAGGCATGAGTTTGCAACTACTTTACTTTTGGAGAAAATTCAAAACATTCATTATTCAATAGAGCCCAATAGCAAAAATCAGGTTTTGAATGAAGAATCACATTTCTTGGTAGAATCATGCAGGATTGAAATTTTTGATGGTTTTTTACTCCTCTCAACAGCCCAAACAAGTTTCTAAAAGGATGAGTTTGCAACTACTTTACTTTTGGAGAAAATTCAAAACATTCATTATTCAATAGGGCCCAAACTATCAAAAACCAGCGGTTTCAATGAACACACATTTCTTGGTAGAATCATGCAGGACTGAAATTTTTGATGTTTTTCTACTTCTCTCATGAGCCCAAACAAGTCTCTAAAAGCATGAGTTTGCAACTACTTTACTTTTGGAGAAAATTCAAAACATTCATTATTCAATAGAGCCCAATAGCAAAAATCAGGTTTTGAATGAAGAATCACATTTCTTGGTAGAAGCATGCAGGATTGAAATTTTTGATGGTTTTTTACTCCTCTCAACAGCCCAAACAAGTTTCTAAAAGGATGAGTTTGCAACTACATTACTTTTGGAGAAAATTCAAAACATTCATTATTCAATAGGGCCCAAACTATCAAAAACCAGCGGTTTCAATGAACACACATTTCTTGGTAGAATCATGCAGGACTCAAATTTTTGATGTTTTTCTACTCCGCTCATGAGCCCAAACAAGTTTCTAAAAGCATGAGTTTGCAACTACTTTACTTTTGGAGAAAATTCAAAACATTCATTATTCAATAGAGCCCAATAGCAAAAATCAGGTTTTGAATGAAGAATCACATTTCTTGGTAGAATCAAGCAGGATTGAAATTTTTGATGGTTTTTTACTCCTCTCTACAGCCCAAACAAGTTTCTAAAAGGATGAGTTTGCAACTGCTTTACTTTTGGAGAAAATTCAAAACATTCATTATTCAATAGGGCCCAAACTATCAAAAACCAGCGGTTTGAATGAACACACATTTCTTGGTAGAATCATGCAGGACTGAAATTTTTGATGTTTTTCTACTCCTCTCATGAGCCCAAACAAGTTTCTAAAAGCATGAGTTTGCAACTACTTTACTTTTGGAGAAAATTCAAAACATTCATTATTCAATAGAGCCCAATAGCAAAAATCAGGTTTTGAATGAAGAATCACATTTCTTGGTAGAATCATGCAGGATTGAAATTTTTGATGGTTTTTTACTCCTCTCAACAGCCCAAACAAGATTCTAAAAGGATGAGTTTGCAACTACTTTACTTTTGGAGAAAATTCAAAACATTCATTATTCAATAGGGCCCAAACTATCAAAAACCAGCGGTTTCAATGAACACACATTTCTTGGTAGAATCATGCAGGACTGAAATTTTTGATGTTTTTCTACTCCTCTCATGAGCCCAAACAAGTTTCTAAAAGCATGAGTTTGCAACTACTTTACTTTTGGAGAAAATTCAAAACATTCATTATTCAATAGAGCCCAATAGCAAAAATCAGGTTTTGAATGAAGAATCAGATTTCTTGGTAGAATCATGCAGGATTGAAATTTTTGATGGTTTTTTACTCCTCTCAACAGCCCAAACAAGTTTCTAAAAGGATGAGTTTGCAACTAGTTTACTTTTGGAGAACATTCAAAACATTCACTATTCAATAGAGCCCAATAGCAAAAATCAGGTTTTGAATGAAGAATCACATTTCTTGGTAAAATCATGCAGGATTGAAATTTTTGATGGTTTTTTACTCCTCTCAACAGCCCAAACAAGTTTCTAAAAGGATGAGTTTGCAACTACTTTACTTTTGGAGAAAATTCAAAACATTCATTATTCAATAGGGCCCAAACTATCAAAAACCAGCGGTTTCAATGAACACACATTTCTTGGTAGAATCATGCAGGACTGAAATTTTTGATGTTTTTCTACTCCTCTCATGAGCCCAAACAAGTTTCTAAAAGCATGAGTTTGCAACTACTTTACTTTTGGAGAAAATTCAAAACATTCACTTTTCAATAGAGCCCAATAGCAAAAATCAGGTTTTGAATGAAGAATCACATTTCTTGGTAGAATCATGCAGGATTGAAATTTTTGATGGTTTTTTACTCCTCTCAACAGCCCAAACAAGTTTCTAAAAGGATGAGTTTGCAACTACTTTACTTTTGGAGAAAATTCAAAACATTCATTATTCAATAGGGCCCAAACTATAAAAAACCAGCGGTTTCAATGAACACACATTTCTTGGTAGAATCATGCAGGACTGAAATTTTTGATGTTTTTCTACTCCTCTCATGAGCCCAAACAAGTCTCTAAAAGCATGAGTTTGCAACTACTTTACTTTTGGAGAAAATTCAAAACATTCTTTATTCAATAGAGCCCAATAGCAAAAATCAGGTTTTGAATGAAGAATCACATTTCTTGGTAGAATCATGCAGGATTGAAATTTTTGATGGTTTTTTACTCCTCTCAACAGCCCAAACAAGTTTCTAAAAGGATGAGTTTGCAACTACTTTACTTTTGGAGAAAATTCAAAACATTCATTGTTCAATAGGGCCCAAACTATCAAAAACCAGCGGTTTCAATGAACACACATTTCTTGGTAGAATCATGCAGGACTGAAATTTTTGATGTTTTTCTACTCCTCTCATGAGCCCAAACAAGTCTCTAAAAGCATGAGTTTGCAACTACTTTACTTTTGGAGAAAATTCAAAACATTCATTATTCAATAGAGCCCAATAGCAAAAATCAGGTTTTGAATGAAGAATCACATTTCTTGGTAGAAGCATGCAGGATTGAAATTTTTGATGGTTTTTTACTCCTCTCAACAGCCCAAACAAGTTTCTAAAAGGATGAGTTTGCAACTACTTTACTTTTGGAGAAAATTCAAAACATTCATTATTCAATAGGGCCCAAACTATCAAAAACCAGCGGTTTCAATGAACACACATTTCTTGGTAGAATCATGCAGGACTGAAATTTTTGATGTTTTTCTACTCCTCTCATGAGCCCAAACAAGTCTCTAAAAGCATGAGTTTGCAACTACTTTACTTTTGGAGAAAATTCAAAACATTCATTATTCAATAGAGCCCAATAGCAAAAATCAGGTTTTGAATGAAGAATCACATTTCTTGGTAGAATCATGCAGGATTGAAATTTTTGATGGTTTTTTACTCCTCTCAACAGCCCAAACAAGTTTCTAAAAGGATGAGTTTGCAACTACTTTACTTTTGGAGAAAATTCAAAACATTCATTATTCAATAGGGCCCAAACTATCAAAAACCAGCGGTTTCAATGAACACACATTTCTTGGAAGAATCATGCAGGACTGAAATTTTTGATGTTTTTCTACTCCTCTCATGAGCCCAAACAAGTCTCTAAAAGCATGAGTTTGCAACTACTTTACTTTTGGAGAAAATTCAAAACATTCATTATTCAATAGAGCCCAATAGCAAAAATCAGGTTTTGAATGAAGAATCACATTTCTTGGTAGAATCATGCAGGATTGAAATTTTTGATGGTTTTTTACTCCTCTCAACAGCCCAAACAAGTTTCTAAAAGGATGAGTTTGCAAATACTTTACTTTTGGAGAAAATTCAAAACATTCATTATTCAATAGGGCCCAAACTATCAAAAACCAGCGGTTTCAATGAACACACATTTCTTGGTAGAATCATGCAGGACTGAAATTTTCGATGTTTTTCTACTCCTCTCATGAGCCCAAACAAGTCTCTAAAAGCATGAGTTTGCAACTACTTTACTTTTGGAGAAAATTCAAAACATTCATTATTCAATAGAGCCCAATACCAAAAATCAGGTTTTGAATGAAGTAACACATTTCTTGGTAGAATCATGCAGGATTGAAATTTTTGATGGTTTTTTACTCCTCTCAACAGCCCAAACAAGTTTCTAAAAGGATGAGTTTGCAACTACTTTACTTTTGGAGAAAATTCAAAACATTCATTATTCAATAGGGCCCAAACTATCAAAAACCAGCGGTTTCAATGAACACACATTTCTTGGTAGAATCATGCAGGACTGAAATTTTTGATGTCTTTCTACTCCTCTCATGAGCCCAAACAAGTCTCTAAAAGCATGAGTTTGCAACTACTTTACTTTTGGAGAAAATTCAAAACATTCATTATTCAATAGAGCCCAATAGCAAAAATCAGGTTTTGAATGAAGAATCACATTTCTTGGTAAAATCGTGCAGGATTGAAATTTTTGATGGTTTTTTACTCCTCTCAACAGCCCAAACAAGTTTCTAAAAGGATGAGTTTGCAACTACTTTACTTTTGGAGAAAATTCAAAACATTCATTATTCAATAGGGCCCAAACTATCAAAAACCAGCGGTTTCAATGAACACACATTTCTTGGTAGAATCATGCAGGACTGAAATTTTTGATGTTTTTCTACTCCTCTCATGAGCCCAAACAAGTTTCTAAGAGCATGAGTTTGCAACTAGTTTACTTTTGGAGAACATTCAAAACATTCACTATTCAATAGAGCCCAATAGCAAAAATCAGGTTTTGAATGAAGAATCACATTTCTTGGTAAAATCATGCAGGATTGAAATTTTTGATGGTTTTTTACTCCTCTCAACAGCCCAAACAAGTTTCTAAAAGGATGAGTTTGCAACTACTTTACTTTTGGAGAAAATTCAAAACATTCATTATTCAATAGGGCCCAAACTATCAAAAACCAGCGGTTTCAATGAACACACATTTCTTGGTAGAATCATGCAGGACTGAAATTTTTGATGTTTTTCTACTCCTCTCATGAGCCCAAACAAGTCTCTAAAAGCATGAGTTTGCAACTACTTTACTTTTGGAGAAAATTCAAAACATTCATTATTCAATAGAGCCCAATAGCAAAAATCAGGTTTTGAATGAAGAATCACATTTCTTGGTAAAATCATGCATGATTGAAATTTTTGATGGTTTTTTACTCCTCTCAACAGCCCAAACAAGTTTCTAAAAGGATGAGTTTGCAACTACTTTACTTTTGGAGAAAATTCAAAACATTCATTATTCAATAGGGCCCAAACTATCAAAAACCAGCGGTTTCAATGAACACACATTTCTTGGTAGAATCATGCAGGACTGAAATTTTTGATGCTTTTCTACTCCTCTCATGAGCCCAAACAAGTTTCTAAAAGCATGAGTTTGCAACTAGTTTACTTTTGGAGAACATTCAAAACATTCACTATTCAATAGAGCCCAATAGCAAAAATCAGGTTTTGAATGAAGAATCACATTTCTTGGTAAAATCATGCATGATTGAAATTTTTGATGGTTTTTTACTCCTCTCAACAGCCCAAACAAGTTTCTAAAAGGATGAGTTTGCAACTACTTTACTTTTGGAGAAAATTCAAAACATTCATTATTCAATAGGGCCCAAACTATCAAAAACCAGCGGTTTCAATGAACACACATTTCTTGGTAGAATCATGCAGGACTGAAATTTTTGATGTTTTTCTACTCCTCTCATGAGCCCAAACAAGTCTCTAAAGGCATGAGTTTGCAACTACTTTACTTTTGGAGAAAATTCAAAACATTCATTATTCAATAGAGCCCAATAGCAAAAATCAGGTTTTGAATGAAGAATCACATTTCTTGGTAGAATCATGCAGGATTGAAATTTTTGATGGTTTTTTACTCCTCTCAACAGCCCAAACAAGTTTCTAAAAGGATGAGTTTGCAACTACTTTACTTTTGGAGAAAATTCAAAACATTCATTATTCAATAGGGCCCAAACTATCAAAAACCAGCGGTTTGAATGAACACACATTTCTTGGTAGAATCATGCAGGACTGAAATTTTTGATGTTTTTCTACTCCTCTCATGAGCCCAAACAAGTCTCTAAAAGCATGAGTTTGCAACTACTTTACTTTTGGAGAAAATTCAAAACATTCATTATTCAATAGAGCCCAATAGCAAAAATCAGGTTTTGAATGAAGAATCACATTTCTTGGTAGAAGCATGCAGGATTGAAATTTTTGATGGTTTTTTACTCCTCTCAACAGCCCAAACAAGTTTCTAAAAGGATGAGTTTGCAACTACTTTACTTTTGGAGAAAATTCAAAACATTCATTATTCAATAGGGCCCAAACTATCAAAAACCAGCGGTTTCAATGAACACACATTTCTTGGTAGAATCATGCAGGACTGAAATTTTTGATGTTTTTCTACTCCTCTCATGAGCCCAAACAAGTCTCTAAAAGCATGAGTTTGCAACTACTTTACTTTTGGAGAAAATTCAAAACATTCATTATTCAATAGAGCCCAATAGCAAAAATCAGGTTTTGAATGAAGAATCACATTTCTTGGTAAAATCTTGCATGATTGAAATTTTTGATGGTTTTTTACTCCTCTCAACAGCCCAAACAAGTTTCTAAAAGGATGAGTTTGCAACTACTTTACTTTTGGAGAAAATTCAAAACATTCATTATTCAATAGGGCCCAAACTATCAAAAACCAGCGGTTTCAATGAACACACATTTCTTGGTAGAATCATGCAGGACTGAAATTTTTGATGTTTTTCTACTCCTCTCATGAGCCCAAACAAGTTTCTAAAAGCATGAGTTTGCAACTAGTTTACTTTTGGAGAACATTCAAAACATTCACTATTCAATAGAGCCCAATAGCAAAAATCAGGTTTTGAATGAAGAATCACATTTCTTGGTAAAATCATGCAGGATTGAAATTTTTGATGGTTTTTTACTCCTCTCAACAGCCCAAACAAGTTTCTAAAAGGATGAGTTTGCAACTACTTTACTTTTGGAGAAAATTCAAAACATTCATTATTCAATAGGGCCCAAACTATCAAAAACCAGCGGTTTCAATGAACACACATTTCTTGGTAGAATCATGCAGGACTGAAATTTTTGATGTTTTTCTACTCCTCTCATGAGCCCAAACAAGTCTCTAAAAGCATGAGTTTGCAACTACTTTACTTTTGGAGAAAATTCAAAACATTCACTTTTCAATAGAGCCCAATAGCAAAAATCAGGTTTTGAATGAAGAATCACATTTCTTGGTAGAATCATGCAGGATTGAAATTTTTGATGGTTTTTTACTCCTCTCAACAGCCCAAACAAGTTTCTAAAAGGATGAGTTTGCAACTACTTTACTTTTGGAGAAAATTCAAAACATTCATTATTCAATAGGGCCCAAACTATCAAAAACCAGCGGTTTCAATGAACACACATTTCTTGGTAGAATCATGCAGGACTGAAATTTTTGATGTTTTTCTACTCCTCTCATGAGCCCAAACAAGTCTCTAAAAGCATGAGTTTGCAACTACTTTACTTTTGGAGAAAATTCAAAACATTCATTATTCAATAGAGCCCAATAGCAAAAATCAGGTTTTGAATGAAGAATCACATTTCTTGGTAGAAGCATGCAGGATTGAAATTTTTGATGGTTTTTTACTCCTCTCAACAGCCCAAACAAGTTTCTAAAAGGATGAGTTTGCAACTACTTTACTTTTGGAGAAAATTCAAAACATTCATTATTCAATAGGGCCCAAACTATCAAAAACCAGCGGTTTCAATGAACACACATTTCTTGGTAGAGTCATGCAGGACTGAAATTTTTGATGTTTTTCTACTCTCATGAGCCCAAACAAGTCTCTAAAAGCATGAGTTTGCAACTACTTTACTTTTGGAGAAAATTCAAAACATTCATTATTCAATAGAGCCCAATAGCAAAAATCAGGTTTTGAATGAAGAATCACATTTCTTGGTAGAATCATGCAGGATTGAAATTTTTGATGGTTTTTTACTCCTCTCAACAGCCCAAACAAGTTTCTAAAAGGATGAGTTTGCAACTACTTTACTTTTGGAGAAAATTCAAAACATTCATTATTCAATAGGGCCCAAACTATCAAAAACCAGCGGTTTCAATGAACACACATTTATTGGATGAATCATGCAGGACTGAAATTTTTGATGTTTTTCTACTCCTCTCATGAGCCCAAACAAGTCTCTAAAAGCATGAGTTTGCAACTACTTTACTTTTGGAGAAAATTCAAAACATTCATTATTCAATAGAGCCCAATAGCAAAAATCAGGTTTTGAATGAAGAATCACATTTCTTGGTAGAATCATGCAGGATTGCAATTTTTGATGGTTTTTTACTCCTCTCAACAGCCCAAACAAGTTTCTAAAAGGATGAGTTTGCAAATACTTTACTTTTGGAGAAAATTCAAAACATTCATTATTCAATAGGGCCCAAACTATCAAAAACCAGCGGTTTCAATGAACACACATTTCTTGGTAGAATCATGCAGGACTGAAATTTTTGATGTTTTTCTACTCCTCTCATGAGCCCAAACAAGTCTCTAAAAGCATGAGTTTGCAACTACTTTACTTTTGGAGAAAATTCAAAACATTCATTATTCAATAGAGCCCAATAGCAAAAATCAGGTTTTGAATGAAGAATCACATTTCTTGGTAGAAGCATGCAGGATTGAAATTTTTGATGGTTTTTTACTCATCTCAACAGCCCAAACAAGTTTCTAAAAGGATGAGTTTGCAACTACTTTACTTTTGGAGAAAATTCAAAACATTCATTATTCAATAGGGCCCAAACTATCAAAAACCAGCGGTTTCAATGAACACACATTTCTTGGTAGAATCATGCAGGACTGAAATTTTTGATGTTTTTCTACTCCTCTCATGAGCCCAAACAAGTCTCTAAAAGCATGAGTTTGCAACTACTTTACTTTTGGAGAAAATTCAAAACATTCATTATTCAATAGAGCCCAATAGCAAAAATCAGGTTTTGAATGAAGAATCACATTTCTTGGTAGAATCATGCAGGATTGAAATTTTTGATGGTTTTTTACTCCTCTCAACAGCCCAAACAAGTTTCTAAAAGGATGAGTTTGCAACTACTTTACTTTTGGAGAAAATTCAAAACATTCATTATTCAATAGGGCCCAAACTATCAAAAACCAGCGGTTTCAATGAACACACATTTCTTGGAAGAATCATGCAGGACTGAAATTTTTGATGTTTTTCTACTCCTCTCATGAGCCCAAACAAGTCTCTAAAAGCATGAGTTTGCAACTACTTTACTTTTGGAGAAAATTCAAAACATTCATTATTCAATAGAGCCCAATAGCAAAAATCAGGTTTTGAATGAAGAATCACATTTCTTGGTAGAATCATGCAGGATTGAAATTTTTGATGGTTTTTTACTCCTCTCAACAGCCCAAACAAGTTTCTAAAAGGATGAGTTTGCAAATACTTTACTTTTGGAGAAAATTCAAAACATTCATTATTCAATAGGGCCCAAACTATCAAAAACCAGCGGTTTCAATGAACACACATTTCTTGGTAGAATCATGCAGGACTGAAATTTTCGATGTTTTTCTACTCCTCTCATGAGCCCAAACAAGTCTCTAAAAGCATGAGTTTGCAACTACTTTACTTTTGGAGAAAATTCAAAACATTCATTATTCAATAGAGCCCAATACCAAAAATCAGGTTTTGAATGAAGTAACACATTTCTTGGTAGAATCATGCAGGATTGAAATTTTTGATGGTTTTTTACTCCTCTCAACAGCCCAAACAAGTTTCTAAAAGGATGAGTTTGCAACTACTTTACTTTTGGAGAAAATTCAAAACATTCATTATTCAATAGGGCCCAAACTATCAAAAACCAGCGGTTTCAATGAACACACATTTCTTGGTAGAATCATGCAGGACTGAAATTTTTGATGTCTTTCTACTCCTCTCATGAGCCCAAACAAGTCTCTAAAAGCATGAGTTTGCAACTACTTTACTTTTGGAGAAAATTCAAAACATTCATTATTCAATAGAGCCCAATAGCAAAAATCAGGTTTTGAATGAAGAATCACATTTCTTGGTAAAATCGTGCAGGATTGAAATTTTTGATGGTTTTTTACTCCTCTCAACAGCCCAAACAAGTTTCTAAAAGGATGAGTTTGCAACTACTTTACTTTTGGAGAAAATTCAAAACATTCATTATTCAATAGGGCCCAAACTATCAAAAACCAGCGGTTTCAATGAACACACATTTCTTGGTAGAATCATGCAGGACTGAAATTTTTGATGTTTTTCTACTCCTCTCATGAGCCCAAACAAGTTTCTAAGAGCATGAGTTTGCAACTAGTTTACTTTTGGAGAACATTCAAAACATTCACTATTCAATAGAGCCCAATAGCAAAAATCAGGTTTTGAATGAAGAATCACATTTCTTGGTAAAATCATGCAGGATTGAAATTTTTGATGGTTTTTTACTCCTCTCAACAGCCCAAACAAGTTTCTAAAAGGATGAGTTTGCAACTACTTTACTTTTGGAGAAAATTCAAAACATTCATTATTCAATAGGGCCCAAACTATCAAAAACCAGCGGTTTCAATGAACACACATTTCTTGGTAGAATCATGCAGGACTGAAATTTTTGATGTTTTTCTACTCCTCTCATGAGCCCAAACAAGTCTCTAAAAGCATGAGTTTGCAACTACTTTACTTTTGGAGAAAATTCAAAACATTCATTATTCAATAGAGCCCAATAGCAAAAATCAGGTTTTGAATGAAGAATCACATTTCTTGGTAAAATCATGCATGATTGAAATTTTTGATGGTTTTTTACTCCTCTCAACAGCCCAAACAAGTTTCTAAAAGGATGAGTTTGCAACTACTTTACTTTTGGAGAAAATTCAAAACATTCATTATTCAATAGGGCCCAAACTATCAAAAACCAGCGGTTTCAATGAACACACATTTCTTGGTAGAATCATGCAGGACTGAAATTTTTGATGCTTTTCTACTCCTCTCATGAGCCCAAACAAGTTTCTAAAAGCATGAGTTTGCAACTAGTTTACTTTTGGAGAACATTCAAAACATTCACTATTCAATAGAGCCCAATAGCAAAAATCAGGTTTTGAATGAAGAATCACATTTCTTGGTAAAATCATGCATGATTGAAATTTTTGATGGTTTTTTACTCCTCTCAACAGCCCAAACAAGTTTCTAAAAGGATGAGTTTGCAACTACTTTACTTTTGGAGAAAATTCAAAACATTCTTATTCAATAGGGCCCAAACTATCAAAAACCAGCGGTTTCAATGAACACACATTTCTTGGTAGAATCATGCAGGACTGAAATTTTTGATGTTTTTCTACTCCTCTCATGAGCCCAAACAAGTCTCTAAAGGCATGAGTTTGCAACTACTTTACTTTTGGAGAAAATTCAAAACATTCATTATTCAATAGAGCCCAATAGCAAAAATCAGGTTTTGAATGAAGAATCACATTTCTTGGTAGAATCATGCAGGATTGAAATTTTTGATGGTTTTTTACTCCTCTCAACAGCCCAAACAAGTTTCTAAAAGGATGAGTTTGCAACTACTTTACTTTTGGAGAAAATTCAAAACATTCATTATTCAATAGGGCCCAAACTATCAAAAACCAGCGGTTTGAATGAACACACATTTCTTGGTAGAATCATGCAGGACTGAAATTTTTGATGTTTTTCTACTCCTCTCATGAGCCCAAACAAGTCTCTAAAAGCATGAGTTTGCAACTACTTTACTTTTGGAGAAAATTCAAAACATTCATTATTCAATAGAGCCCAATAGCAAAAATCAGGTTTTGAATGAAGAATCACATTTCTTGGTAGAAGCATGCAGGATTGAAATTTTTGATGGTTTTTTACTCCTCTCAACAGCCCAAACAAGTTTCTAAAAGGATGAGTTTGCAAATACTTTACTTTTGGAGAAAATTCAAAACATTCATTATTCAATAGGGCCCAAACTATCAAAAACCAGCGGTTTCAATGAACACACATTTCTTGGTAGAATCATGCAGGACTGAAATTTTTGATGTTTTTCTACTCCTCTCATGAGCCCAAACAAGTCTCTAAAAGCATGAGTTTGCAACTACTTTACTTTTGGAGAAAATTCAAAACATTCATTATTCAATAGAGCCCAATAGCAAAAATCAGGTTTTGAATGAAGAATCACATTTCTTGGTAAAATCTTGCATGATTGAAATTTTTGATGGTTTTTTACTCCTCTCAACAGCCCAAACAAGTTTCTAAAAGGATGAGTTTGCAACTACTTTACTTTTGGAGAAAATTCAAAACATTCATTATTCAATAGGGCCCAAACTATCAAAAACCAGCGGTTTCAATGAACACACATTTCTTGGTAGAATCATGCAGGACTGAAATTTTTGATGTTTTTCTACTCCTCTCATGAGCCCAAACAAGTTTCTAAAAGCATGAGTTTGCAACTAGTTTACTTTTGGAGAACATTCAAAACATTCACTATTCAATAGAGCCCAATAGCAAAAATCAGGTTTTGAATGAAGAATCACATTTCTTGGTAAAATCATGCAGGATTGAAATTTTTGATGGTTTTTTACTCCTCTCAACAGCCCAAACAAGTTTCTAAAAGGATGAGTTTGCAACTACTTTACTTTTGGAGAAAATTCAAAACATTCATTATTCAATAGGGCCCAAACTATCAAAAACCAGCGGTTTCAATGAACACACATTTCTTGGTAGAATCATGCAGGACTGAAATTTTTGATGTTTTTCTACTCCTCTCATGAGCCCAAACAAGTCTCTAAAAGCATGAGTTTGCAACTACTTTACTTTTGGAGAAAATTCAAAACATTCACTTTTCAATAGAGCCCAATAGCAAAAATCAGGTTTTGAATGAAGAATCACATTTCTTGGTAGAATCATGCAGGATTGAAATTTTTGATGGTTTTTTACTCCTCTCAACAGCCCAAACAAGTTTCTAAAAGGATGAGTTTGCAACTACTTTACTTTTGGAGAAAATTCAAAACATTCATTATTCAATAGGGCCCAAACTATCAAAAACCAGCGGTTTCAATGAACACACATTTCTTGGTAGAATCATGCAGGACTGAAATTTTTGATGTTTTTCTACTCCTCTCATGAGCCCAAACAAGTCTCTAAAAGCATGAGTTTGCAACTACTTTACTTTTGGAGAAAATTCAAAACATTCATTATTCAATAGAGCCCAATAGCAAAAATCAGGTTTTGAATGAAGAATCACATTTCTTGGTAGAAGCATGCAGGATTGAAATTTTTGATGGTTTTTTACTCCTCTCAACAGCCCAAACAAGTTTCTAAAAGGATGAGTTTGCAACTACTTTACTTTTGGAGAAAATTCAAAACATTCATTATTCAATAGGGCCCAAACTATCAAAAACCAGCGGTTTCAATGAACACACATTTCTTGGTAGAGTCATGCAGGACTGAAATTTTTGATGTTTTTCTACTCTCATGAGCCCAAACAAGTCTCTAAAAGCATGAGTTTGCAACTACTTTACTTTTGGAGAAAATTCAAAACATTCATTATTCAATAGAGCCCAATAGCAAAAATCAGGTTTTGAATGAAGAATCACATTTCTTGGTAGAATCATGCAGGATTGAAATTTTTGATGGTTTTTTACTCCTCTCAACAGCCCAAACAAGTTTCTAAAAGGATGAGTTTGCAACTACTTTACTTTTGGAGAAAATTCAAAACATTCATTATTCAATAGGGCCCAAACTATCAAAAACCAGCGGTTTCAATGAACACACATTTATTGGATGAATCATGCAGGACTGAAATTTTTGATGTTTTTCTACTCCTCTCATGAGCCCAAACAAGTCTCTAAAAGCATGAGTTTGCAACTACTTTACTTTTGGAGAAAATTCAAAACATTCATTATTCAATAGAGCCCAATAGCAAAAATCAGGTTTTGAATGAAGAATCACATTTCTTGGTAGAATCATGCAGGACTGCAATTTTTGATGGTTTTTTACTCCTCTCAACAGCCCAAACAAGTTTCTAAAAGGATGAGTTTGCAAATACTTTACTTTTGGAGAAAATTCAAAACATTCATTATTCAATAGGGCCCAAACTATCAAAAACCAGCGGTTTCAATGAACACACATTTCTTGGTAGAATCATGCAGGACTGAAATTTTTGATGTTTTTCTACTCCTCTCATGAGCCCAAACAAGTCTCTAAAAGCATGAGTTTGCAACTACTTTACTTTTGGAGAAAATTCAAAACATTCATTATTCAATAGAGCCCAATAGTAAAAATCAGGTTTTGAATGAAGTATCACATTTCTTGGTAGAATCATGCAGGATTGAAATTTTTGATGGTTTTTTACTCCTCTCAACAGCCCAAACAAGTTTCTAAAAGGATGAGTTTGCAACTACTTTACTTTTGGAGAAAATTCAAAACATTCATTATTCAATAGGGCCCAAACTATCAAAAACCAGCGGTTTCAATGAACACACATTTCTTGGTAGAATCATGCAGGACTGAAATTTTTGATGTTTTTCTACTCCTCTCATGAGCCCAAACAAGTCTCTAAAAGCATGAGTTTGCAACTACTTTACTTTTGGAGAAAATTCAAAACATTCATTATTCAATAGAGCCCAATAGCAAAAATCAGGTTTTGAATGAAGAATCACATTTCTTGGTAAAATCGTGCAGGATTGAAATTTTTGATGGTTTTTTACTCCTCTCAACAGCCCAAACAAGTTTCTAAAAGGATGAGTTTGCAACTACTTTACTTTTGGAGAAAATTCAAAACATTCATTATTCAATAGGGCCCAAACTATCAAAAACCAGCGGTTTCAATGAACACACATTTCTTGGTAGAATCATGCAGGACTGAAATTTTTGATGTTTTTCTACTCCTCTCATGAGCCCAAACAAGTTTCTAAAAGCATGAGTTTGCAACTAGTTTACTTTTGGAGAACATTCAAAACATTCACTATTCAATAGAGCCCAATAGCAAAAATCAGGTTTTGAATGAAGAATCACATTTCTTGGTAAAATCATGCAGGATTGAAATTTTTGATGGTTTTTTACTCCTCTCAACAGCCCAAACAAGTTTCTAAAAGGATGAGTTTGCAACTACTTTACTTTTGGAGAAAATTCAAAACATTCATTATTCAATAGGGCCCAAACTATCAAAAACCAGCGGTTTCAATGAACACACATTTCTTGGTAGAATCATGCAGGACTGAAATTTTTGATGTTTTTCTACTCCTCTCATGAGCCCAAACAAGTCTCTAAAGGCATGAGTTTGCAACTACTTTACTTTTGGAGAAAATTCAAAACATTCATTATTCAATAGAGCCCAATAGCAAAAATCAGGTTTTGAATGAAGAATCACATTTCTTGGTAGAATCATGCAGGATTGAAATTTTTGATGGTTTTTTACTCCTCTCAACAGCCCAAACAAGTTTCTAAAAGGATGAGTTTGCAACTACTTTACTTTTGGAGAAAATTCAAAACATTCATTATTCAATAGGGCCCAAACTATCAAAAACCAGCGGTTTCAATGAACACACATTTCTTGGTAGAATCATGCAGGACTGAAATTTTTGATGTTTTTCTACTTCTCTCATGAGCCCAAACAAGTCTCTAAAAGCATGAGTTTGCAACTACTTTACTTTTGGAGAAAATTCAAAACATTCATTATTCAATAGAGCCCAATAGCAAAAATCAGGTTTTGAATGAAGAATCACATTTCTTGGTAGAAGCATGCAGGATTGAAATTTTTGATGGTTTTTTACTCCTCTCAACAGCCCAAACAAGTTTCTAAAAGGATGAGTTTGCAACTACATTACTTTTGGAGAAAATTCAAAACATTCATTATTCAATAGGGCCCAAACTATCAAAAACCAGCGGTTTCAATGAACACACATTTCTTGGTAGAATCATGCAGGACTCAAATTTTTGATGTTTTTCTACTCCGCTCATGAGCCCAAACAAGTTTCTAAAAGCATGAGTTTGCAACTACTTTACTTTTGGAGAAAATTCAAAACATTCATTATTCAATAGAGCCCAATAGCAAAAATCAGGTTTTGAATGAAGAATCACATTTCTTGGTAGAATCAAGCAGGATTGAAATTTTTGATGGTTTTTTACTCCTCTCTACAGCCCAAACAAGTTTCTAAAAGGATGAGTTTGCAACTGCTTTACTTTTGGAGAAAATTCAAAACATTCATTATTCAATAGGGCCCAAACTATCAAAAACCAGCGGTTTGAATGAACACACATTTCTTGGTAGAATCATGCAGGACTCAAATTTTTGATGTTTTTCTACTCCTCTCATGAGCCCAAACAAGTTTCTAAAAGCATGAGTTTGCAACTACTTTACTTTTGGAGAAAATTCAAAACATTCATTATTCAATAGAGCCCAATAGCAAAAATCAGGTTTTGAATGAAGAATCACATTTCTTGGTAGAATCATGCAGGATTGAAATTTTTGATGGTTTTTTACTCCTCTCAACAGCCCAAACAAGTTTCTAAAAGGATGAGTTTGCAACTACTTTACTTTTGGAGAAAATTCAAAACATTCATTATTCAATAGGGCCCAAACTATCAAAAACCAGCGGTTTCAATGAACACACATTTCTTGGTAGAATCATGCAGGACTGAAATTTTTGATGTTTTTCTACTCCTCTCATGAGCCCAAACAAGTCTCTAAAAGCATGAGTTTGCAACTACTTTACTTTTGGAGAAAATTCAAAACATTCACTTTTCAATAGAGCCCAATAGCAAAAATCAGGTTTTGAATGAAGAATCACATTTCTTGGTAGAATCATGCAGGATTGAAATTTTTGATGGTTTTTTACTCCTCTCAACAGCCCAAACAAGTTTCTAAAAGGATGAGTTTGCAACTACTTTACTTTTGGAGAAAATTCAAAACATTCATTATTCAATAGGGCCCAAACTATAAAAAACCAGCGGTTTCAATGAACACACATTTCTTGGTAGAATCATGCAGGACTGAAATTTTTGATGTTTTTCTACTCCTCTCATGAGCCCAAACAAGTTTCTAAAAGCATGAGTTTGCAACTAGTTTACTTTTGGAGAACATTCAAAACATTCACTATTCAATAGAGCCCAATAGCAAAAATCAGGTTTTGAATGAAGAATCACATTTCTTGGTAAAATCATGCAGGATTGAAATTTTTGATGGTTTTTTACTCCTCTCAACAGCCCAAACAAGTTTCTAAAAGGATGAGTTTGCAACTACTTTACTTTTGGAGAAAATTCAAAACATTCATTATTCAATAGGGCCCAAACTATCAAAAACCAGCGGTTTCAATGAACACACATTTCTTGGTAGAATCATGCAGGACTGAAATTTTTGATGTTTTTCTACTCCTCTCATGAGCCCAAACAAGTCTCTAAAGGCATGAGTTTGCAACTACTTTACTTTTGGAGAAAATTCAAAACATTCATTATTCAATAGAGCCCAATAGCAAAAATCAGGTTTTGAATGAAGAATCACATTTCTTGGTAGAATCATGCAGGATTGAAATTTTTGATGGTTTTTTACTCCTCTCAACAGCCCAAACAAGTTTCTAAAAGGATGAGTTTGCAACTACTTTACTTTTGGAGAAAATTCAAAACATTCATTATTCAATAGGGCCCAAACTATCAAAAACCAGCGGTTTGAATGAACACACATTTCTTGGTAGAATCATGCAGGACTGAAATTTTTGATGTTTTTCTACTCCTCTCATGAGCCCAAACAAGTCTCTAAAAGCATGAGTTTGCAACTACTTTACTTTTGGAGAAAATTCAAAACATTCATTATTCAATAGAGCCCAATAGCAAAAATCAGGTTTTGAATGAAGAATCACATTTCTTGGTAGAAGCATGCAGGATTGAAATTTTTGATGGTTTTTTACTCCTCTCAACAGCCCAAACAAGTTTCTAAAAGGATGAGTTTGCAACTACTTTACTTTTGGAGAAAATTCAAAACATTCATTATTCAATAGGGCCCAAACTATCAAAAACCAGCGGTTTCAATGAACACACATTTCTTGGTAGAATCATGCAGGACTGAAATTTTTGATGTTTTTCTACTCCTCTCATGAGCCCAAACAAGTCTCTAAAAGCATGAGTTTGCAACTACTTTACTTTTGGAGAAAATTCAAAACATTCATTATTCAATAGAGCCCAATAGCAAAAATCAGGTTTTGAATGAAGAATCACATTTCTTGGTAGAATCATGCAGGATTGAAATTTTTGATGGTTTTTTACTCCTCTCAACAGCCCAAACAAGTTTCTAAAAGGATGAGTTTGCAACTACTTTACTTTTGGAGAAAATTCAAAACATTCATTATTCAATAGGGCCCAAACTATCAAAAACCAGCGGTTTCAATGAACACACATTTCTTGGAAGAATCATGCAGGACTGAAATTTTTGATGTTTTTCTACTCCTCTCATGAGCCCAAACAAGTCTCTAAAAGCATGAGTTTGCAACTACTTTACTTTTGGAGAAAATTCAAAACATTCATTATTCAATAGAGCCCAATAGCAAAAATCAGGTTTTGAATGAAGAATCACATTTCTTGGTAGAATCATGCAGGATTGAAATTTTTGATGGTTTTTTACTCCTCTCAACAGCCCAAACAAGTTTCTAAAAGGATGAGTTTGCAAATACTTTACTTTTGGAGAAAATTCAAAACATTCATTATTCAATAGGGCCCAAACTATCAAAAACCAGCGGTTTCAATGAACACACATTTCTTGGTAGAATCATGCAGGACTGAAATTTTTGATGTTTTTCTACTCCTCTCATGAGCCCAAACAAGTCTCTAAAAGCATGAGTTTGCAACTACTTTACTTTTGGAGAAAATTCAAAACATTCATTATTCAATAGAGCCCAATAGCAAAAATCAGGTTTTGAATGAAGAATCACATTTCTTGGTAGAAGCATGCAGGATTGAAATTTTTGATGGTTTTTTACTCATCTCAACAGCCCAAACAAGTTTCTAAAAGGATGAGTTTGCAACTACTTTACTTTTGGAGAAAATTCAAAACATTCATTATTCAATAGGGCCCAAACTATCAAAAACCAGCGGTTTCAATGAACACACATTTCTTGGTAGAATCATGCAGGACTGAAATTTTTGATGTTTTTCTACTCCTCTCATGAGCCCAAACAAGTCTCTAAAAGCATGAGTTTGCAACTACTTTACTTTTGGAGAAAATTCAAAACATTCATTATTCAATAGAGCCCAATAGCAAAAATCAGGTTTTGAATGAAGAATCACATTTCTTGGTAGAATCATGCAGGATTGAAATTTTTGATGGTTTTTTACTCCTCTCAACAGCCCAAACAAGTTTCTAAAAGGATGAGTTTGCAACTACTTTACTTTTGGAGAAAATTCAAAACATTCATTATTCAATAGGGCCCAAACTATCAAAAACCAGCGGTTTCAATGAACACACATTTCTTGGTAGAATCATGCAGGACTGAAATTTTTGATGTTTTTCTACTCCTCTCATGAGCCCAAACAAGTTTCTAAAAGCATGAGTTTGCAACTAGTTTACTTTTGGAGAACATTCAAAACATTCACTATTCAATAGAGCCCAATAGCAAAAATCAGGTTTTGAATGAAGAATCACATTTCTTGGTAAAATCATGCAGGATTGAAATTTTTGATGGTTTTTTACTCCTCTCAACAGCCCAAACAAGTTTCTAAAAGGATGAGTTTGCAACTACTTTACTTTTGGAGAAAATTCAAAACATTCATTATTCAATAGGGCCCAAACTATCAAAAACCAGCGGTTTCAATGAACACACATTTCTTGGTAGAATCATGCAGGACTGAAATTTTTGATGTTTTTCTACTCCTCTCATGAGCCCAAACAAGTCTCTAAAAGCATGAGTTTGCAACTACTTTACTTTTGGAGAAAATTCAAAACATTCATTATTCAATAGAGCCCAATAGCAAAAATCAGGTTTTGAATGAAGAATCACATTTCTTGGTAGAAGCATGCAGGATTGAAATTTTTGATGGTTTTTTACTCCTCTCAACAGCCCAAACAAGTTTCTAAAAGGATGAGTTTGCAACTACATTACTTTTGGAGAAAATTCAAAACATTCATTATTCAATAGGCCCCAAACTATCAAAAACCAGCGGTTTCAATGAACACACATTTCTTGGTAGAATCATGCAGGACTCAAATTTTTGATGTTTTTCTACTCCTCTCATGAGCCCAAACAAGTTTCTAAAAGCATGAGTTTGCAACTACTTTACTTTTGGAGAAAATTCAAAACATTCATTATTCAATAGAGCCCAATAGCAAAAATCAGGTTTTGAATGAAGAATCACATTTCTTGGTAGAATCAAGCAGGATTGAAATTTTTGATGGTTTTTTACTCCTCTCTACAGCCCAAACAAGTTTCTAAAAGGATGAGTTTGCAACTGCTTTACTTTTGGAGAAAATTCAAAACATTCATTATTCAATAGGGCCCAAACTATCAAAAACCAGCGGTTTGAATGAACACACATTTCTTGGTAGAATCATGCAGGACTCAAATTTTTGATGTTTTTCTACTCCTCTCATGAGCCCAAACAAGTTTCTAAAAGCATGAGTTTGCAACTACTTTACTTTTGGAGAAAATTCAAAACATTCATTATTCAATAGAGCCCAATAGCAAAAGTCAGGTTTTGAATGAAGAATCACATTTCTTGGTAGAATCATGCAGGATTGAAATTTTTGATGGTTTTTTACTCCTCTCAACAGCCCAAACAAGATTCTAAAAGGATGAGTTTGCAACTACTTTACTTTTGGAGAAAATTCAAAACATTCATTATTCAATAGGGCTCAAACTATCAAAAACCAGCGGTTTCAATGAACACACATTTCTTGGTAGAATCATGCAGGACTGAAATTTTTGATGTTTTTCTACTCCTCTCATGAGCCCAAACAAGTTTCTAAAAGCATGAGTTTGCAACTACTTTACTTTTGGAGAAAATTCAAAACATTCATTATTCAATAGAGCCCAATAGCAAAAATCAGGTTTTGAATGAAGAATCACATTTCTTGGTAGAATCATGCAGGATTGAAATTTTTGATGGTTTTTTACTCCTCTCAACAGCACAAACAAGTTTCTAAAAGGATGAGTTTGCAACTACTTTACTTTTGGAGAAAATTCAAAACATTCATTATTCAATAGAGCCCAATAGCAAAAATCAGGTTTTGAATGAAGAATCACATTTCTTGGTAGAATCATGCAGGATTGAAATTTTTGATGGTTTTTTACTCCTCTCAACAGCCCAAACAAGTTTCTAAAAGGATGAGTTTCCAACTACTTTACTTTTGGAGAAAATTCAAAACATTCATTATTCAATAGGGCCCAAACTATCAAAAACCAGCGGTTTCAATGAACACACATTTCTTGGTAGAATCATGCAGGACTGAAATTTTTGATGTTTTTCTACTCCTCTCATGAGCCCAAACAAGTCTCTAAAAGCATGAGTTTGCAACTACTTTACTTTTGGAGAAAATTCAAAACATTCATTATTCAATAGAGCCCAATAGTAAAAATCAGGTTTTGAATGAAGTATCACATTTCTTGGTAGAATCATGCAGGATTGAAATTTTTGATGGTTTTTTACTCCTCTCAACAGCCCAAACAAGTTTCTAAAAGGATGAGTTTGCAACTACTTTACTTTTGGAGAAAATTCAAAACATTCATTATTCAATAGGGCCCAAACTATCAAAAACCAGCGGTTTCAATGAACACACATTTCTTGGTAGAATCATGCAGGACTGAAATTTTTGATGTTTTTCTACTCCTCTCATGAGCCCAAACAAGTCTCTAAAAGCATGAGTTTGCAACTACTTTACTTTTGGAGAAAATTCAAAACATTCATTATTCAATAGAGCCCAATAGCAAAAATCAGGTTTTGAATGAAGAATCACATTTCTTGGTAAAATCGTGCAGGATTGAAATTTTTGATGGTTTTTTACTCCTCTCAACAGCCCAAACAAGTTTCTAAAAGGATGAGTTTGCAACTACTTTACTTTTGGAGAAAATTCAAAACATTCATTATTCAATAGGGCCCAAACTATCAAAAACCAGCGGTTTCAATGAACACACATTTCTTGGTAGAATCATGCAGGACTGAAATTTTTGATGTTTTTCTACTCCTCTCATGAGCCCAAACAAGTTTCTAAAAGCATGAGTTTGCAACTAGTTTACTTTTGGAGAACATTCAAAACATTCACTATTCAATAGAGCCCAATAGCAAAAATCAGGTTTTGAATGAAGAATCACATTTCTTGGTAAAATCATGCAGGATTGAAATTTTTGATGGTTTTTTACTCCTCTCAACAGCCCAAACAAGTTTCTAAAAGGATGAGTTTGCAACTACTTTACTTTTGGAGAAAATTCAAAACATTCATTATTCAATAGGGCCCAAACTATCAAAAACCAGCGGTTTCAATGAACACACATTTCTTGGTAGAATCATGCAGGACTGAAATTTTTGATGTTTTTCTACTCCTCTCATGAGCCCAAACAAGTCTCTAAAGGCATGAGTTTGCAACTACTTTACTTTTGGAGAAAATTCAAAACATTCATTATTCAATAGAGCCCAATAGCAAAAATCAGGTTTTGAATGAAGAATCACATTTCTTGGTAGAATCATGCAGGATTGAAATTTTTGATGGTTTTTTACTCCTCTCAACAGCCCAAACAAGTTTCTAAAAGGATGAGTTTGCAACTACTTTACTTTTGGAGAAAATTCAAAACATTCATTATTCAATAGGGCCCAAACTATCAAAAACCAGCGGTTTCAATGAACACACATTTCTTGGTAGAATCATGCAGGACTGAAATTTTTGATGTTTTTCTACTTCTCTCATGAGCCCAAACAAGTCTCTAAAAGCATGAGTTTGCAACTACTTTACTTTTGGAGAAAATTCAAAACATTCATTATTCAATAGAGCCCAATAGCAAAAATCAGGTTTTGAATGAAGAATCACATTTCTTGGTAGAAGCATGCAGGATTGAAATTTTTGATGGTTTTTTACTCCTCTCAACAGCCCAAACAAGTTTCTAAAAGGATGAGTTTGCAACTACATTACTTTTGGAGAAAATTCAAAACATTCATTATTCAATAGGGCCCAAACTATCAAAAACCAGCGGTTTCAATGAACACACATTTCTTGGTAGAATCATGCAGGACTCAAATTTTTGATGTTTTTCTACTCCGCTCATGAGCCCAAACAAGTTTCTAAAAGCATGAGTTTGCAACTACTTTACTTTTGGAGAAAATTCAAAACATTCATTATTCAATAGAGCCCAATAGCAAAAATCAGGTTTTGAATGAAGAATCACATTTCTTGGTAGAATCAAGCAGGATTGAAATTTTTGATGGTTTTTTACTCCTCTCTACAGCCCAAACAAGTTTCTAAAAGGATGAGTTTGCAACTGCTTTACTTTTGGAGAAAATTCAAAACATTCATTATTCAATAGGGCCCAAACTATCAAAAACCAGCGGTTTGAATGAACACACATTTCTTGGTAGAATCATGCAGGACTCAAATTTTTGATGTTTTTCTACTCCTCTCATGAGCCCAAACAAGTTTCTAAAAGCATGAGTTTGCAACTACTTTACTTTTGGAGAAAATTCAAAACATTCATTATTCAATAGAGCCCAATAGCAAAAATCAGGTTTTGAATGAAGAATCACATTTCTTGGTAGAATCATGCAGGATTGAAATTTTTGATGGTTTTTTACTCCTCTCAACAGCCCAAACAAGTTTCTAAAAGGATGAGTTTGCAACTACTTTACTTTTGGAGAAAATTCAAAACATTCATTATTCAATAGGGCCCAAACTATCAAAAACCAGCGGTTTCAATGAACACACATTTCTTGGTAGAATCATGCAGGACTGAAATTTTTGATGTTTTTCTACTCCTCTCATGAGCCCAAACAAGTCTCTAAAAGCATGAGTTTGCAACTACTTTACTTTTGGAGAAAATTCAAAACATTCACTTTTCAATAGAGCCCAATAGCAAAAATCAGGTTTTGAATGAAGAATCACATTTCTTGGTAGAATCATGCAGGATTGAAATTTTTGATGGTTTTTTACTCCTCTCAACAGCCCAAACAAGTTTCTAAAAGGATGAGTTTGCAACTACTTTACTTTTGGAGAAAATTCAAAACATTCATTATTCAATAGGGCCCAAACTATAAAAAACCAGCGGTTTCAATGAACACACATTTCTTGGTAGAATCATGCAGGACTGAAATTTTTGATGTTTTTCTACTCCTCTCATGAGCCCAAACAAGTTTCTAAAAGCATGAGTTTGCAACTAGTTTACTTTTGGAGAACATTCAAAACATTCACTATTCAATAGAGCCCAATAGCAAAAATCAGGTTTTGAATGAAGAATCACATTTCTTGGTAAAATCATGCAGGATTGAAATTTTTGATGGTTTTTTACTCCTCTCAACAGCCCAAACAAGTTTCTAAAAGGATGAGTTTGCAACTACTTTACTTTTGGAGAAAATTCAAAACATTCATTATTCAATAGGGCCCAAACTATCAAAAACCAGCGGTTTCAATGAACACACATTTCTTGGTAGAATCATGCAGGACTGAAATTTTTGATGTTTTTCTACTCCTCTCATGAGCCCAAACAAGTCTCTAAAGGCATGAGTTTGCAACTACTTTACTTTTGGAGAAAATTCAAAACATTCATTATTCAATAGAGCCCAATAGCAAAAATCAGGTTTTGAATGAAGAATCACATTTCTTGGTAGAATCATGCAGGATTGAAATTTTTGATGGTTTTTTACTCCTCTCAACAGCCCAAACAAGTTTCTAAAAGGATGAGTTTGCAACTACTTTACTTTTGGAGAAAATTCAAAACATTCATTATTCAATAGGGCCCAAACTATCAAAAACCAGCGGTTTGAATGAACACACATTTCTTGGTAGAATCATGCAGGACTGAAATTTTTGATGTTTTTCTACTCCTCTCATGAGCCCAAACAAGTCTCTAAAAGCATGAGTTTGCAACTACTTTACTTTTGGAGAAAATTCAAAACATTCATTATTCAATAGAGCCCAATAGCAAAAATCAGGTTTTGAATGAAGAATCACATTTCTTGGTAGAAGCATGCAGGATTGAAATTTTTGATGGTTTTTTACTCCTCTCAACAGCCCAAACAAGTTTCTAAAAGGATGAGTTTGCAACTACTTTACTTTTGGAGAAAATTCAAAACATTCATTATTCAATAGGGCCCAAACTATCAAAAACCAGCGGTTTCAATGAACACACATTTCTTGGTAGAATCATGCAGGACTGAAATTTTTGATGTTTTTCTACTCCTCTCATGAGCCCAAACAAGTCTCTAAAAGCATGAGTTTGCAACTACTTTACTTTTGGAGAAAATTCAAAACATTCATTATTCAATAGAGCCCAATAGCAAAAATCAGGTTTTGAATGAAGAATCACATTTCTTGGTAGAATCATGCAGGATTGAAATTTTTGATGGTTTTTTACTCCTCTCAACAGCCCAAACAAGTTTCTAAAAGGATGAGTTTGCAACTACTTTACTTTTGGAGAAAATTCAAAACATTCATTATTCAATAGGGCCCAAACTATCAAAAACCAGCGGTTTCAATGAACACACATTTCTTGGAAGAATCATGCAGGACTGAAATTTTTGATGTTTTTCTACTCCTCTCATGAGCCCAAACAAGTCTCTAAAAGCATGAGTTTGCAACTACTTTACTTTTGGAGAAAATTCAAAACATTCATTATTCAATAGAGCCCAATAGCAAAAATCAGGTTTTGAATGAAGAATCACATTTCTTGGTAGAATCATGCAGGATTGAAATTTTTGATGGTTTTTTACTCCTCTCAACAGCCCAAACAAGTTTCTAAAAGGATGAGTTTGCAAATACTTTACTTTTGGAGAAAATTCAAAACATTCATTATTCAATAGGGCCCAAACTATCAAAAACCAGCGGTTTCAATGAACACACATTTCTTGGTAGAATCATGCAGGACTGAAATTTTTGATGTTTTTCTACTCCTCTCATGAGCCCAAACAAGTCTCTAAAAGCATGAGTTTGCAACTACTTTACTTTTGGAGAAAATTCAAAACATTCATTATTCAATAGAGCCCAATAGCAAAAATCAGGTTTTGAATGAAGAATCACATTTCTTGGTAGAAGCATGCAGGATTGAAATTTTTGATGGTTTTTTACTCATCTCAACAGCCCAAACAAGTTTCTAAAAGGATGAGTTTGCAACTACTTTACTTTTGGAGAAAATTCAAAACATTCATTATTCAATAGGGCCCAAACTATCAAAAACCAGCGGTTTCAATGAACACACATTTCTTGGTAGAATCATGCAGGACTGAAATTTTTGATGTTTTTCTACTCCTCTCATGAGCCCAAACAAGTCTCTAAAAGCATGAGTTTGCAACTACTTTACTTTTGGAGAAAATTCAAAACATTCATTATTCAATAGAGCCCAATAGCAAAAATCAGGTTTTGAATGAAGAATCACATTTCTTGGTAGAATCATGCAGGATTGAAATTTTTGATGGTTTTTTACTCCTCTCAACAGCCCAAACAAGTTTCTAAAAGGATGAGTTTGCAACTACTTTACTTTTGGAGAAAATTCAAAACATTCATTATTCAATAGGGCCCAAACTATCAAAAACCAGCGGTTTCAATGAACACACATTTCTTGGTAGAATCATGCAGGACTGAAATTTTTGATGTTTTTCTACTCCTCTCATGAGCCCAAACAAGTTTCTAAAAGCATGAGTTTGCAACTAGTTTACTTTTGGAGAACATTCAAAACATTCACTATTCAATAGAGCCCAATAGCAAAAATCAGGTTTTGAATGAAGAATCACATTTCTTGGTAAAATCATGCAGGATTGAAATTTTTGATGGTTTTTTACTCCTCTCAACAGCCCAAACAAGTTTCTAAAAGGATGAGTTTGCAACTACTTTACTTTTGGAGAAAATTCAAAACATTCATTATTCAATAGGGCCCAAACTATCAAAAACCAGCGGTTTCAATGAACACACATTTCTTGGTAGAATCATGCAGGACTGAAATTTTTGATGTTTTTCTACTCCTCTCATGAGCCCAAACAAGTCTCTAAAAGCATGAGTTTGCAACTACTTTACTTTTGGAGAAAATTCAAAACATTCATTATTCAATAGAGCCCAATAGCAAAAATCAGGTTTTGAATGAAGAATCACATTTCTTGGTAGAAGCATGCAGGATTGAAATTTTTGATGGTTTTTTACTCCTCTCAACAGCCCAAACAAGTTTCTAAAAGGATGAGTTTGCAACTACATTACTTTTGGAGAAAATTCAAAACATTCATTATTCAATAGGCCCCAAACTATCAAAAACCAGCGGTTTCAATGAACACACATTTCTTGGTAGAATCATGCAGGACTCAAATTTTTGATGTTTTTCTACTCCTCTCATGAGCCCAAACAAGTTTCTAAAAGCATGAGTTTGCAACTACTTTACTTTTGGAGAAAATTCAAAACATTCATTATTCAATAGAGCCCAATAGCAAAAATCAGGTTTTGAATGAAGAATCACATTTCTTGGTAGAATCAAGCAGGATTGAAATTTTTGATGGTTTTTTACTCCTCTCTACAGCCCAAACAAGTTTCTAAAAGGATGAGTTTGCAACTGCTTTACTTTTGGAGAAAATTCAAAACATTCATTATTCAATAGGGCCCAAACTATCAAAAACCAGCGGTTTGAATGAACACACATTTCTTGGTAGAATCATGCAGGACTCAAATTTTTGATGTTTTTCTACTCCTCTCATGAGCCCAAACAAGTTTCTAAAAGCATGAGTTTGCAACTACTTTACTTTTGGAGAAAATTCAAAACATTCATTATTCAATAGAGCCCAATAGCAAAAGTCAGGTTTTGAATGAAGAATCACATTTCTTGGTAGAATCATGCAGGATTGAAATTTTTGATGGTTTTTTACTCCTCTCAACAGCCCAAACAAGATTCTAAAAGGATGAGTTTGCAACTACTTTACTTTTGGAGAAAATTCAAAACATTCATTATTCAATAGGGCTCAAACTATCAAAAACCAGCGGTTTCAATGAACACACATTTCTTGGTAGAATCATGCAGGACTGAAATTTTTGATGTTTTTCTACTCCTCTCATGAGCCCAAACAAGTTTCTAAAAGCATGAGTTTGCAACTACTTTACTTTTGGAGAAAATTCAAAACATTCATTATTCAATAGAGCCCAATAGCAAAAATCAGGTTTTGAATGAAGAATCACATTTCTTGGTAGAATCATGCAGGATTGAAATTTTTGATGGTTTTTTACTCCTCTCAACAGCACAAACAAGTTTCTAAAAGGATGAGTTTGCAACTACTTTACTTTTGGAGAAAATTCAAAACATTCATTATTCAATAGAGCCCAATAGCAAAAATCAGGTTTTGAATGAAGAATCACATTTCTTGGTAGAATCATGCAGGATTGAAATTTTTGATGGTTTTTTACTCCTCTCAACAGCCCAAACAAGTTTCTAAAAGGATGAGTTTCCAACTACTTTACTTTTGGAGAAAATTCAAAACATTCATTATTCAATAGGGCCCAAACTATCAAAAACCAGCGGTTTCAATGAACACACATTTCTTGGTAGAATCATGCAGGACTGAAATTTTTGATGTTTTCCTACTCCTCTCATGAGCCCAAACAAGTTTCTAAAAGCATGAGTTTGCAACTAGTTTACTTTTGGAGGACATTCAAAACATTCACTATTCAATAGAGCCCAATAGCAAAAATCAGGTTTTGAATGAAGAATCACATTTCTTGGTAAAATCATGCAGGATTGAAATTTTTGATGGTTTTTTACTCCTCTCAACAGCCCAAACAAGTTTCTAAAAGGATGAGTTTGCAACTACTTTACTTTTGGAGAAAATTCAAAACATTCATTATTCAATAGGGCCCAAACTATCAAAAACCAGCGGTTTCAATGAACACACATTTCTTGGTAGAATCATGCAGGACTGAAATTTTTGATGTTTTTCTACTCCTCTCATGAGCCCAAACAAGTCTCTAAAAGCATGAGTTTGCAACTACTTTACTTTTGGAGAAAATTCAAAACATTCATTATTCAATAGAGCCCAATAGCAAAAATCAGGTTTTGAATGAAGAATCACATTTCTTGGTAGAATCATGCAGGATTGAAATTTTTGATGGTTTTTTACTCCTCTCAACAGCCCAAACAAGTTTCTAAAAGGATGAGTTTGCAACTACTTTACTTTTGGAGAAAATTCAAAACATTCATTATTCAATAGGGCCCAAACTATCAAAAACCAGCGGTTTCAATGAACACACATTTCTTGGTAGAATCATGCAGGACTGAAATTTTTGATGTTTTTCTACTCCTCTCATGAGCCCAAACAAGTCTCTAAAAGCATGAGTTTGCAACTACTTTACTTTTGGAGAAAATTCAAAACATTCACTTTTCAATAGAGCCCAATAGCAAAAATCAGGTTTTGAATGAAGAATCACATTTCTTGGTAGAATCATGCAGGATTGAAATTTTTGATGGTTTTTTACTCCTCTCAACAGCCCAAACAAGTTTCTAAAAGGATGAGTTTGCAACTACTTTACTTTTGGAGAAAATTCAAAACATTCATTATTCAATAGGGCCCAAACTATCAAAAACCAGCGGTTTGAATGAACACACATTTCTTGGTAGAATCATGCAGGACTGAAATTTTTGATGTTTTTCTACTCCTCTCATGAGCCCAAACAAGTCTCTAAAAGCATGAGTTTGCAACTACTTTACTTTTGGAGAAAATTCAAAACATTCATTATTCAATAGAGCCCAATAGCAAAAATCAGGTTTTGAATGAAGAATCACATTTCTTGGTAGAAGCATGCAGGATTGAAATTTTTGATGGTTTTTTACTCCTCTCAACAGCCCAAACAAGTTTCTAAAAGGATGAGTTTGCAACTACTTTACTTTTGGAGAAAATTCAAAACATTCATTATTCAATAGGGCCCAAACTATCAAAAACCAGCGGTTTCAATGAACACACATTTCTTGGTAGAATCATGCAGGACTGAAATTTTTGATGTTTTTCTACTCCTCTCATGAGCCCAAACAAGTCTCTAAAAGCATGAGTTTGCAACTACTTTACTTTTGGAGAAAATTCAAAACATTCATTATTCAATAGAGCCCAATAGCAAAAATCAGGTTTTGAATGAAGAATCACATTTCTTGGTAGAATCATGCAGGATTGAAATTTTTGATGGTTTTTTACTCCTCTCAACAGCCCAAACAAGTTTCTAAAAGGATGAGTTTGCAACTACTTTACTTTTGGAGAAAATTCAAAACATTCATTATTCAATAAGGCCCAAACTATCAAAAACCAGCGGTTTCAATGAACACACATTTGGTAGAATCATGCAGGACTGAAATTTTTGATGTTTTTCTACTCCTCTCATGAGCCCAAACAAGTCTCTAAAAGCATGAGTTTGCAACTACTTTACTTTTGGAGAAAATTCAAAACATTCATTATTCAATAGAGCCCAATAGCAAAAATCAGGTTTTGAATGAAGAATCACATTTCTTGGTAATATCATGCAGGATTGAAATTTTTGATGGTTTTTTACTCCTCTCAACAGCCCAAACAAGTTTCTAAAAGGATGAGTTTCCAACTACTTTACTTTTGGAGAAAATTCAAAACATTCATTATTCAATAGGGCCCAAACTATCAAAAACCAGTGGTTTCAATGAACACACATTTCTTGGTAGAATCATGCAGGACTGAAATTTTTGATGTTTTTCTACTCCTCTCATGAGCCCAAACAAGTTTCTAAAAGCATGAGTTTGCAACTAGTTTACTTTTGGAGAACATTCAAAACATTCACTATTCAATAGAGCCCAATAGCAAAAATCAGGTTTTGAATGAAGAATCACATTTCTTGGTAAAATCATGCAGGATTGAAATTTTTGATGGTTTTTTACTCCTCTCAACAGCCCAAACAAGTTTCTAAAAGGATGAGTTTGCAACTACTTTACTTTTGGAGAAAATTCAAAACATTCATTATTCAATAGGGCCCAAACTATCAAAAACCAGCGGTTTCAATGAACACACATTTCTTGGTAGAATCATGCAGGACTGAAATTTTTGATGTTTTTCTACTCCTCTCATGAGCCCAAACAAGTCTCTAAAAGCATGAGTTTGCAACTACTTTACTTTTGGAGAAAATTCAAAACATTCATTATTCAATAGAGCCCAATAGCAAAAATCAGGTTTTGAATGAAGAATCACATTTCTTGGTAGAATCATGCAGGATTGAAATTTTTGATGGTTTTTTACTCCTCTCAACAGCCCAAACAAGTTTCTAAAAGGATGAGTTTGCAACTACTTTACTTTTGGAGAAAATTCAAAACATTCATTATTCAATAGGGCCCAAACTATCAAAAACCAGCGGTTTGAATGAACACACATTTCTTGGTAGAATCATGCAGGACTGAAGTTTTTGATGTTTTTCTACTCCTCTCATGAGCCCAAACAAGTCTCTAAAAGCATGAGTTTGCAACTACTTTACTTTTGGAGAAAATTCAAAACATTCATTATTCAATAGAGCCCAATAGCAAAAATCAGGTTTTGAATGAAGAATCACATTTCTTGGTAGAATCATGCAGGATTGAAATTTTTGATGGTTTTTTACTCCTCTCTACAGCCCAAACAACTTTCTAAAAGTATGAGTTTGCAACTGCTTTACTTTTGGAGAAAATTCAAAACATTCATTATTCAATAGGGCCCAAACTATCAAAAACCAGCGGTTTGAATGAACACACATTTCTTGGTAGAATCATGCAGGACTGAAATTTTTGATGTTTTTCTACTCCTCTCATGAGCCCAAACAAGTCTCTAAAAGCATGAGTTTGCAACTACTTTACTTTTGGAGAAAATTCAAAACATTCATTATTCAATAGAGCCCAATAGCAAAAATCAGGTTTTGAATGAAGAATCACATTTCTTGGTAAAATCATGCAGGATTGAAATTTTTGATGGTTTTTTACTCCTCTCAACAGCCCAAACAAGTTTCTAAAAGGATGAGTTTCCAACTACTTTACTTTTGGAGAAAATTCAAAACATTCATTATTCAATAGGGCCCAAACTATCAAAAACCAGCGGTTTCAATGAACACACATTTCTTGGTAGAATCGTGCAGGACTGAAATTTTTGATGTTTTTCTACTCCTCTCATGAGCCCAAACAAGTTTCTAAAAGCATGAGTTTGCAACTAGTTTACTTTTGGAGAACATTCAAAACATTCACTATTCAATAGAGCCCAATAGCAAAAATCAGGTTTTGAATGAAGAATCACATTTCTTGGTAAAATCATGCAGGATTGAAATTTTTGATGGTTTTTTACTCCTCTCAACAGCCCAAACAAGTTTCTAAAAGGATGAGTTTGCAACTACTTTACTTTTGGAGAAAATTCAAAACATTCATTATTCAATAGGGCCCAAACTATCAAAAACCAGCGGTTTGAATGAACACACATTTCTTGGTAGAATCATGCAGGACTGAAATTTTTGATGTTTTTCTACTCCTCTCATGAGCCCAAACAAGTCTCTAAAAGCATGAGTTTGCAACTACTTTACTTTTGGAGAAAATTCAAAACATTCATTATTCAATAGAGCCCAATAGCAAAAATCAGGTTTTGAATGAAGAATCACATTTCTTGGTAGAATCATGCAGGATTGAAATTTTTGATGGTTTTTTACTCCTCTCTACAGCCCAAACAAGTTTCTAAAAGTATGCGTTTGCAACTGCTTTACTTTTGGAGAAAATTCAAAACATTCATTATTCAATAGGGCCCAAACTATCAAAAACCAGCGGTTTAAATGAACACACATTTCTTGGTAGAATCATGCAGGACTGAAATTTTTGATGTTTTTCTACTCCTCTCATGAGCCCAAACAAGTCTCTAAAAGCATGAGTTTGCAACTACTTTACTTTTGGAGAAAATTCAAAACATTCATTATTCAATAGAGCCCAATAGCAAAAATCAGGTTTTGAATGAAGAATCACATTTCTTGGTAAAATCATGCAGGATTGAAATTTTTGATGGTTTTTTACTCCTCTCAACAGCCCAAACAAGTTTCTAAAAGGATGAGTTTCCAACTACTTTACTTTTGGAGAAAATTCAAAACATTCATTATTCAATAGGGCCCAAACTATCAAAAACCAGCGGTTTCAATGAACACACATTTCTTGGTAGAATCGTGCAGGACTGAAATTTTTGATGTTTTTCTACTCCTCTCATGAGCCCAAACAAGTCTCTAAAAGCATGAGTTTGCAACTAGTTTACTTTTGGAGAAAATTCAAAACATTCATTATTCAATAGAGCCCAATAGCAAAAATCAGGTTTTGAATGAAGAATCACATTTCTTGGTAGAATCAAGCAGGATTGAAATTTTTGATGGTTTTTTACTCCTCTCTACAGCCCAAACAAGTTTCTAAAAGGATGAGTTTGCAACTGCTTTACTTTTGGAGAAAATTCAAAACATTCATTATTCAATAGGGCCCAAACTATCAAAAACCAGCGGTTTGAATGAACACACATTTCTTGGTAGAATCATGCAGGACTCAAATTTTTGATGTTTTTCTACTCCTCTCATGAGCCCAAACAAGTTTCTAACAGCATGAGTTTGCAACTACTTTACTTTTGGAGAAAATTCAAAACATTCATTATTCAATAGAGCCCAATAGCAAAAGTCAGGTTTTGAATGAAGAATCACATTTCTTGGTAGAATCATGCAGGATTGAAATTTTTGATGGTTTTTTACTCCTCTCAACAGCCCAAACAAGATTCTAAAAGGATGAGTTTGCAACTACTTTACTTTTGGAGAAAATTCAAAACATTCATTATTCAATAGGGCCCAAACTATCAAAAACCAGCGGTTTCAATGAACACACATTTCTTGGTAGAATCATGCAGGACTGAAATTTTTGATGTTTTTCTATTCCTCTCATGAGCCCAAACAAGTTTCTAAAAGCATGAGTTTGCAACTACTTTACTTTTGGAGAAAATTCAAAACATTCATTATTCAATAGAGCCCAATAGCAAAAATCAGGTTTTGAATGAAGAATCACATTTCTTGGTAGAATCATGCAGGATTGAAATTTTTGATGGTTTTTTACTCCTCTCAACAGCACAAACAAGTTTCTAAAAGGATGAGTTTGCAACTACTTTACTTTTGGAGAAAATTCAAAACATTCATTATTCAATAGAGCCCAATAGCAAAAATCAGGTTTTGAATGAAGAATCACATTTCTTGGTAGAATCATGCAGGATTGAAATTTTTGATGGTTTTTTACTCCTCTCAACAGCCCAAACAAGTTTCTAAAAGGATGAGTTTGCAACTACTTTACTTTTGGAGAAAATTCAAAACATTCATTATTCAATAGGGCCCAAACTATCAAAAACCAGCGGTTTCAATGAACACACATTTCTTGGTAGAATCATGCAGGACTGAAATTTTTGATGTTTTTCTACTCCTCTCATGAGCCCAAACAAGTCTCTAAAAGCATGAGTTTGCAACTACTTTACTTTTGGAGAAAATTCAAAACATTCATTATTCAATAGAGCCCAATAGCAAAAATCAGGTTTTGAATGAAGAATCACATTTCTTGGTAAAATCATGCAGGATTGAAATTTTTGATGGTTTTTTACTCCTCTCAACAGCCCAAACAAGTTTCTAAAAGGATGAGTTTGCAACTACTTTACTTTTGGAGAAAATTCAAAACATTCATTATTCAATAGGGCCCAAACTATCAAAAACCAGCGGTTTCAATGAACACACATTTCTTGGTAGAATCATGCAGGACTGAAATTTTTGATGTTTTTCTACTCCTCTCATGAGCCCAAACAAGTCTCTAAAAGCATGAGTTTGCAACTACTTTACTTTTGGAGAAAATTCAAAACATTCATTATTCAATAGAGCCCAATAGCAAAAATCAGGTTTTGAATGAAGAATCACATTTCTTGGTAGAATCATGCAGGATTGAAATTTTTGATGGTTTTTTACTCCTCTCTACAGCCCAAACAAGTTTCTAAAAGTATGCGTTTGCAACTGCTTTACTTTTGGAGAAAATTCAAAACATTCATTATTCAATAGGGCCCAAACTATCAAAAACCAGCGGTTTAAATGAACACACATTTCTTGGTAGAATCATGCAGGACTGAAATTTTTGATGTTTTTCTACTCCTCTCATGAGCCCAAACAAGTCTCTAAAAGCATGAGTTTGCAACTACTTTACTTTTGGAGAAAATTCAAAACATTCATTATTCAATAGAGCCCAATAGCAAAAATCAGGTTTTGAATGAAGAATCACATTTCTTGGTAAAATCATGCAGGATTGAAATTTTTGATGGTTTTTTACTCCTCTCAACAGCCCAAACAAGTTTCTAAAAGGATGAGTTTGCAACTACTTTACTTTTGGAGAAAATTCAAAACATTCATTATTCAATAGGGCCCAAACTATCAAAAACCAGCGGTTTCAATGAACACACATTTCTTGGTAGAATCATGCAGGACTGAAATTTTTGATGTTTTTCTACTCCTCTCATGAGCCCAAACAAGTCTCTAAAAGCATGAGTTTGCAACTACTTTACTTTTGGAGAAAATTCAAAACATTCACTTTTCAATAGAGCCCAATAGCAAAAATCAGGTTTTGAATGAAGAATCACATTTCTTGGTAGAATCATGCAGGATTGAAATTTTTGATGGTTTTTTACTCCTCTCAACAGCCCAAACAAGTTTCTAAAAGGATGAGTTTGCAACTACTTTACTTTTGGAGAAAATTCAAAACATTCATTATTCAATAGGGCCCAAACTATCAAAAACCAGCGGTTTCAATGAACACACATTTCTTGGTAGAATCATGCAGGACTGAAATTTTTGATGTTTTTCTACTCCTCTCATGAGCCCAAACAAGTCTCTAAAAGCATGAGTTTGCAACTACTTTACTTTTGGAGAAAATTCAAAACATTCATTATTCAATAGAGCCCAATAGCAAAAATCAGGTTTTGAATGAAGAATCACATTTCTTGGTAGAAGCATGCAGGATTGAAATTTTTGATGGTTTTTTACTCCTCTCAACAGCCCAAACAAGTTTCTAAAAGGATGAGTTTGCAACTACTTTACTTTTGGAGAAAATTCAAAACATTCATTATTCAATAGGGCCCAAACTATCAAAAACCAGCGGTTTCAATGAACACACATTTCTTGGTAGAGTCATGCAGGACTGAAATTTTTGATGTTTTTCTACTCCTCTCATGAGCCCAAACAAGTCTCTAAAAGCATGAGTTTGCAACTACTTTACTTTTGGAGAAAATTCAAAACATTCATTATTCAATAGAGCCCAATAGCAAAAATCAGGTTTTGAATGAAGAATCACATTTCTTGGTAGAATCATGCAGGATTGAAATTTTTGATGGTTTTTTACTCCTCTCAACAGCCCAAACAAGTTTCTAAAAGGATGAGTTTGCAACTACTTTACTTTTGGAGAAAATTCAAAACATTCATTATTCAATAGGGCCCAAACTATCAAAAACCAGCGGTTTCAATGAACACACATTTATTGGATGAATCATGCAGGACTGAAATTTTTGATGTTTTTCTACTCCTCTCATGAGCCCAAACAAGTCTCTAAAAGCATGAGTTTGCAACTACTTTACTTTTGGAGAAAATTCAAAACATTCATTATTCAATAGAGCCCAATAGCAAAAATCAGGTTTTGAATGAAGAATCACATTTCTTGGTAGAATCATGCAGGATTGCAATTTTTGATGGTTTTTTACTCCTCTCAACAGCCCAAACAAGTTTCTAAAAGGATGAGTTTGCAAATACTTTACTTTTGGAGAAAATTCAAAACATTCATTATTCAATAGGGCCCAAACTATCAAAAACCAGCGGTTTCAATGAACACACATTTCTTGGTAGAATCATGCAGGACTGAAATTTTTGATGTTTTTCTACTCCTCTCATGAGCCCAAACAAGTCTCTAAAAGCATGAGTTTGCAACTACTTTACTTTTGGAGAAAATTCAAAACATTCATTATTCAATAGAGCCCAATAGTAAAAATCAGGTTTTGAATGAAGTATCACATTTCTTGGTAGAATCATGCAGGATTGAAATTTTTGATGGTTTTTTACTCCTCTCAACAGCCCAAACAAGTTTCTAAAAGGATGAGTTTGCAACTACTTTACTTTTGGAGAAAATTCAAAACATTCATTATTCAATAGGGCCCAAACTATCAAAAACCAGCGGTTTCAATGAACACACATTTCTTGGTAGAATCATGCAGGACTGAAATTTTTGATGTTTTTCTACTCCTCTCATGAGCCCAAACAAGTCTCTAAAAGCATGAGTTTGCAACTACTTTACTTTTGGAGAAAATTCAAAACATTCATTATTCAATAGAGCCCAATAGCAAAAATCAGGTTTTGAATGAAGAATCACATTTCTTGGTAAAATCGTGCAGGATTGAAATTTTTGATGGTTTTTTACTCCTCTCAACAGCCCAAACAAGTTTCTAAAAGGATGAGTTTGCAACTACTTTACTTTTGGAGAAAATTCAAAACATTCATTATTCAATAGGGCCCAAACTATCAAAAACCAGCGGTTTCAATGAACACACATTTCTTGGTAGAATCATGCAGGACTGAAATTTTTGATGTTTTTCTACTCCTCTCATGAGCCCAAACAAGTTTCTAAAAGCATGAGTTTGCAACTAGTTTACTTTTGGAGAACATTCAAAACATTCACTATTCAATAGAGCCCAATAGCAAAAATCAGGTTTTGAATGAAGAATCACATTTCTTGGTAAAATCATGCAGGATTGAAATTTTTGATGGTTTTTTACTCCTCTCAACAGCCCAAACAAGTTTCTAAAAGGATGAGTTTGCAACTACTTTACTTTTGGAGAAAATTCAAAACATTCATTATTCAATAGGGCCCAAACTATCAAAAACCAGCGGTTTCAATGAACACACATTTCTTGGTAGAATCATGCAGGACTGAAATTTTTGATGTTTTTCTACTCCTCTCATGAGCCCAAACAAGTCTCTAAAGGCATGAGTTTGCAACTACTTTACTTTTGGAGAAAATTCAAAACATTCATTATTCAATAGAGCCCAATAGCAAAAATCAGGTTTTGAATGAAGAATCACATTTCTTGGTAGAATCATGCAGGATTGAAATTTTTGATGGTTTTTTACTCCTCTCAACAGCCCAAACAAGTTTCTAAAAGGATGAGTTTGCAACTACTTTACTTTTGGAGAAAATTCAAAACATTCATTATTCAATAGGGCCCAAACTATCAAAAACCAGCGGTTTCAATGAACACACATTTCTTGGTAGAATCATGCAGGACTGAAATTTTTGATGTTTTTCTACTTCTCTCATGAGCCCAAACAAGTCTCTAAAAGCATGAGTTTGCAACTACTTTACTTTTGGAGAAAATTCAAAACATTCATTATTCAATAGAGCCCAATAGCAAAAATCAGGTTTTGAATGAAGAATCACATTTCTTGGTAGAAGCATGCAGGATTGAAATTTTTGATGGTTTTTTACTCCTCTCAACAGCCCAAACAAGTTTCTAAAAGGATGAGTTTGCAACTACATTACTTTTGGAGAAAATTCAAAACATTCATTATTCAATAGGGCCCAAACTATCAAAAACCAGCGGTTTCAATGAACACACATTTCTTGGTAGAATCATGCAGGACTCAAATTTTTGATGTTTTTCTACTCCGCTCATGAGCCCAAACAAGTTTCTAAAAGCATGAGTTTGCAACTACTTTACTTTTGGAGAAAATTCAAAACATTCATTATTCAATAGAGCCCAATAGCAAAAATCAGGTTTTGAATGAAGAATCACATTTCTTGGTAGAATCAAGCAGGATTGAAATTTTTGATGGTTTTTTACTCCTCTCTACAGCCCAAACAAGTTTCTAAAAGGATGAGTTTGCAACTGCTTTACTTTTGGAGAAAATTCAAAACATTCATTATTCAATAGGGCCCAAACTATCAAAAACCAGCGGTTTGAATGAACACACATTTCTTGGTAGAATCATGCAGGACTCAAATTTTTGATGTTTTTCTACTCCTCTCATGAGCCCAAACAAGTTTCTAAAAGCATGAGTTTGCAACTACTTTACTTTTGGAGAAAATTCAAAACATTCATTATTCAATAGAGCCCAATAGCAAAAATCAGGTTTTGAATGAAGAATCACATTTCTTGGTAGAATTATGCAGGATTGAAATTTTTGATGGTTTTTTACTCCTCTCAACAGCCCAAACAAGTTTCTAAAAGGATGAGTTTGCAACTACTTTACTTTTGGAGAAAATTCAAAACATTCATTATTCAATAGGGCCCAAACTATCAAAAACCAGCGGTTTCAATGAACACACATTTCTTGGTAGAATCATGCAGGACTGAAATTTTTGATGTTTTTCTACTCCTCTCATGAGCCCAAACAAGTCTCTAAAAGCATGAGTTTGCAACTACTTTACTTTTGGAGAAAATTCAAAACATTCACTTTTCAATAGAGCCCAATAGCAAAAATCAGGTTTTGAATGAAGAATCACATTTCTTGGTAGAATCATGCAGGATTGAAATTTTTGATGGTTTTTTACTCCTCTCAACAGCCCAAACAAGTTTCTAAAAGGATGAGTTTGCAACTACTTTACTTTTGGAGAAAATTCAAAACATTCATTATTCAATAGGGCCAAACTATAAAAAACCAGCGGTTTCAATGAACACACATTTCTTGGTAGAATCATGCAGGACTGAAATTTTTGATGTTTTTCTACTCCTCTCATGAGCCCAAACAAGTTTCTAAAAGCATGAGTTTGCAACTAGTTTACTTTTGGAGAACATTCAAAACATTCACTATTCAATAGAGCCCAATAGCAAAAATCAGGTTTTGAATGAAGAATCACATTTCTTGGTAGAAGCATGCAGGATTGAAATTTTTGATGGTTTTTTACTCCTCTCAACAGCCCAAACAAGTTTCTAAAAGGATGAGTTTGCAACTACTTTACTTTTGGAGAAAATTCAAAACATTCATTATTCAATAGGGCCCAAACTATCAAAAACCAGCGGTTTGAATGAACACACATTTCTTGGTAGAATCATGCAGGACTGAAATTTTTGATGTTTTTCTACTCCTCTCATGAGCCCAAACAAGTCTCTAAAAGCATGAGTTTGCAACTACTTTACTTTTGGAGAAAATTCAAAACATTCATTATTCAATAGAGCCCAATAGCAAAAATCAGGTTTTGAATGAAGAATCACATTTCTTGGTAGAAGCATGCAGGATTGAAATTTTTGATGGTTTTTTACTCCTCTCAACAGCCCAAACAAGTTTCTAAAAGGATGAGTTTGCAACTACTTTACTTTTGGAGAAAATTCAAAACATTCATTATTCAATAGGGCCCAAACTATCAAAAACCAGCGGTTTCAATGAACACACATTTCTTGGTAGAATCATGCAGGACTGAAATTTTTGATGTTTTTCTACTCCTCTCATGAGCCCAAACAAGTCTCTAAAAGCATGAGTTTGCAACTACTTTACTTTTGGAGAAAATTCAAAACATTCATTATTCAATAGAGCCCAATAGCAAAAATCAGGTTTTGAATGAAGAATCACATTTCTTGGTAGAATCATGCAGGATTGAAATTTTTGATGGTTTTTTACTCCTCTCAACAGCCCAAACAAGTTTCTAAAAGGATGAGTTTGCAACTACTTTACTTTTGGAGAAAATTCAAAACATTCATTATTCAATAGGGCCCAAACTATCAAAAACCAGCGGTTTCAATGAACACACATTTCTTGGAAGAATCATGCAGGACTGAAATTTTTGATGTTTTTCTACTCCTCTCATGAGCCCAAACAAGTCTCTAAAAGCATGAGTTTGCAACTACTTTACTTTTGGAGAAAATTCAAAACATTCATTATTCAATAGAGCCCAATAGCAAAAATCAGGTTTTGAATGAAGAATCACATTTCTTGGTAGAATCATGCAGGATTGAAATTTTTGATGGTTTTTTACTCCTCTCAACAGCCCAAACAAGTTTCTAAAAGGATGAGTTTGCAAATACTTTACTTTTGGAGAAAATTCAAAACATTCATTATTCAATAGGGCCCAAACTATCAAAAACCAGCGGTTTCAATGAACACACATTTCTTGGTAGAATCATGCAGGACTGAAATTTTTGATGTTTTTCTACTCCTCTCATGAGCCCAAACAAGTCTCTAAAAGCATGAGTTTGCAACTACTTTACTTTTGGATAAAATTCAAAACATTCATTATTCAATAGAGCCCAATAGCAAAAATCAGGTTTTGAATGAAGAATCACATTTCTTGGTAGAAGCATGCAGGATTGAAATTTTTGATGGTTTTTTACTCCTCTCAACAGCCCAAACAAGTTTCTAAAAGGATGAGTTTGCAACTACTTTACTTTTGGAGAAAATTCAAAACATTCATTATTCAATAGGGCCCAAACTATCAAAAACCAGCGGTTTCAATGAACACACATTTCTTGGTAGAATCATGCAGGACTGAAATTTTTGATGTTTTTCTACTCCTCTCATGAGCCCAAACAAGTCTCTAAAAGCATGAGTTTGCAACTACTTTACTTTTGGAGAAAATTCAAAACATTCATTATTCAATAGAGCCCAATAGCAAAAATCAGGTTTTGAATGAAGAATCACATTTCTTGGTAGAAGCATGCAGGATTGAAATTTTTGATGGTTTTTTACTCCTCTCAACAGCCCAAACAAGTTTCTAAAAGGATGAGTTTGCAACTACATTACTTTTGGAGAAAATTCAAAACATTCATTATTCAATAGGGCCCAAACTATCAAAAACCAGCGGTTTCAATGAACACACATTTCTTGGTAGAATCATGCAGGACTCAAATTTTTGATGTTTTTCTACTCCTCTCATGAGCCCAAACAAGTTTCTAAAAGCATGAGTTTGCAACTACTTTACTTTTGGAGAAAATTCAAAACATTCATTATTCAATAGAGCCCAATAGCAAAAATCAGGTTTTGAATGAAGAATCACATTTCTTGGTAGAATCAAGCAGGATTGAAATTTTTGATGGTTTTTTACTCCTCTCTACAGCCCAAACAAGTTTCTAAAAGGATGAGTTTGCAACTGCTTTACTTTTGGAGAAAATTCAAAACATTCATTATTCAATAGGGCCCAAACTATCAAAAACCAGCGGTTTCAATGAACACACATTTCTTGGTAGAATCATGCAGGACTCAAATTTTTGATGTTTTTCTACTCCTCTCATGAGCCCAAACAAGTTTCTAAAAGCATGAGTTTGCAACTACTTTACTTTTGGAGAAAATTCAAAACATTCATTATTCAATAGAGCCCAATAGCAAAAGTCAGGTTTTGAATGAAGAATCACATTTCTTGGTAGAATCATGCAGGATTGAAATTTTTGATGGTTTTTTACTCCTCTCAACAGCCCAAACAAGATTCTAAAAGGATGAGTTTGCAACTACTTTACTTTTGGAGAAAATTCAAAACATTCATTATTCAATAGGGCCCAAACTATCAAAAACCAGCGGTTTCAATGAACACACATTTCTTGGTAGAATCATGCAGGACTGAAATTTTTGATGTTTTTCTACTCCTCTCATGAGCCCAAACAAGTTTCTAAAAGCATGAGTTTGCAACTACTTTACTTTTGGAGAAAATTCAAAACATTCATTATTCAATAGAGCCCAATAGCAAAAATCAGGTTTTGAATGAAGAATCACATTTCTTGGTAGAATCATGCAGGATTGAAATTTTTGATGGTTTTTTACTCCTCTCAACAGCACAAACAAGTTTCTAAAAGGATGAGTTTGCAACTACTTTACTTTTGGAGAAAATTCAAAACATTCATTATTCAATAGAGCCCAATAGCAAAAATCAGGTTTTGAATGAAGAATCACATTTCTTGGTAGAATCATGCAGGATTGAAATTTTTGATGGTTTTTTACTCCTCTCAACAGCCCAAACAAGTTTCTAAAAGGATGAGTTTCCAACTACTTTACTTTTGGAGAAAATTCAAAACATTCATTATTCAATAGGGCCCAAACTATCAAAAACCAGCGGTTTCAATGAACACACATTTCTTGGTAGAATCATGCAGGACTGAAATTTTTGATGTTTTCCTACTCCTCTCATGAGCCCAAACAAGTTTCTAAAAGCATGAGTTTGCAACTAGTTTACTTTTGGAGGACATTCAAAACATTCACTATTCAATAGAGCCCAATAGCAAAAATCAGGTTTTGAATGAAGAATCACATTTCTTGGTAAAATCATGCAGGATTGAAATTTTTGATGGTTTTTTACTCCTCTCAACAGCCCAAACAAGTTTCTAAAAGGATGAGTTTGCAACTACTTTACTTTTGGAGAAAATTCAAAACATTCATTATTCAATAGGGCCCAAACTATCAAAAACCAGCGGTTTCAATGAACACACATTTCTTGGTAGAATCATGCAGGACTGAAATTTTTGATGTTTTTCTACTCCTCTCATGAGCCCAAACAAGTCTCTAAAAGCATGAGTTTGCAACTACTTTACTTTTGGAGAAAATTCAAAACATTCATTATTCAATAGAGCCCAATAGCAAAAATCAGGTTTTGAATGAAGAATCACATTTCTTGGTAGAATCATGCAGGATTGAAATTTTTGATGGTTTTTTACTCCTCTCAACAGCCCAAACAAGTTTCTAAAAGGATGAGTTTGCAACTACTTTACTTTTGGAGAAAATTCAAAACATTCATTATTCAATAGGGCACAAACTATCAAAAACCAGCGGTTTCAATGAACACACATTTCTTGGTAGAATCATGCAGGACTGAAATTTTTGATGTTTTTCTACTCCTCTCATGAGCCCAAACAAGTCTCTAAAAGCATGAGTTTGCAACTACTTTACTTTTGGAGAAAATTCAAAACATTCACTTTTCAATAGAGCCCAATAGCAAAAATCAGGTTTTGAATGAAGAATCACATTTCTTGGTAGAATCATGCAGGATTGAAATTTTTGATGGTTTTTTACTCCTCTCAACAGCCCAAACAAGTTTCTAAAAGGATGAGTTTGCAACTACTTTACTTTTGGAGAAAATTCAAAACATTCATTATTCAATAGGGCCCAAACTATCAAAAACCAGCGGTTTGAATGAACACACATTTCTTGGTATAATCATGCAGGACTGAAATTTTTGATGTTTTTCTACTCCTCTCATGAGCCCAAACAAGTCTCTAAAAGCATGAGTTTGCAACTACTTTACTTTTGGAGAAAATTCAAAACATTCATTATTCAATAGAGCCCAATAGCAAAAATCAGGTTTTGAATGAAGAATCACATTTCTTGGTAGAAGCATGCAGGATTGAAATTTTTGATGGTTTTTTACTCCTCTCAACAGCCCAAACAAGTTTCTAAAAGGATGAGTTTGCAACTACTTTACTTTTGGAGAAAATTCAAAACATTCATTATTCAATAGGGCCCAAACTATCAAAAACCAGCGGTTTCAATGAACACACATTTCTTGGTAGAATCATGCAGGACTGAAATTTTTGATGTTTTTCTACTCCTCTCATGAGCCCAAACAAGTCTCTAAAAGCATGAGTTTGCAACTACTTTACTTTTGGAGAAAATTCAAAACATTCATTATTCAATAGAGCCCAATAGCAAAAATCAGGTTTTGAATGAAGAATCACATTTCTTGGTAGAATCATGCAGGATTGAAATTTTTGATGGTTTTTTACTCCTCTCAACAGCCCAAACAAGTTTCTAAAAGGATGAGTTTGCAACTACTTTACTTTTGGAGAAAATTCAAAACATTCATTATTCAATAAGGCCCAAACTATCAAAAACCAGCGGTTTCAATGAACACACATTTGGTAGAATCATGCAGGACTGAAATTTTTGATGTTTTTCTACTCCTCTCATGAGCCCAAACAAGTCTCTAAAAGCATGAGTTTGCAACTACTTTACTTTTGGAGAAAATTCAAAACATTCATTATTCAATAGAGCCCAATAGCAAAAATCAGGTTTTGAATGAAGAATCACATTTCTTGGTAATATCATGCAGGATTGAAATTTTTGATGGTTTTTTACTCCTCTCAACAGCCCAAACAAGTTTCTAAAAGGATGAGTTTCCAACTACTTTACTTTTGGAGAAAATTCAAAACATTCATTATTCAATAGGGCCCAAACTATCAAAAACCAGTGGTTTCAATGAACACACATTTCTTGGTAGAATCATGCAGGACTGAAATTTTTGATGTTTTTCTACTCCTCTCATGAGCCCAAACAAGTTTCTAAAAGCATGAGTTTGCAACTAGTTTACTTTTGGAGAACATTCAAAACATTCACTATTCAATAGAGCCCAATAGCAAAAATCAGGTTTTGAATGAAGAATCACATTTCTTGGTAAAATCATGCAGGATTGAAATTTTTGATGGTTTTTTACTCCTCTCAACAGCCCAAACAAGTTTCTAAAAGGATGAGTTTGCAACTACTTTACTTTTGGAGAAAATTCAAAACATTCATTATTCAATAGGGCCCAAACTATCAAAAACCAGCGGTTTCAATGAACACACATTTCTTGGTAGAATCATGCAGGACTGAAATTTTTGATGTTTTTCTACTCCTCTCATGAGCCCAAACAAGTCTCTAAAAGCATGAGTTTGCAACTACTTTACTTTTGGAGAAAATTCAAAACATTCATTATTCAATAGAGCCCAATAGCAAAAATCAGGTTTTGAATGAAGAATCACATTTCTTGGTAGAATCATGCAGGATTGAAATTTTTGATGGTTTTTTACTCCTCTCAACAGCCCAAACAAGTTTCTAAAAGGATGAGTTTGCAACTACTTTACTTTTGGAGAAAATTCAAAACATTCATTATTCAATAGGGCCCAAACTATCAAAAACCAGCGGTTTGAATGAACACACATTTCTTGGTAGAATCATGCAGGACTGAAGTTTATGATGTTTTTCTACTCCTCTCATGAGCCCAAACAAGTCTCTAAAAGCATGAGTTTGCAACTACTTTACTTTTGGAGAAAATTCAAAACATTCATTATTCAATAGAGCCCAATAGCAAAAATCAGGTTTTGAATGAAGAATCACATTTCTTGGTAGAATCATGCAGGATTGAAATTTTTGATGGTTTTTTACTCCTCTCAACAGCCCAAACAAGTTTCTAAAAGGATGAGTTTGCAACTACTTTACTTTTGGAGAAAATTCAAAACATTCATTATTCAATAGGGCACAAACTATCAAAAACCAGCGGTTTCAATGAACACACATTTCTTGGTAGAATCATGCAGGACTGAAATTTTTGATGTTTTTCTACTCCTCTCATGAGCCCAAACAAGTCTCTAAAAGCATGAGTTTGCAACTACTTTACTTTTGGAGAAAATTCAAAACATTCACTTTTCAATAGAGCCCAATAGCAAAAATCAGGTTTTGAATGAAGAATCACATTTCTTGGTAGAATCATGCAGGATTGAAATTTTTGATGGTTTTTTACTCCTCTCAACAGCCCAAACAAGTTTCTAAAAGGATGAGTTTGCAACTACTTTACTTTTGGAGAAAATTCAAAACATTCATTATTCAATAGGGCCCAAACTATCAAAAACCAGCGGTTTGAATGAACACACATTTCTTGGTAGAATCATGCAGGACTGAAATTTTTGATGTTTTTCTACTCCTCTCATGAGCCCAAACAAGTCTCTAAAAGCATGAGTTTGCAACTACTTTACTTTTGGAGAAAATTCAAAACATTCATTATTCAATAGAGCCCAATAGCAAAAATCAGGTTTTGAATGAAGAATCACATTTCTTGGTAGAAGCATGCAGGATTGAAATTTTTGATGGTTTTTTACTCCTCTCAACAGCCCAAACAAGTTTCTAAAAGGATGAGTTTGCAACTACTTTACTTTTGGAGAAAATTCAAAACATTCATTATTCAATAGGGCCCAAACTATCAAAAACCAGCGGTTTCAATGAACACACATTTCTTGGTAGAATCATGCAGGACTGAAATTTTTGATGTTTTTCTACTCCTCTCATGAGCCCAAACAAGTCTCTAAAAGCATGAGTTTGCAACTACTTTACTTTTGGAGAAAATTCAAAACATTCATTATTCAATAGAGCCCAATAGCAAAAATCAGGTTTTGAATGAAGAATCACATTTCTTGGTAGAATCATGCAGGATTGAAATTTTTGATGGTTTTTTACTCCTCTCAACAGCCCAAACAAGTTTCTAAAAGGATGAGTTTGCAACTACTTTACTTTTGGAGAAAATTCAAAACATTCATTATTCAATAAGGCCCAAACTATCAAAAACCAGCGGTTTCAATGAACACACATTTGGTAGAATCATGCAGGACTGAAATTTTTGATGTTTTTCTACTCCTCTCATGAGCCCAAACAAGTCTCTAAAAGCATGAGTTTGCAACTACTTTACTTTTGGAGAAAATTCAAAACATTCATTATTCAATAGAGCCCAATAGCAAAAATCAGGTTTTGAATGAAGAATCACATTTCTTGGTAATATCATGCAGGATTGAAATTTTTGATGGTTTTTTACTCCTCTCAACAGCGCAAACAAGTTTCTAAAAGGATGAGTTTCCAACTACTTTACTTTTGGAGAAAATTCAAAACATTCATTATTCAATAGGGCCCAAACTATCAAAAACCAGTGGTTTCAATGAACACACATTTCTTGGTAGAATCATGCAGGACTGAAATTTTTGATGTTTTTCTACTCCTCTCATGAGCCCAAACAAGTTTCTAAAAGCATGAGTTTGCAACTAGTTTACTTTTGGAGAACATTCAAAACATTCACTATTCAATAGAGCCCAATAGCAAAAATCAGGTTTTGAATGAAGAATCACATTTCTTGGTAAAATCATGCAGGATTGAAATTTTTGATGGTTTTTTACTCCTCTCAACAGCCCAAACAAGTTTCTAAAAGGATGAGTTTGCAACTACTTTACTTTTGGAGAAAATTCAAAACATTCATTATTCAATAGGGCCCAAACTATCAAAAACCAGCGGTTTCAATGAACACACATTTCTTGGTAGAATCATGCAGGACTGAAATTTTTGATGTTTTTCTACTCCTCTCATGAGCCCAAACAAGTCTCTAAAAGCATGAGTTTGCAACTACTTTACTTTTGGAGAAAATTCAAAACATTCATTATTCAATAGAGCCCAATAGCAAAAATCAGGTTTTGAATGAAGAATCACATTTCTTGGTAGAATCATGCAGGATTGAAATTTTTGATGGTTTTTTACTCCTCTCAACAGCCCAAACAAGTTTCTAAAAGGATGAGTTTGCAACTACTTTACTTTTGGAGAAAATTCAAAACATTCATTATTCAATAGGGCCCAAACTATCAAAAACCAGCGGTTTGAATGAACACACATTTCTTGGTAGAATCATGCAGGACTGAAGTTTATGATGTTTTTCTACTCCTCTCATGAGCCCAAACAAGTCTCTAAAAGCATGAGTTTGCAACTACTTTACTTTTGGAGAAAATTCAAAACATTCATTATTCAATAGAGCCCAATAGCAAAAATCAGGTTTTGAATGAAGAATCACATTTCTTGGTAGAATCATGCAGGATTGAAATTTTTGATGGTTTTTTACTCCTCTCTACAGCCCAAACAACTTTCTAAAAGTATGAGTTTGCAACTGCTTTACTTTTGGAGAAAATTCAAAACATTCATTATTCAATAGGGCCCAAACTATCAAAAACCAGCGGTTTGAATGAACACACATTTCTTGGTAGAATCATGCAGGACTGAAATTTTTGATGTTTTTCTACTCCTCTCATGAGCCCAAACAAGTCTCTAAAAGCATGAGTTTGCAACTACTTTACTTTTGGAGAAAATTCAAAACATTCATTATTCAATAGAGCCCAATAGCAAAAATCAGGTTTTGAATGAAGAATCACATTTCTTGGTAAAATCATGCAGGATTGAAATTTTTGATGGTTTTTTACTCCTCTCAACAGCCCAAACAAGTTTCTAAAAGGATGAGTTTCCAACTACTTTACTTTTGGAGAAAATTCAAAACATTCATTATTCAATAGGGCCCAAACTATCAAAAACCAGCGGTTTCAATGAACACACATTTCTTGGTAGAATCGTGCAGGACTGAAATTTTTGATGTTTTTCTACTCCTCTCATGAGCCCAAACAAGTTTCTAAAAGCATGAGTTTGCAACTAGTTTACTTTTGGAGAACATTCAAAACATTCACTATTCAATAGAGCCCAATAGCAAAAATCAGGTTTTGAATGAAGAATCACATTTCTTGGTAAAATCATGCAGGATTGAAATTTTTGATGGTTTTTTACTCCTCTCAACAGCCCAAACAAGTTTCTAAAAGGATGAGTTTGCAACTACTTTACTTTTGGAGAAAATTCAAAACATTCATTATTCAATAGGGCCCAAACTATCAAAAACCAGCGGTTTGAATGAACACACATTTCTTGGTAGAATCATGCAGGACTGAAATTTTTGATGTTTTTCTACTCCTCTCATGAGCCCAAACAAGTCTCTAAAAGCATGAGTTTGCAACTACTTTACTTTTGGAGAAAATTCAAAACATTCATTATTCAATAGAGCCCAATAGCAAAAATCAGGTTTTGAATGAAGAATCACATTTCTTGGTAGAATCATGCAGGATTGAAATTTTTGATGGTTTTTTACTCCTCTCTACAGCCCAAACAAGTTTCTAAAAGTATGCGTTTGCAACTGCTTTACTTTTGGAGAAAATTCAAAACATTCATTATTCAATAGGGCCCAAACTATCAAAAACCAGCGGTTTAAATGAACACACATTTCTTGGTAGAATCATGCAGGACTGAAATTTTTGATGTTTTTCTACTCCTCTCATGAGCCCAAACAAGTCTCTAAAAGCATGAGTTTGCAACTACTTTACTTTTGGAGAAAATTCAAAACATTCATTATTCAATAGAGCCCAATAGCAAAAATCAGGTTTTGAATGAAGAATCACATTTCTTGGTAAAATCATGCAGGATTGAAATTTTTGATGGTTTTTTACTCCTCTCAACAGCCCAAACAAGTTTCTAAAAGGATGAGTTTCCAACTACTTTACTTTTGGAGAAAATTCAAAACATTCATTATTCAATAGGGCCCAAACTATCAAAAACCAGCGGTTTCAATGAACACACATTTCTTGGTAGAATCGTGCAGGACTGAAATTTTTGATGTTTTTCTACTCCTCTCATGAGCCCAAACAAGTCTCTAAAAGCATGAGTTTGCAACTAGTTTACTTTTGGAGAAAATTCAAAACATTCATTATTCAATAGAGCCCAATAGCAAAAATCAGGTTTTGAATGAAGAATCACATTTCTTGGTAGAATCAAGCAGGATTGAAATTTTTGATGGTTTTTTACTCCTCTCTACAGCCCAAACAAGTTTCTAAAAGGATGAGTTTGCAACTGCTTTACTTTTGGAGAAAATTCAAAACATTCATTATTCAATAGGGCCCAAACTATCAAAAACCAGCGGTTTGAATGAACACACATTTCTTGGTAGAATCATGCAGGACTCAAATTTTTGATGTTTTTCTACTCCTCTCATGAGCCCAAACAAGTTTCTAACAGCATGAGTTTGCAACTACTTTACTTTTGGAGAAAATTCAAAACATTCATTATTCAATAGAGCCCAATAGCAAAAGTCAGGTTTTGAATGAAGAATCACATTTCTTGGTAGAATCATGCAGGATTGAAATTTTTGATGGTTTTTTACTCCTCTCAACAGCCCAAACAAGATTCTAAAAGGATGAGTTTGCAACTACTTTACTTTTGGAGAAAATTCAAAACATTCATTATTCAATAGGGCCCAAACTATCAAAAACCAGCGGTTTCAATGAACACACATTTCTTGGTAGAATCATGCAGGACTGAAATTTTTGATGTTTTTCTACTCCTCTCATGAGCCCAAACAAGTTTCTAAAAGCATGAGTTTGCAACTACTTTACTTTTGGAGAAAATTCAAAACATTCATTATTCAATAGAGCCCAATAGCAAAAATCAGGTTTTGAATGAAGAATCACATTTCTTGGTAGAATCATGCAGGATTGAAATTTTTGATGGTTTTTTACTCCTCTCAACAGCACAAACAAGTTTCTAAAAGGATGAGTTTGCAACTACTTTACTTTTGGAGAAAATTCAAAACATTCATTATTCAATAGAGCCCAATAGCAAAAATCAGGTTTTGAATGAAGAATCACATTTCTTGGTAGAATCATGCAGGATTGAAATTTTTGATGGTTTTTTACTCCTCTCAACAGCCCAAACAAGTTTCTAAAAGGATGAGTTTGCAACTACTTTACTTTTGGAGAAAATTCAAAACATTCATTATTCAATAGGGCCCAAACTATCAAAAACCAGCGGTTTCAATGAACACACATTTCTTGGTAGAATCATGCAGGACTGAAATTTTTGATGTTTTTCTACTCCTCTCATGAGCCCAAACAAGTCTCTAAAAGCATGAGTTTGCAACTACTTTACTTTTGGAGAAAATTCAAAACATTCATTATTCAATAGAGCCCAATAGCAAAAATCAGGTTTTGAATGAAGAATCACATTTCTTGGTAAAATCATGAAGGATTGAAATTTTTGATGGTTTTTTACTCCTCTCAACAGCCCAAACAAGTTTCTAAAAGGATGAGTTTGCAACTACTTTACTTTTGGAGAAAATTCAAAACATTCATTATTCAATAGGGCCCAAACTATCAAAAACCAGCGGTTTCAATGAACACACATTTCTTGGTAGAATCATGCAGGACTGAAATTTTTGATGTTTTTCTACTCCTCTCATGAGCCCAAACAAGTCTCTAAAAGCATGAGTTTGCAACTACTTTACTTTTGGAGAAAATTCAAAACATTCATTATTCAATAGAGCCCAATAGCAAAAATCAGGTTTTGAATGAAGAATCACATTTCTTGGTAGAATCATGCAGGATTGAAATTTTTGATGGTTTTTTACTCCTCTCTACAGCCCAAACAAGTTTCTAAAAGTATGCGTTTGCAACTGCTTTACTTTTGGAGAAAATTCAAAACATTCATTATTCAATAGGGCCCAAACTATCAAAAACCAGCGGTTTAAATGAACACACATTTCTTGGTAGAATCATGCAGGACTGAAATTTTTGATGTTTTTCTACTCCTCTCATGAGCCCAAACAAGTCTCTAAAAGCATGAGTTTGCAACTACTTTACTTTTGGAGAAAATTCAAAACATTCATTATTCAATAGAGCCCAATAGCAAAAATCAGGTTTTGAATGAAGAATCACATTTCTTGGTAAAATCATGCAGGATTGAAATTTTTGATGGTTTTTTACTCCTCTCAACAGCCCAAACAAGTTTCTAAAAGGATGAGTTTCCAACTACTTTACTTTTGGAGAAAATTCAAAACATTCATTATTCAATAGGGCCCAAACTATCAAAAACCAGCGGTTTCAATGAACACACATTTCTTGGTAGAATCGTGCAGGACTGAAATTTTTGATGTTTTTCTACTCCTCTCATGAGCCCAAACAAGTCTCTAAAAGCATGAGTTTGCAACTAGTTTACTTTTGGAGAAAATTCAAAACATTCATTATTCAATAGAGCCCAATAGCAAAAATCAGGTTTTGAATGAAGAATCACATTTCTTGGTAGAATCAAGCAGGATTGAAATTTTTGATGGTTTTTTACTCCTCTCTACAGCCCAAACAAGTTTCTAAAAGGATGAGTTTGCAACTGCTTTACTTTTGGAGAAAATTCAAAACATTCATTATTCAATAGGGCCCAAACTATCAAAAACCAGCGGTTTGAATGAACACACATTTCTTGGTAGAATCATGCAGGACTCAAATTTTTGATGTTTTTCTACTCCTCTCATGAGCCCAAACAAGTTTCTAACAGCATGAGTTTGCAACTACTTTACTTTTGGAGAAAATTCAAAACATTCATTATTCAATAGAGCCCAATAGCAAAAGTCAGGTTTTGAATGAAGAATCACATTTCTTGGTAGAATCATGCAGGATTGAAATTTTTGATGGTTTTTTACTCCTCTCAACAGCCCAAACAAGATTCTAAAAGGATGAGTTTGCAACTACTTTACTTTTGGAGAAAATTCAAAACATTCATTATTCAATAGGGCCCAAACTATCAAAAACCAGCGGTTTCAATGAACACACATTTCTTGGTAGAATCATGCAGGACTGAAATTTTTGATGTTTTTCTACTCCTCTCATGAGCCCAAACAAGTTTCTAAAAGCATGAGTTTGCAACTACTTTACTTTTGGAGAAAATTCAAAACATTCATTATTCAATAGAGCCCAATAGCAAAAATCAGGTTTTGAATGAAGAATCACATTTCTTGGTAGAATCATGCAGGATTGAAATTTTTGATGGTTTTTTACTCCTCTCAACAGCACAAACAAGTTTCTAAAAGGATGAGTTTGCAACTACTTTACTTTTGGAGAAAATTCAAAACATTCATTATTCAATAGAGCCCAATAGCAAAAATCAGGTTTTGAATGAAGAATCACATTTCTTGGTAGAATCATGCAGGATTGAAATTTTTGATGGTTTTTTACTCCTCTCAACAGCCCAAACAAGTTTCTAAAAGGATGAGTTTGCAACTACTTTACTTTTGGAGAAAATTCAAAACATTCATTATTCAATAGGGCCCAAACTATCAAAAACCAGCGGTTTCAATGAACACACATTTCTTGGTAGAATCATGCAGGACTGAAATTTTTGATGTTTTTCTACTCCTCTCATGAGCCCAAACAAGTCTCTAAAAGCATGAGTTTGCAACTACTTTACTTTTGGAGAAAATTCAAAACATTCATTATTCAATAGAGCCCAATAGCAAAAATCAGGTTTTGAATGAAGAATCACATTTCTTGGTAAAATCATGCAGGATTGAAATTTTTGATGGTTTTTTACTCCTCTCAACAGCCCAAACAAGTTTCTAAAAGGATGAGTTTGCAACTACTTTACTTTTGGAGAAAATTCAAAACATTCATTATTCAATAGGGCCCAAACTATCAAAAACCAGCGGTTTCAATGAACACACATTTCTTGGTAGAATCATGCAGGACTGAAATTTTTGATGTTTTTCTACTCCTCTCATGAGCCCAAACAAGTCTCTAAAAGCATGAGTTTGCAACTACTTTACTTTTGGAGAAAATTCAAAACATTCATTATTCAATAGAGCCCAATAGCAAAAATCAGGTTTTGAATGAAGAATCACATTTCTTGGTAGAATCATGCAGGATTGAAATTTTTGATGGTTTTTTACTCCTCTCAACAGCCCAAACAAGTTTCTAAAAGGATGAGTTTGCAACTACTTTACTTTTGGATAAAATTCAAAACATTCATTATTCAATAGGGCCCAAACTATCAAAAACCAGCGGTTTCAATGAACACACATTTCTTGGAAGAATCATGCAGGACTGAAATTTTTGATGTTTTTCTACTCCTCTCATGAGCCCAAACAAGTTTCTAAAAGCATGAGTTTGCAACTACTTTACTTTTGGAGAAAATTCAAAACATTCATTATTCAATAGAGCCCAATAGCAAAAATCAGGTTTTGAATGAAGAATCACAGTTCTTGGTAGAATCATGCAGGATTGAAATTTTTGATGGTTTTTTACTCCTCTCAACAGCCCAAACAAGTTTCTAAAAGGATGAGTTTGCAACTACATTACTTTTGGAGAAAATTCAAAACATTCATTATTCAATAGAGCCCAATAGCAAAAACCAGCGTTTTGAATGAAGAATCACATTTCTTGGTAGAATCATGCAGGATTGAAATTTTTGATGGTTTTTTACTCCTCTCAACAGCCCAAACAAGTTTCTAAAAGGATGAGTTTGCAACTACTTTACTTTTGGAGAAAATTCAAAACATTCATTATTCAATAGGGCCCAAACTATCAAAAACCAGCGGTTTGAATGAACACACATTTCTTGGTAGAATCATGCAGGACTGAAATTTTTGATGTTTTTCTACTCCTCTCATGAGCCCAAACAAGTCTCTAAAAGCATGAGTTTGCAACTACTTTACTTTTGGAGAAAATTCAAAACATTCATTATTCAATAGAGCCCAATAGCAAAAATCAGGTTTTGAATGAAGAATCACATTTCTTGGTAGAATCATGTAGGATTGAAATTTTTGATGGTTTTTTACTCCTCTCTACAGCCCAAACAAGTTTCTAAAAGGATGAGTTTGCAACTGCTTTACTTTTGGAGAAAATTCAAAACATTCATTATTCAATAGGGCCCAAACTATCAAAAACCAGCGGTTTGAATGAACACACATTTCTTGGTAGAATCATGCAGGACTGAAATTTTTTATGTTTTTCTACTCCTCTCATGAGCCCAAACAAGTCTCTAAAAGCATGAGTTTGCAACTACTTTACTTTTGGAGAAAATTCAAAACATTCATTATTCAATAGAGCCCAATAGCAAAAATCAGGTTTTGAATGAAGAATCACATTTCTTGGTAAAATCATGCAGGATTGAAATTTTTGATGGTTTTTTACTCCTCTCAACAGCCCAAACAAGTTTCTAAAAGGATGAGTTTCCAACTACTTTACTTTTGGAGAAAATTCAAAACATTCATTATTCAATAGGGCCCAAACTATCAAAAACCAGCGGTTTCAATGAACACACATTTCTTGGTAGAATCATGCAGGACTGAAATTTTTGATGTTTTTCTACTCCTCTCATGAGCCCAAACAAGTTTCTAAAAGCATGAGTTTGCAACTAGTTTACTTTTGGAGAACATTCAAAACATTCACTATTCAATAGAGCCCAATAGCAAAAATCAGGTTTTGAATGAAGAATCACATTTCTTGGTAAAATCATGCAGGATTGAAATTTTTGATGGTTTTTTACTCCTCTCAACAGCCCAAACAAGTTTCTAAAAGGATGAGTTTGCAACTACTTTACTTTTGGAGAAAATTCAAAACATTCATTATTCAATAGGGCCCAAACTATCAAAAACCAGCGGTTTCAATGAACACACATTTCTTGGTAGAATCATGCAGGACTGAAATTTTTGATGTTTTTCTACTCCTCTCATGAGCCCAAACAAGTCTCTAAAAGCATGAGTTTGCAACTACTTTACTTTTGGAGAAAATTCAAAACATTCATTATTCAATAGAGCCCAATAGCAAAAATCAGGTTTTGAATGAAGAATCACATTTCTTGGTAGAAGCATGCAGGATTGAAATTTTTGATGGTTTTTTACTCCTCTCAACAGCCCAAACAAGTTTCTAAAAGGATGAGTTTGCAACTACATTACTTTTGGAGAAAATTCAAAACATTCATTATTCAATAGGGCCCAAACTATCAAAAACCAGCGGTTTCAATGAACACACATTTCTTGGTAGAATCATGCAGGACTCAAATTTTTGATGTTTTTCTACTCCTCTCATGAGCCCAAACAAGTTTCTAAAAGCATGAGTTTGCAACTACTTTACTTTTGGAGAAAATTCAAAACATTCATTATTCAATAGAGCCCAATAGCAAAAATCAGGTTTTGAATGAAGAATCACATTTCTTGGTAGAATCAAGCAGGATTGAAATTTTTGATGGTTTTTTACTCCTCTCTACAGCCCAAACAAGTTTCTAAAAGGATGAGTTTGCAACTGCTTTACTTTTGGAGAAAATTCAAAACATTCATTATTCAATAGGGCCCAAACTATCAAAAACCAGCGGTTTGAATGAACACACATTTCTTGGTAGAATCATGCAGGACTCAAATTTTTGATGTTTTTCTACTCCTCTCATGAGCCCAAACAAGTTTCTAAAAGCATGAGTTTGCAACTACTTTACTTTTGGAGAAAATTCAAAACATTCATTATTCAATAGAGCCCAATAGCAAAAGTCAGGTTTTGAATGAAGAATCACATTTCTTGGTAGAATCATGCAGGATTGAAATTTTTGATGGTTTTTACTCCTCTCAACAGCACAAACAAGATTCTAAAAGGATGAGTTTGCAACTACTTTACTTTTGGAGAAAATTCAAAACATTCATTATTCAATAGGGCCCAAACTATCAAAAACCAGCGGTTTGAATGAACACACATTTCTTGGTAGAATCATGCAGGACTGAAATTTTTGATGTTTTTCTACTCCTCTCATGAGCCCAAACAAGTCTCTAAAAGCATGAGTTTGCAACTACTTTACTTTTGGAGAAAATTCAAAACATTCATTATTCAATAGAGCCCAATAGCAAAAATCAGGTTTTGAATGAAGAATCACATTTCTTGGTAGAATCATGCAGGATTGAAATTTTTGATGGTTTTTTACTCCTCTCTACAGCCCAAACAAGTTTCTAAAAGTATGAGTTTGCAACTGCTTTACTTTTGGAGAAAATTCAAAACATTCATTATTCAATAGGGCCCAAACTATCAAAAACCAGCGGTTTAAATGAACACACATTTCTTGGTAGAATCATGCAGGACTGAAATTTTTGATGTTTTTCTACTCCTCTCATGAGCCCAAACAAGTCTCTAAAAGCATGAGTTTGCAACTACTTTACTTTTGGAGAAAATTCAAAACATTCATTATTCAATAGAGCCCAATAGCAAAAATCAGGTTTTGAATGAAGAATCACATTTCTTGGTAAAATCATGCAGGATTGAAATTTTTGATGGTTTTTTACTCCTCTCAACAGCCCAAACAAGTTTCTAAAAGGATGAGTTTCCAACTACTTTACTTTTGGAGAAAATTCAAAACATTCATTATTCAATAGGGCCCAAACTATCAAAAACCAGCGGTTTCAATGAACACACATTTCTTGGTAGAATCGTGCAGGACTGAAATTTTTGATGTTTTTCTACTCCTCTCATGAGCCCAAACAAGTCTCTAAAAGCATGAGTTTGCAACTAGTTTACTTTTGGAGAAAATTCAAAACATTCATTATTCAATAGAGCCCAATAGCAAAAATCAGGTTTTGAATGAAGAATCACATTTCTTGGTAGAATCAAGCAGGATTGAAATTTTTGATGGTTTTTTACTCCTCTCTACAGCCCAAACAAGTTTCTAAAAGGATGAGTTTGCAACTGCTTTACTTTTCGAGAAAATTCAAAACATTCATTATTCAATAGGGCCCAAACTATCAAAAACCAGCGGTTTGAATGAACACACATTTCTTGGTAGAATCATGCAGGACTCAAATTTTTGATGTTTTTCTACTCCTCTCATGAGCCCAAACAAGTTTCTAACAGCATGAGTTTGCAACTACTTTACTTTTGGAGAAAATTCAAAACATTCATTATTCAATAGAGCCCAATAGCAAAAGTCAGGTTTTGAATGAAGAATCACATTTCTTGGTAGAATCATGCAGGATTGAAATTTTTGATGGTTTTTTACTCCTCTCAACAGCCCAAACAAGATTCTAAAAGGATGAGTTTGCAACTACTTTACTTTTGGAGAAAATTCAAAACATTCATTATTCAATAGGGCCCAAACTATCAAAAACCAGCGGTTTCAATGAACACACATTTCTTGGTAGAATCATGCAGGACTGAAATTTTTGATGTTTTTCTACTCCTCTCATGAGCCCAAACAAGTTTCTAAAAGCATGAGTTTGCAACTACTTTACTTTTGGAGAAAATTCAAAACATTCATTATTCAATAGAGCCCAATAGCAAAAATCAGGTTTTGAATGAAGAATCACATTTCTTGGTAGAATCATGCAGGATTGAAATTTTTGATGGTTTTTTACTCCTCTCAACAGCACAAACAAGTTTCTAAAAGGATGAGTTTGCAACTACTTTACTTTTGGAGAAAATTCAAAACATTCACTATTCAATAGAGCCCAATAGCAAAAATCAGGTTTTGAATGAAGAATCACATTTCTTGGTAGAATCATGCAGGATTGAAATTTTTGATGGTTTTTTACTCCTCTCAACAGCCCAAACAAGTTTCTAAAAGGATGAGTTTGCAACTACTTTACTTTTGGAGAAAATTCAAAACATTCATTATTCAATAGGGCCCAAACTATCAAAAACCAGCGGTTTCAATGAACACACATTTCTTGGTAGAATCATGCAGGACTGAAATTTTTGATGTTTTTCTACTCCTCTCATGAGCCCAAACAAGTCTCTAAAAGCATGAGTTTGCAACTACTTTACTTTTGGAGAAAATTCAAAACATTCATTATTCAATAGAGCCCAATAGCAAAAATCAGGTTTTGAATGAAGAATCACATTTCTTGGTAAAATCATGCAGGATTGAAATTTTTGATGGTTTTTTACTCCTCTCAACAGCCCAAACAAGTTTCTAAAAGGATGAGTTTGCAACTACTTTACTTTTGGAGAAAATTCAAAACATTCATTATTCAATAGGGCCCAAACTATCAAAAACCAGCGGTTTCAATGAACACACATTTCTTGGTAGAATCATGCAGGACTGAAATTTTTGATGTTTTTCTACTCCTCTCATGAGCCCAAACAAGTCTCTAAAAGCATGAGTTTGCAACTACTTTACTTTTGGAGAAAATTCAAAACATTCATTATTCAATAGAGCCCAATAGCAAAAATCAGGTTTTGAATGAAGAATCACATTTCTTGGTAGAATCATGCAGGATTGAAATTTTTGATGGTTTTTTACTCCTCTCAACAGCCCAAACAAGTTTCTAAAAGGATGAGTTTGCAACTACTTTACTTTTGGATAAAATTCAAAACATTCATTATTCAATAGGGCCCAAACTATCAAAAACCAGCGGTTTCAATGAACACACATTTCTTGGAAGAATCATGCAGGACTGAAATTTTTGATGTTTTTCTACTCCTCTCATGAGCCCAAACAAGTTTCTAAAAGCATGAGTTTGCAACTACTTTACTTTTGGAGAAAATTCAAAACATTCATTATTCAATAGAGCCCAATAGCAAAAATCAGGTTTTGAATGAAGAATCACAGTTCTTGGTAGAATCATGCAGGATTGAAATTTTTGATGGTTTTTTACTCCTCTCAACAGCCCAAACAAGTTTCTAAAAGGATGAGTTTGCAACTACATTACTTTTGGAGAAAATTCAAAACATTCATTATTCAATAGAGCCCAATAGCAAAAATCAGCGTTTTGAATGAAGAATCACATTTCTTGGTAGAATCATGCAGGATTGAAATTTTTGATGGTTTTTTACTCCTCTCAACAGCCCAAACAAGTTTCTAAAAGGATGAGTTTGCAACTACTTTACTTTTGGAGAAAATTCAAAACATTCATTATTCAATAGGGCCCAAACTATCAAAAACCAGCGGTTTGAATGAACACACATTTCTTGGTAGAATCATGCAGGACTGAAATTTTTGATGTTTTTCTACTCCTCTCATGAGCCCAAACAAGTTTCTAAAAGCATGAGTTTGCAACTAGTTTACTTTTGGAGAACATTCAAAACATTCACTATTCAATAGAGCCCAATAGCAAAAATCAGGTTTTGAATGAAGAATCACATTTCTTGGTAAAATCATGCAGGATTGAAATTTTTGATGGTTTTTTACTCCTCTCAACAGCCCAAACAAGTTTCTAAAAGGATGAGTTTGCAACTACTTTACTTTTGGAGAAAATTCAAAACATTCATTATTCAATAGGGCCCAAACTATCAAAAACCAGCGGTTTCAATGAACACACATTTCTTGGTAGAATCATGCAGGACTGAAATTTTTGATGTTTTTCTACTCCTCTCATGAGCCCAAACAAGTCTCTAAAAGCATGAGTTTGCAACTACTTTACTTTTGGAGAAAATTCAAAACATTCATTATTCAATAGAGCCCAATAGCAAAAGTCAGGTTTTGAATGAAGAATCACATTTCTTGGTAGAATCATGCAGGATTGAAATTTTTGATGGTTTTTTACTCCTCTCAACAGCCCAAACAAGATTCTAAAAGGATGAGTTTGCAACTACTTTACTTTTGGAGAAAATTCAAAACATTCATTATTCAATAGGGCCCAAACTATCAAAAACCAGCGGTTTCAATGAACACACATTTCTTGGTAGAATCATGCAGGACTGAAATTTTTGATGTTTTTCTACTCCTCTCATGAGCCCAAACAAGTTTCTAAAAGCATGAGTTTGCAACTACTTTACTTTTGGAGAAAATTCAAAACATTCATTATTCAATAGAGCCCAATAGCAAAAATCAGGTTTTGAATGAAGAATCACATTTCTTGGTAGAATCATGCAGGATTGAAATTTTTGATGGTTTTTTACTCCTCTCAACAGCACAAACAAGTTTCTAAAAGGATGAGTTTGCAACTACTTTACTTTTGGAGAAAATTCAAAACATTCATTATTCAATAGAGCCCAATAGCAAAAATCAGGTTTTGAATGAAGAATCACATTTCTTGGTAGAATCATGCAGGATTGAAATTTTTGATGGTTTTTTACTCCTCTCAACAGCCCAAACAAGTTTCTAAAAGGATGAGTTTGCAACTACTTTACTTTTGGAGAAAATTCAAAACATTCATTATTCAATAGGGCCCAAACTATCAAAAACCAGCGGTTTCAATGAACACACATTTCTTGGTAGAATCATGCAGGACTGAAATTTTTGATGTTTTTCTACTCCTCTCATGAGCCCAAACAAGTCTCTAAAAGCATGAGTTTGCAACTACTTTACTTTTGGAGAAAATTCAAAACATTCATTATTCAATAGAGCCCAATAGCAAAAATCAGGTTTTGAATGAAGAATCACATTTCTTGGTAAAATCATGCAGGATTGAAATTTTTGATGGTTTTTTACTCCTCTCAACAGCCCAAACAAGTTTCTAAAAGGATGAGTTTGCAACTACTTTACTTTTGGAGAAAATTCAAAACATTCATTATTCAATAGGGCCCAAACTATCAAAAACCAGCGGTTTCAATGAACACACATTTCTTGGTAGAATCATGCAGGACTGAAATTTTTGATGTTTTTCTACTCCTCTCATGAGCCCAAACAAGTCTCTAAAAGCATGAGTTTGCAACTACTTTACTTTTGGAGAAAATTCAAAACATTCATTATTCAATAGAGCCCAATAGCAAAAATCAGGTTTTGAATGAAGAATCACATTTCTTGGTAGAATCATGCAGGATTGAAATTTTTGATGGTTTTTTACTCCTCTCAACAGCCCAAACAAGTTTTAAAAGGATGAGTTTGCAACTACTTTACTTTTGGAGAAAATTCAAAACATTCATTATTCAATAGGGCCCAAACTATCAAAAACCAGCGGTTTCAATGAACACACATTTCTTGGTAGAATCATGCAGGACTGAAATTTTTGATGTTTTTCTACTCCTCTCATGAGCCCAAACAAGTCTCTAAAAGCATGAGTTTGCAACTACTTTACTTTTGGAGAAAATTCAAAACATTCACTTTTCAATAGAGCCCAATAGCAAAAATCAGGTTTTGAATGAAGAATCACATTTCTTGGTAGAATCATGCAGGATTGAAATTTTTGATGGTTTTTTACTCCTCTCAACAGCCCAAACAAGTTTCTAAAAGGATGAGTTTGCAACTACTTTACTTTTGGAGAAAATTCAAAACATTCATTATTCAATAGGGCCCAAACTATCAAAAACCAGCGGTTTGAATGAACACACATTTCTTGGTAGAATCATGCAGGACTGAAATTTTTGATGTTTTTCTACTCCTCTCATGAGCCCAAACAAGTCTCTAAAAGCATGAGTTTGCAACTACTTTACTTTTGGAGAAAATTCAAAACATTCATTATTCAATAGAGCCCAATAGCAAAAATCAGGTTTTGAATGAAGAATCACATTTCTTGGTAGAATCATGCAGGATTGAAATTTTTGATGGTTTTTTACTCCTCTCTACAGCCCAAACAAGTTTCTAAAAGGATGAGTTTGCAACTGCTTTACTTTTGGAGAAAATTCAAAACATTCATTATTCAATAGGGCCCAAACTATCAAAAACCAGCGGTTTGAATGAACACACATTTCTTGGTAGAATCATGCAGGACTGAAATTTTTGATGTTTTTCTACTCCTCTCATGAGCCCAAACAAGTTTCTAAAAGCATGAGTTTGGGACTACTTTACTTTTGGAGAAAATTCAAAACATTCATTATTCAATAGAGCCCAATAGCAAAAATCAGGTTTTGAATGAAGAATCACATTTCTTGGTAGAATCATGCAGGATTGAAATTTTTGATGGTTTTTTACTCCTCTCAACAGCCCAAACAAGTTTCGAAAAGGATGAGTTTGCAACTACTTTACTTTTGGAGAAAATTCAAAACATTCATTATTCAATAGGGCCCAAACTATCAAAAACCAGCGGTTTCAATGAACACACATTTCTTGGTAGAATCATGCAGGACTGAAATTTTTGATGTTTTTCTACTCCTCTCATGAGCCCAAACAAGTCTCTAAAAGCATGAGTTTGCAACTACTTTACTTTTGGAGAAAATTCAAAACATTCATTATTCAATAGAGCCCAATAGCAAAAATCAGGTTTTGAATGAAGAATCACATTTCTTGGTAAAATCATGCAGGATTGAAATTTTTGATGGTTTTTTACTCCTCTCAACAGCCCAAACAAGTTTCTAAAAGGATGAGTTTGCAACTACTTTACTTTTGGAGAAAATTCAAAACATTCATTATTCAATAGCGCCCAAACTATCAAAAACCAGCGGTTTCAATGAACACACATTTCTTGGTAGAATCATGCAGGACTGAAATTTTTGATGTTTTTCTACTCCTCTCATGAGCCCAAACAAGTCTCTAAAAGCATGAGTTTGCAACTACTTTACTTTTGGAGAAAATTCAAAACATTCATTATTCAATAGAGCCCAATAGCAAAAATCAGGTTTTGAATGAAGAATCACATTTCTTGGTAGAATCATGCAGGATTGAAATTTTTGATGGTTTTTTACTCCTCTCAACAGCCCAAACAAGTTTCTAAAAGGATGAGTTTGCAACTACTTTACTTTTGGAGAAAATTCAAAACATTCATTATTCAATAGGGCCCAAACTATCAAAAACCAGCGGTTTCAATGAACACACATTTCTTGGTAGAATCATGCAGGACTGAAATTTTTGATGTTTTTCTACTCCTCTCATGAGCCCAAACAAGTCTCTAAAAGCATGAGTTTGCAACTACTTTACTTTTGGAGAAAATTCAAAACATTCACTTTTCAATAGAGCCCAATAGCAAAAATCAGGTTTTGAATGAAGAATCACATTTCTTGGTAGAATCATGCAGGATTGAAATTTTTGATGGTTTTTTACTCCTCTCAACAGCCCAAACAAGTTTCTAAAAGGATGAGTTTGCAACTACTTTACTTTTGGAGAAAATTCAAAACATTCATTATTCAATAGGGCCCAAACTATCAAAAACCAGCGGTTTGAATGAACACACATTTCTTGGTAGAATCATGCAGGACTGAAATTTTTGATGTTTTTCTACTCCTCTCATGAGCCCAAACAAGTCTCTAAAAGCATGAGTTTGCAACTACTTTACTTTTGGAGAAAATTCAAAACATTCATTATTCAATAGAGCCCAATAGCAAAAATCAGGTTTTGAATGAAGAATCACATTTCTTGGTAGAATCATGCAGGATTGAAATTTTTGATGGTTTTTTACTCCTCTCTACAGCCCAAACAAGTTTCTAAAAGGATGAGTTTGCAACTGCTTTACTTTTGGAGAAAATTCAAAACATTCATTATTCAATAGGGCCCAAACTATCAAAAACCAGCGGTTTCAATGAACACACATTTCTTGGTAGAATCATGCAGGACTGAAATTTTTGATGTTTTTCTACTCCTCTCATGAGCCCAAACAAGTCTCTAAAAGCATGAGTTTGCAACTACTTTACTTTTGGAGAAAATTCAAAACATTCATTATTCAATAGAGCCCAATAGCAAAAATCAGGTTTTGAATGAAGAATCACATTTCTTGGTAAAATCATGCAGGATTGAAATTTTTGATGGTTTTTTACTCCTCTCAACAGCCCAAACAAGTTTCTAAAAGGATGAGTTTGCAACTACTTTACTTTTGGAGAAAATTCAAAACATTCATTATTCAATAGCGCCCAAACTATCAAAAACCAGCGGTTTCAATGAACACACATTTCTTGGTAGAATCATGCAGGACTGAAATTTTTGATGTTTTTCTACTCCTCTCATGAGCCCAAACAAGTCTCTAAAAGCATGAGTTTGCAACTACTTTACTTTTGGAGAAAATTCAAAACATTCATTATTCAATAGAGCCCAATAGCAAAAATCAGGTTTTGAATGAAGAATCACATTTCTTGGTAGAATCATGCAGGATTGAAATTTTTGATGGTTTTTTACTCCTCTCAACAGCCCAAACAAGTTTCTAAAAGGATGAGTTTGCAACTACTTTACTTTTGGAGAAAATTCAAAACATTCATTATTCAATAGGGCCCAAACTATCAAAAACCAGCGGTTTCAATGAACACACATTTCTTGGTAGAATCATGCAGGACTGAAATTTTTGATGTTTTTCTACTCCTCTCATGAGCCCAAACAAGTCTCTAAAAGCATGAGTTTGCAACTACTTTACTTTTGGAGAAAATTCAAAACATTCACTTTTCAATAGAGCCCAATAGCAAAAATCAGGTTTTGAATGAAGAATCACATTTCTTGGTAGAATCATGCAGGATTGAAATTTTTGATGGTTTTTTACTCCTCTCAACAGCCCAAACAAGTTTCTAAAAGGATGAGTTTGCAACTACTTTACTTTTGGAGAAAATTCAAAACATTCATTATTCAATAGGGCCCAAACTATCAAAAACCAGCGGTTTGAATGAACACACATTTCTTGGTAGAATCATGCAGGACTGAAATTTTTGATGTTTTTCTACTCCTCTCATGAGCCCAAACAAGTCTCTAAAAGCATGAGTTTGCAACTACTTTACTTTTGGAGAAAATTCAAAACATTCATTATTCAATAGAGCCCAATAGCAAAAATCAGGTTTTGAATGAAGAATCACATTTCTTGGTAGAATCATGCAGGATTGAAATTTTTGATGGTTTTTTACTCCTCTCTACAGCCCAAACAAGTTTCTAAAAGGATGAGTTTGCAACTGCTTTACTTTTGGAGAAAATTCAAAACATTCATTATTCAATAGGGCCCAAACTATCAAAAACCAGCGGTTTGAATGAACACACATTTCTTGGTAGAATCATGCAGGACTGAAATTTTTGATGTTTTTCTACTCCTCTCATGAGCCCAAACAAGTTTCTAAAAGCATGAGTTTGGGACTACTTTACTTTTGGAGAAAATTCAAAACATTCATTATTCAATAGAGCCCAATAGCAAAAATCAGGTTTTGAATGAAGAATCACATTTCTTGGTAGAATCATGCAGGATTGAAATTTTTGATGGTTTTTTACTCCTCTCAACAGCCCAAACAAGTTTCGAAAAGGATGAGTTTGCAACTACTTTACTTTTGGAGAAAATTCAAAACATTCATTATTCAATAGGGCCCAAACTATCAAAAACCAGCGGTTTCAATGAACACACATTTCTTGGTAGAATCATGCAGGACTGAAATTTTTGATGTTTTTCTACTCCTCTCATGAGCCCAAACAAGTCTCTAAAAGCATGAGTTTGCAACTACTTTACTTTTGGAGAAAATTCAAAACATTCATTATTCAATAGAGCCCAATAGCAAAAATCAGGTTTTGAATGAAGAATCACATTTCTTGGTAGAAGCATGCAGGATTGAAATTTTTGATGGTTTCTTACTCCTCTCAACAGCCCAAACAAGTTTCTAAAAGGATGAGTTTGCAACTACTTTACTTTTGGATAAAATTCAAAACATTCATTATTCAATAGGGCCCAAACTATCAAAAACCAGCGGTTTCAATGAACACACATTTCTTGGAAGAATCATGCAGGACTGAAATTTTTGATGTTTTTCTACTCCTCTCATGAGCCCAAACAAGTTTCTAAAAGCATGAGTTTGCAACTACTTTACTTTTGGAGAAAATTCAAAACATTCATTATTCAATAGAGCCCAATAGCAAAAATCAGGTTTTGAATGAAGAATCACATTTCTTGGTAGAATCATGCAGGATTGAAATTTTTGATGGTTTTTTACTCCTCTCAACAGCCCAAACAAGTTTCTAAAAGGATGAGTTTGCAACTACTTTACTTTTGGAGAAAATTCAAAACATTCATTATTCAATAGGGCCCAAACTATCAAAAACCAGCGGTTTCAATGAACACACATTTCTTGGTAGAATCATGCAGGACTGAAATTTTTGATGTTTTTCTACTCCTCTCATGAGCCCAAACAAGTCTCTAAAAGCATGAGTTTGCAACTACTTTACTTTTGGAGAAAATTCAAAACATTCACTTTTCAATAGAGCCCAATAGCAAAAATCAGGTTTTGAATGAAGAATCACGTTTCTTGGTAGAATCATGCAGGATTGAAATTTTTGATGGTTTTTTACTCCTCTCAACAGCCCAAACAAGTTTCTAAAAGGATGAGTTTGCAACTACTTTACTTTTGGAGAAAATTCAAAACATTCATTATTCAATAGGGCCCAAACTATCAAAAACCAGCGGTTTGAATGAACACACATTTCTTGGTAGAATCATGCAGGACTGAAATTTTTGATGTTTTTCTACTCCTCTCATGAGCCCAAACAAGTCTCTAAAAGCATGAGTTTGCAACTACTTTACTTTTGGAGAAAATTCAAAACATTCATTATTCAATAGAGCCCAATAGCAAAAATCAGGTTTTGAATGAAGAATCACATTTCTTGGTAGAAGCATGCAGGATTGAAATTTTTGATGGTTTTTTACTCCTCTCAACAGCCCAAACAAGTTTCTAAAAGGATGAGTTTGCAACTACTTTACTTTTGGAGAAAATTCAAAACATTCATTATTCAATAGGGCCCAAACTATCAAAAACCAGCGGTTTCAATGAACACACATTTCTTGGTAGAATCATGCAGGACTGAAATTTTTGATGTTTTTCTACTCCTCTCATGAGCCCAAACAAGTCTCTAAAAGCATGAGTTTGCAACTACTTTACTTTTGGAGAAAATTCAAAACATTCATTATTCAATAGAGCCCAATAGCAAAAATCAGGTTTTGAATGAAGAATCACATTTCTTGGTAGAATCATGCAGGATTGAAATTTTTGATGGTTTTTTACTCCTCTCAACAGCCCAAACAAGTTTCTAAAAGGATGAGTTTGCAACTACTTTACTTTTGGAGAAAATTCAAAACATTCATTATTCAATAAGGCCCAAACTATCAAAAACCAGCGGTTTCAATGAACACACATTTGGTAGAATCATGCAGGACTGAAATTTTTGATGTTTTTCTACTCCTCTCATGAGCCCAAACAAGTCTCTAAAAGCATGAGTTTGCAACTACTTTACTTTTGGAGAAAATTCAAAACATTCATTATTCAATAGAGCCCAATAGCAAAAATCAGGTTTTGAATGAAGAATCACATTTCTTGGTAATATCATGCAGGATTGAAATTTTTGATGGTTTTTTACTCCTCTCAACAGCCCAAACAAGTTTCTAAAAGGATGAGTTTCCAACTACTTTACTTTTGGAGAAAATTCAAAACATTCATTATTCAATAGGGCCCAAACTATCAAAAACCAGCGGTTTCAATGAACACACATTTCTTGGTAGAATCATGCAGGACTGAAATTTTTGATGTTTTTCTACTCCTCTCATGAGCCCAAACAAGTTTCTAAAAGCATGAGTTTGCAACTAGTTTACTTTTGGAGAACATTCAAAACATTCACTATTCAATAGAGCCCAATAGCAAAAATCAGGTTTTGAATGAAGAATCACATTTCTTGGTAAAATCATGCAGGATTGAAATTTTTGATGGTTTTTTACTCCTCTCAACAGCCCAAACAAGTTTCTAAAAGGATGAGTTTGCAACTACTTTACTTTTGGAGAAAATTCAAAACATTCATTATTCAATAGGGCCCAAACTATCAAAAACCAGCGGTTTCAATGAACACACATTTCTTGGTAGAATCATGCAGGACTGAAATTTTTGATGTTTTTCTACTCCTCTCATGAGCCCAAACAAGTCTCTAAAAGCATGAGTTTGCAACTACTTTACTTTTGGAGAAAATTCAAAACATTCATTATTCAATAGAGCCCAATAGCAAAAATCAGGTTTTGAATGAAGAATCACATTTCTTGGTAGAATCATGCAGGATTGAAATTTTTGATGGTTTTTTACTCCTCTCAACAGCCCAAACAAGTTTCTAAAAGGATGAGTTTGCAACTACTTTACTTTTGGAGAAAATTCAAAACATTCATTATTCAATAGGGCCCAAACTATCAAAAACCAGCGGTTTGAATGAACACACATTTCTTGGTAGAATCATGCAGGACTGAAGTTTTTGATGTTTTTCTACTCCTCTCATGAGCCCAAACAAGTCTCTAAAAGCATGAGTTTGCAACTACTTTACTTTTGGAGAAAATTCAAAACATTCATTATTCAATAGAGCCCAATAGCAAAAATCAGGTTTTGAATGAAGAATCACATTTCTTGGTAGAATCATGCAGGATTGAAATTTTTGATGGTTTTTTACTCCTCTCTACAGCCCAAACAAGTTTCTAAAAGTATGAGTTTGCAACTGCTTTACTTTTGGAGAAAATTCAAAACATTCATTATTCAATAGGGCCCAAACTATCAAAAACCAGCGGTTTGAATGAACACACATTTCTTGGTAGAATCATGCAGGACTGAAATTTTTGATGTTTTTCTACTCCTCTCATGAGCCCAAACAAGTCTCTAAAAGCATGAGTTTGCAACTACTTTACTTTTGGAGAAAATTCAAAACATTCATTATTCAATAGAGCCCAATAGCAAAAATCAGGTTTTGAATGAAGAATCACATTTCTTGGTAAAATCATGCAGGATTGAAATTTTTGATGGTTTTTTACTCCTCTCAACAGCCCAAACAAGTTTCTAAAAGGATGAGTTTCCAACTACTTTACTTTTGGAGAAAATTCAAAACATTCATTATTCAATAGGGCCCAAACTATCAAAAACCAGCGGTTTCAATGAACACACATTTCTTGGTAGAATCGTGCAGGACTGAAATTTTTGATGTTTTTCTACTCCTCTCATGAGCCCAAACAAGTTTCTAAAAGCATGAGTTTGCAACTAGTTTACTTTTGGAGAACATTCAAAACATTCACTATTCAATAGAGCCCAATAGCAAAAATCAGGTTTTGAATGAAGAATCACATTTCTTGGTAAAATCATGCAGGATTGAAATTTTTGATGGTTTTTTACTCCTCTCAACAGCCCAAACAAGTTTCTAAAAGGATGAGTTTGCAACTACTTTACTTTTGGAGAAAATTCAAAACATTCATTATTCAATAGGGCCCAAACTATCAAAAACCAGCGGTTTGAATGAACACACATTTCTTGGTAGAATCATGCAGGACTGAAATTTTTGATGTTTTTCTACTCCTCTCATGAGCCCAAACAAGTCTCTAAAAGCATGAGTTTGCAACTACTTTACTTTTGGAGAAAATTCAAAACATTCATTATTCAATAGAGCCCAATAGCAAAAATCAGGTTTTGAATGAAGAATCACATTTCTTGGTAGAATCATGCAGGATTGAAATTTTTGATGGTTTTTTACTCCTCTCAACAGCCCAAACAAGTTTCTAAAAGGATGAGTTTCCAACTACTTTACTTTTGGAGAAAATTCAAAACATTCATTATTCAATAGGGCCCAAACTATCAAAAACCAGCGGTTTCAATGAACACACATTTCTTGGTAGAATCGTGCAGGACTGAAATTTTTGATGTTTTTCTACTCCTCTCATGAGCCCAAACAAGTCTCTAAAAGCATGAGTTTGCAACTAGTTTACTTTTGGAGAACATTCAAAACATTCACTATTCAATAGAGCCCAATAGCAAAAATCAGGTTTTGAATGAAGAATCACATTTCTTGGTAAAATCATGCAGGATTGAAATTTTTGATGGTTTTTTACTCCTCTCAACAGCCCAAACAAGTTTCTAAAAGGATGAGTTTGCAACTACTTTACTTTTGGAGAAAATTCAAAACATTCATTATTCAATAGGGCCCAAACTATCAAAAACCAGCGGTTTGAATGAACACACATTTCTTGGTAGAATCATGCAGGACTGAAATTTTTGATGTTTTTCTACTCCTCTCATGAGCCCAAACAAGTTTCTAAAAGCATGAGTTTGGGACTACTTTACTTTTGGAGAAAATTCAAAACATTCATTATTCAATAGAGCCCAATAGCAAAAATCAGGTTTTGAATGAAGAATCACATTTCTTGGTAGAATCATGCAGGATTGAAATTTTTGATGGTTTTTTACTCCTCTCAACAGCCCAAACAAGTTTCGAAAAGGATGAGTTTGCAACTACTTTACTTTTGGAGAAAATTCAAAACATTCATTATTCAATAGGGCCCAAACTATCAAAAACCAGCGGTTTCAATGAACACACATTTCTTGGTAGAATCATGCAGGACTGAAATTTTTGATGTTTTTCTACTCCTCTCATGAGCCCAAACAAGTCTCTAAAAGCATGAGTTTGCAACTACTTTACTTTTGGAGAAAATTCAAAACATTCATTATTCAATAGAGCCCAATAGCAAAAATCAGGTTTTGAATGAAGAATCACATTTCTTGGTAGAAGCATGCAGGATTGAAATTTTTGATGGTTTCTTACTCCTCTCAACAGCCCAAACAAGTTTCTAAAAGGATGAGTTTGCAACTACTTTACTTTTGGATAAAATTCAAAACATTCATTATTCAATAGGGCCCAAACTATCAAAAACCAGCGGTTTCAATGAACACACATTTCTTGGAAGAATCATGCAGGACTGAAATTTTTGATGTTTTTCTACTCCTCTCATGAGCCCAAACAAGTTTCTAAAAGCATGAGTTTGCAACTACTTTACCTTTGGAGAAAATTCAAAACATTCATTATTCAATAGAGCCCAATAGCAAAAATCAGGTTTTGAATGAAGAATCACATTTCTTGGTAGAATCATGCAGGATTGAAATTTTTGATGGTTTTTTACTCCTCTCAACAGCCCAAACAAGTTTCTAAAAGGATGAGTTTGCAACTACTTTACTTTTGGAGAAAATTCAAAACATTCATTATTCAATAGGGCCCAAACTATCAAAAACCAGCGGTTTCAATGAACACACATTTCTTGGTAGAATCATGCAGGACTGAAATTTTTGATGTTTTTCTACTCCTCTCATGAGCCCAAACAAGTCTCTAAAAGCATGAGTTTGCAACTACTTTACTTTTGGAGAAAATTCAAAACATTCACTTTTCAATAGAGCCCAATAGCAAAAATCAGGTTTTGAATGAAGAATCACATTTCTTGGTAGAATCATGCAGGATTGAAATTTTTGATGGTTTTTTACTCCTCTCAACAGCCCAAACAAGTTTCTAAAAGGATGAGTTTGCAACTACTTTACTTTTGGAGAAAATTCAAAACATTCATTATTCAATAGGGCCCAAACTATCAAAAACCAGCGGTTTGAATGAACACACATTTCTTGGTAGAATCATGCAGGACTGAAATTTTTGATGTTTTTCTACTCCTCTCATGAGCCCAAACAAGTCTCTAAAAGCATGAGTTTGCAACTACTTTACTTTTGGAGAAAATTCAAAACATTCATTATTCAATAGAGCCCAATAGCAAAAATCAGGTTTTGAATGAAGAATCACATTTCTTGGTAGAAGCATGCAGGATTGAAATTTTTGATGGTTTTTTACTCCTCTCAACAGCCCAAACAAGTTTCTAAAAGGATGAGTTTGCAACTACTTTACTTTTGGAGAAAATTCAAAACATTCATTATTCAATAGGGCCCAAACTATCAAAAACCAGCGGTTTCAATGAACACACATTTCTTGGTAGAATCATGCAGGACTGAAATTTTTGATGTTTTTCTACTCCTCTCATGAGCCCAAACAAGTCTCTAAAAGCATGAGTTTGCAACTACTTTACTTTTGGAGAAAATTCAAAACATTCATTATTCAATAGAGCCCAATAGCAAAAATCAGGTTTTGAATGAAGAATCACATTTCTTGGTAGAATCATGCAGGATTGAAATTTTTGATGGTTTTTTACTCCTCTCAACAGCCCAAACAAGTTTCTAAAAGGATGAGTTTGCAACTACTTTACTTTTGGAGAAAATTCAAAACATTCATTATTCAATAAGGCCCAAACTATCAAAAACCAGCGGTTTCAATGAACACACATTTGGTAGAATCATGCAGGACTGAAATTTTTGATGTTTTTCTACTCCTCTCATGAGCCCAAACAAGTCTCTAAAAGCATGAGTTTGCAACTACTTTACTTTTGGAGAAAATTCAAAACATTCATTATTCAATAGAGCCCAATAGCAAAAATCAGGTTTTGAATGAAGAATCACATTTCTTGGTAATATCATGCAGGATTGAAATTTTTGATGGTTTTTTACTCCTCTCAACAGCCCAAACAAGTTTCTAAAAGGATGAGTTTCCAACTACTTTACTTTTGGAGAAAATTCAAAACATTCATTATTCAATAGGGCCCAAACTATCAAAAACCAGCGGTTTCAATGAACACACATTTCTTGGTAGAATCATGCAGGACTGAAATTTTTGATGTTTTTCTACTCCTCTCATGAGCCCAAACAAGTTTCTAAAAGCATGAGTTTGCAACTAGTTTACTTTTGGAGAACATTCAAAACATTCACTATTCAATAGAGCCCAATAGCAAAAATCAGGTTTTGAATGAAGAATCACATTTCTTGGTAAAATCATGCAGGATTGAAATTTTTGATGGTTTTTTACTCCTCTCAACAGCCCAAACAAGTTTCTAAAAGGATGAGTTTGCAACTACTTTACTTTTGGAGAAAATTCAAAACATTCATTATTCAATAGGGCCCAAACTATCAAAAACCAGCGGTTTCAATGAACACACATTTCTTGGTAGAATCATGCAGGACTGAAATTTTTGATGTTTTTCTACTCCTCTCATGAGCCCAAACAAGTCTCTAAAAGCATGAGTTTGCAACTACTTTACTTTTGGAGAAAATTCAAAACATTCATTATTCAATAGAGCCCAATAGCAAAAATCAGGTTTTGAATGAAGAATCACATTTCTTGGTAGAATCATGCAGGATTGAAATTTTTGATGGTTTTTTACTCCTCTCAACAGCCCAAACAAGTTTCTAAAAGGATGAGTTTGCAACTACTTTACTTTTGGAGAAAATTCAAAACATTCATTATTCAATAGGGCCCAAACTATCAAAAACCAGCGGTTTGAATGAACACACATTTCTTGGTAGAATCATGCAGGACTGAAGTTTTTGATGTTTTTCTACTCCTCTCATGAGCCCAAACAAGTCTCTAAAAGCATGAGTTTGCAACTACTTTACTTTTGGAGAAAATTCAAAACATTCATTATTCAATAGAGCCCAATAGCAAAAATCAGGTTTTGAATGAAGAATCACATTTCTTGGTAGAATCATGCAGGATTGAAATTTTTGATGGTTTTTTACTCCTCTCTACAGCCCAAACAAGTTTCTAAAAGTATGAGTTTGCAACTGCTTTACTTTTGGAGAAAATTCAAAACATTCATTATTCAATAGGGCCCAAACTATCAAAAACCAGCGGTTTGAATGAACACACATTTCTTGGTAGAATCATGCAGGACTGAAATTTTTGATGTTTTTCTACTCCTCTCATGAGCCCAAACAAGTCTCTAAAAGCATGAGTTTGCAACTACTTTACTTTTGGAGAAAATTCAAAACATTCATTATTCAATAGAGCCCAATAGCAAAAATCAGGTTTTGAATGAAGAATCACATTTCTTGGTAAAATCATGCAGGATTGAAATTTTTGATGGTTTTTTACTCCTCTCAACAGCCCAAACAAGTTTCTAAAAGGATGAGTTTCCAACTACTTTACTTTTGGAGAAAATTCAAAACATTCATTATTCAATAGGGCCCAAACTATCAAAAACCAGCGGTTTCAATGAACACACATTTCTTGGTAGAATCGTGCAGGACTGAAATTTTTGATGTTTTTCTACTCCTCTCATGAGCCCAAACAAGTTTCTAAAAGCATGAGTTTGCAACTAGTTTACTTTTGGAGAACATTCAAAACATTCACTATTCAATAGAGCCCAATAGCAAAAATCAGGTTTTGAATGAAGAATCACATTTCTTGGTAAAATCATGCAGGATTGAAATTTTTGATGGTTTTTTACTCCTCTCAACAGCCCAAACAAGTTTCTAAAAGGATGAGTTTGCAACTACTTTACTTTTGGAGAAAATTCAAAACATTCATTATTCAATAGGGCCCAAACTATCAAAAACCAGCGGTTTGAATGAACACACATTTCTTGGTAGAATCATGCAGGACTGAAATTTTTGATGTTTTTCTACTCCTCTCATGAGCCCAAACAAGTCTCTAAAAGCATGAGTTTGCAACTACTTTACTTTTGGAGAAAATTCAAAACATTCATTATTCAATAGAGCCCAATAGCAAAAATCAGGTTTTGAATGAAGAATCACATTTCTTGGTAGAATCATGCAGGATTGAAATTTTTGATGGTTTTTTACTCCTCTCAACAGCCCAAACAAGTTTCTAAAAGGATGAGTTTCCAACTACTTTACTTTTGGAGAAAATTCAAAACATTCATTATTCAATAGGGCCCAAACTATCAAAAACCAGCGGTTTCAATGAACACACATTTCTTGGTAGAATCGTGCAGGACTGAAATTTTTGATGTTTTTCTACTCCTCTCATGAGCCCAAACAAGTCTCTAAAAGCATGAGTTTGCAACTAGTTTACTTTTGGAGAACATTCAAAACATTCACTATTCAATAGAGCCCAATAGCAAAAATCAGGTTTTGAATGAAGAATCACATTTCTTGGTAAAATCATGCAGGATTGAAATTTTTGATGGTTTTTTACTCCTCTCAACAGCCCAAACAAGTTTCTAAAAGGATGAGTTTGCAACTACTTTACTTTTGGAGAAAATTCAAAACATTCATTATTCAATAGGGCCCAAACTATCAAAAACCAGCGGTTTGAATGAACACACATTTCTTGGTAGAATCATGCAGGACTGAAATTTTTGATGTTTTTCTACTCCTCTCATGAGCCCAAACAAGTTTCTAAAAGCATGAGTTTGCAACTACTTTACTTTTGGAGAAAATTCAAAACATTCATTATTCAATAGAGCCCAATAGCAAAAATCAGGTTTTGAATGAAGAATCACATTTCTTGGTAGAATCATGCAGGATTGAAATTTTTGATGGTTTTTTACTCCTCTCTACAGCCCAAACAAGTTTCTAAAAGGATGAGTTTGCAACTACTTTACTTTTGGAGAAAATTCAAAACATTCATTATTCAATAGGGCCCAAACTATCAAAAACCAGCGGTTTCAATGAACACACATTTCTTGGGAGAATCATGCAGGACTGAAATTTTTGATGTTTTTCTACTCCTCTCATGAGCCCAAACAAGTCTCTAAAAGCATGAGTTTGCAACTACTTTACTTTTGGAGAAAATTCAAAACATTCACTATTCAATAGAGCCCAATAGCAAAAATCAGGTTTTGAATGAAGAATCACATTTCTTGGTAAAATCATGCAGGATTGAAATTTTTGATGGTTTTTTACTCCTCTCAACAGCCCAAACAAGTTTCTAAAAGGATGAGTTTGCAACTACTTTACTTTTGGAGAAAATTCAAAACATTCATTATTCAATAGGGCCCAAACTATCAAAAACCAGCGGTTTCAATGAACACACATTTCTTGGTAGAATCATGCAGGACTGAAATTTTTGATGTTTTTCTACTCCTCTCATGAGCCCAAACAAGTCTCTAAAAGCATGAGTTTGCAACTACTTTACTTTTGGAGAAAATTCAAAACATTCATTATTCAATAGAGCCCAATAGCAAAAATCAGGTTTTGAATGAAGAATCACATTTCTTGGTAAAATCATGCAGGATTGAAATTTTTGATGGTTTTTTACTCCTCTCAACAGCCCAAACAAGTTTCTAAAAGGATGAGTTTCCAACTACTTTACTTTTGGAGAAAATTCAAAACATTCATTATTCAATAGGGCCCAAACTATCAAAAACCAGCGGTTTCTATGAACACACATTTCTTGGTAGAATCATGCAGGACTGAAATTTTTGATGTTTTTCTACTCCTCTCATGAGCCCAAACAAGTTTCTAAAAGCATGAGTTTGCAACTAGTTTACTTTTGGAGAACATTCAAAACATTCACTATTCAATAGAGCCCAATAGCAAAAATCAGGTTTTGAATGAAGAATCACATTTCTTGGTAAAATCATGCAGGATTGAAATTTTTGATGGTTTTTTACTCCTCTCAACAGCCCAAACAAGTTTCTAAAAGGATGAGTTTGCAACTACTTTACTTTTGGAGAAAATTCAAAACATTCATTATTCAATAGGGCCCAAACTATCAAAAACCAGCGGTTTCAATGAACACACATTTCTTGGTAGAATCATGCAGGACTGAAATTTTTGATGTTTTTCTACTCCTCTCATGAGCCCAAACAAGTCTCTAAAAGCATGAGTTTGCAACTACTTTACTTTTGGAGAAAATTCAAAACATTCATTATTCAATAGAGCCCAATAGCAAAAATCAGGTTTTGAATGAAGAATCACATTTCTTGGTAGAATCATGCAGGATTGAAATTTTTGATGGTTTTTTACTCCTCTCAACAGCCCAAACAAGTTTCTAAAAGGATGAGTTTGCAACTACTTTACTTTTGGAGAAAATTCAAAACATTCATTATTCAATAGGGCCCAAACTATCAAAAACCAGCGGTTTCAATGAACACACATTTCTTGGTAGAATCATGCAGGACTGAAATTTTTGATGTTTTTCTACTCCTCTCATGAGCCCAAACAAGTCTCTAAAAGCATGAGTTTGCAACTACTTTACTTTTGGAGAAAATTCAAAACATTCACTTTTCAATAGAGCCCAATAGCAAAAATCAGGTTTTGAATGAAGAATCACATTTCTTGGTAGAATCATGCAGGATTGAAATTTTTGATGGTTTTTTACTCCTCTCAACAGCCCAAACAAGTTTCTAAAAGGATGAGTTTGCAACTACTTTACTTTTGGAGAAAATTCAAAACATTCATTATTCAATAGGGCCCAAACTATCAAAAACCAGCGGTTTGAATGAACACACATTTCTTGGTAGAATCATGCAGGACTGAAATTTTTGATGTTTTTCTACTCCTCTCATGAGCCCAAACAAGTCTCTAAAAGCATGAGTTTGCAACTACTTTACTTTTGGAGAAAATTCAAAACATTCATTATTCAATAGAGCCCAATAGCAAAAATCAGGTTTTGAATGAAGAATCACATTTCTTGGTAGAATCATGCAGGATTGAAATTTTTGATGGTTTTTTACTCCTCTCTACAGCCCAAACAAGTTTCTAAAAGGATGAGTTTGCAACTGCTTTACTTTTGGAGAAAATTCAAAACATTCATTATTCAATAGGGCCCAAACTATCAAAAACCAGCGGTTTGAATGAACACACATTTCTTGGTAGAATCATGCAGGACTGAAATTTTTGATGTTTTTCTACTCCTCTCATGAGCCCAAACAAGTTTCTAAAAGCATGAGTTTGGGACTACTTTACTTTTGGAGAAAATTCAAAACATTCATTATTCAATAGAGCCCAATAGCAAAAATCAGGTTTTGAATGAAGAATCACATTTCTTGGTAGAATCATGCAGGATTGAAATTTTTGATGGTTTTTTACTCCTCTCAACAGCCCAAACAAGTTTCGAAAAGGATGAGTTTGCAACTACTTTACTTTTGGAGAAAATTCAAAACATTCATTATTCAATAGGGCCCAAACTATCAAAAACCAGCGGTTTCAATGAACACACATTTCTTGGTAGAATCATGCAGGACTGAAATTTTTGATGTTTTTCTACTCCTCTCATGAGCCCAAACAAGTCTCTAAAAGCATGAGTTTGCAACTACTTTACTTTTGGAGAAAATTCAAAACATTCATTATTCAATAGAGCCCAATAGCAAAAATCAGGTTTTGAATGAAGAATCACATTTCTTGGTAGAAGCATGCAGGATTGAAATTTTTGATGGTTTCTTACTCCTCTCAACAGCCCAAACAAGTTTCTAAAAGGATGAGTTTGCAACTACTTTACTTTTGGATAAAATTCAAAACATTCATTATTCAATAGGGCCCAAACTATCAAAAACCAGCGGTTTCAATGAACACACATTTCTTGGAAGAATCATGCAGGACTGAAATTTTTGATGTTTTTCTACTCCTCTCATGAGCCCAAACAAGTTTCTAAAAGCATGAGTTTGCAACTACTTTACTTTTGGAGAAAATTCAAAACATTCATTATTCAATAGAGCCCAATAGCAAAAATCAGGTTTTGAATGAAGAATCACATTTCTTGGTAGAATCATGCAGGATTGAAATTTTTGATGGTTTTTTACTCCTCTCAACAGCCCAAACAAGTTTCTAAAAGGATGAGTTTGCAACTACTTTACTTTTGGAGAAAATTCAAAACATTCATTATTCAATAGGGCCCAAACTATCAAAAACCAGCGGTTTCAATGAACACACATTTCTTGGTAGAATCATGCAGGACTGAAATTTTTGATGTTTTTCTACTCCTCTCATGAGCCCAAACAAGTCTCTAAAAGCATGAGTTTGCAACTACTTTACTTTTGGAGAAAATTCAAAACATTCACTTTTCAATAGAGCCCAATAGCAAAAATCAGGTTTTGAATGAAGAATCACATTTCTTGGTAGAATCATGCAGGATTGAAATTTTTGATGGTTTTTTACTCCTCTCAACAGCCCAAACAAGTTTCTAAAAGGATGAGTTTGCAACTACTTTACTTTTGGAGAAAATTCAAAACATTCATTATTCAATAGGGCCCAAACTATCAAAAACCAGCGGTTTGAATGAACACACATTTCTTGGTAGAATCATGCAGGACTGAAATTTTTGATGTTTTTCTACTCCTCTCATGAGCCCAAACAAGTCTCTAAAAGCATGAGTTTGCAACTACTTTACTTTTGGAGAAAATTCAAAACATTCATTATTCAATAGAGCCCAATAGCAAAAATCAGGTTTTGAATGAAGAATCACATTTCTTGGTAGAATCATGCAGGATTGAAATTTTTGATGGTTTTTTACTCCTCTCTACAGCCCAAACAAGTTTCTAAAAGGATGAGTTTGCAACTGCTTTACTTTTGGAGAAAATTCAAAACATTCATTATTCAATAGGGCCCAAACTATCAAAAACCAGCGGTTTGAATGAACACACATTTCTTGGTAGAATCATGCAGGACTGAAATTTTTGATGTTTTTCTACTCCTCTCATGAGCCCAAACAAGTTTCTAAAAGCATGAGTTTGGGACTACTTTACTTTTGGAGAAAATTCAAAACATTCATTATTCAATAGAGCCCAATAGCAAAAATCAGGTTTTGAATGAAGAATCACATTTCTTGGTAGAATCATGCAGGATTGAAATTTTTGATGGTTTTTTACTCCTCTCAACAGCCCAAACAAGTTTCGAAAAGGATGAGTTTGCAACTACTTTACTTTTGGAGAAAATTCAAAACATTCATTATTCAATAGGGCCCAAACTATCAAAAACCAGCGGTTTCAATGAACACACATTTCTTGGTAGAATCATGCAGGACTGAAATTTTTGATGTTTTTCTACTCCTCTCATGAGCCCAAACAAGTCTCTAAAAGCATGAGTTTGCAACTACTTTACTTTTGGAGAAAATTCAAAACATTCATTATTCAATAGAGCCCAATAGCAAAAATCAGGTTTTGAATGAAGAATCACATTTCTTGGTAGAAGCATGCAGGATTGAAATTTTTGATGGTTTCTTACTCCTCTCAACAGCCCAAACAAGTTTCTAAAAGGATGAGTTTGCAACTACTTTACTTTTGGATAAAATTCAAAACATTCATTATTCAATAGGGCCCAAACTATCAAAAACCAGCGGTTTCAATGAACACACATTTCTTGGAAGAATCATGCAGGACTGAAATTTTTGATGTTTTTCTACTCCTCTCATGAGCCCAAACAAGTTTCTAAAAGCATGAGTTTGCAACTACTTTACTTTTGGAGAAAATTCAAAACATTCATTATTCAATAGAGCCCAATAGCAAAAATCAGGTTTTGAATGAAGAATCACATTTCTTGGTAGAATCATGCAGGATTGAAATTTTTGATGGTTTTTTACTCCTCTCAACAGCCCAAACAAGTTTCTAAAAGGATGAGTTTGCAACTACTTTACTTTTGGAGAAAATTCAAAACATTCATTATTCAATAGGGCCCAAACTATCAAAAACCAGCGGTTTCAATGAACACACATTTCTTGGTAGAATCATGCAGGACTGAAATTTTTGATGTTTTTCTACTCCTCTCATGAGCCCAAACAAGTCTCTAAAAGCATGAGTTTGCAACTACTTTACTTTTGGAGAAAATTCAAAACATTCACTTTTCAATAGAGCCCAATAGCAAAAATCAGGTTTTGAATGAAGAATCACATTTCTTGGTAGAATCATGCAGGATTGAAATTTTTGATGGTTTTTTACTCCTCTCAACAGCCCAAACAAGTTTCTAAAAGGATGAGTTTGCAACTACTTTACTTTTGGAGAAAATTCAAAACATTCATTATTCAATAGGGCCCAAACTATCAAAAACCAGCGGTTTCAATGAACACACATTTCTTGGTAGAATCATGCAGGACTGAAATTTTTGATGTTTTTCTACTCCTCTCATGAGCCCAAACAAGTCTCTAAAAGCATGAGTTTGCAACTACTTTACTTTTGGAGAAAATTCAAAACATTCATTATTCAATAGAGCCCAATAGCAAAAATCAGGTTTTGAATGAAGAATCACATTTCTTGGTAGAAGCATGCAGGATTGAAATTTTTGATGGTTTTTTACTCCTCTCAACAGCCCAAACAAGTTTCTAAAAGGATGAGTTTGCAACTACTTTACTTTTGGAGAAAATTCAAAACATTCATTATTCAATAGGGCCCAAACTATCAAAAACCAGCGGTTTCAATGAACACACATTTCTTGGTAGAATCATGCAGGACTGAAATTTTTGATGTTTTTCTACTCCTCTCATGAGCCCAAACAAGTCTCTAAAAGCATGAGTTTGCAACTACTTTACTTTTGGAGAAAATTCAAAACATTCATTATTCAATAGAGCCCAATAGCAAAAATCAGGTTTTGAATGAAGAATCACATTTCTTGGTAGAATCATGCAGGATTGAAATTTTTGATGGTTTTTTACTCCTCTCAACAGCCCAAACAAGTTTCTAAAAGGATGAGTTTGCAACTACTTTACTTTTGGAGAAAATTCAAAACATTCATTATTCAATAAGGCCCAAACTATCAAAAACCAGCGGTTTCAATGAACACACATTTGGTAGAATCATGCAGGACTGAAATTTTTGATGTTTTTCTACTCCTCTCATGAGCCCAAACAAGTCTCTAAAAGCATGAGTTTGCAACTACTTTACTTTTGGAGAAAATTCAAAACATTCATTATTCAATAGAGCCCAATAGCAAAAATCAGGTTTTGAATGAAGAATCACATTTCTTGGTAATATCATGCAGGATTGAAATTTTTGATGGTTTTTTACTCCTCTCAACAGCCCAAACAAGTTTCTAAAAGGATGAGTTTCCAACTACTTTACTTTTGGAGAAAATTCAAAACATTCATTATTCAATAGGGCCCAAACTATCAAAAACCAGCGGTTTCAATGAACACACATTTCTTGGTAGAATCATGCAGGACTGAAATTTTTGATGTTTTTCTACTCCTCTCATGAGCCCAAACAAGTTTCTAAAAGCATGAGTTTGCAACTAGTTTACTTTTGGAGAACATTCAAAACATTCACTATTCAATAGAGCCCAATAGCAAAAATCAGGTTTTGAATGAAGAATCACATTTCTTGGTAGAATCATGCAGGATTGAAATTTTTGATGGTTTTTTACTCCTCTCAACAGCCCAAACAAGTTTCTAAAAGGATGAGTTTGCAACTACTTTACTTTTGGAGAAAATTCAAAACATTCATTATTCAATAGGGCCCAAACTATCAAAAACCAGCGGTTTGAATGAACACACATTTCTTGGTAGAATCATGCAGGACTGAAGTTTTTGATGTTTTTCTACTCCTCTCATGAGCCCAAACAAGTCTCTAAAAGCATGAGTTTGCAACTACTTTACTTTTGGAGAAAATTCAAAACATTCATTATTCAATAGAGCCCAATAGCAAAAATCAGGTTTTGAATGAAGAATCACATTTCTTGGTAGAATCATGCAGGATTGAAATTTTTGATGGTTTTTTACTCCTCTCTACAGCCCAAACAAGTTTCTAAAAGTATGAGTTTGCAACTGCTTTACTTTTGGAGAAAATTCAAAACATTCATTATTCAATAGGGCCCAAACTATCAAAAACCAGCGGTTTGAATGAACACACATTTCTTGGTAGAATCATGCAGGACTGAAATTTTTGATGTTTTTCTACTCCTCTCATGAGCCCAAACAAGTCTCTAAAAGCATGAGTTTGCAACTACTTTACTTTTGGAGAAAATTCAAAACATTCATTATTCAATAGAGCCCAATAGCAAAAATCAGGTTTTGAATGAAGAATCACATTTCTTGGTAAAATCATGCAGGATTGAAATTTTTGATGGTTTTTTACTCCTCTCAACAGCCCAAACAAGTTTCTAAAAGGATGAGTTTCCAACTACTTTACTTTTGGAGAAAATTCAAAACATTCATTATTCAATAGGGCCCAAACTATCAAAAACCAGCGGTTTCAATGAACACACATTTCTTGGTAGAATCGTGCAGGACTGAAATTTTTGATGTTTTTCTACTCCTCTCATGAGCCCAAACAAGTTTCTAAAAGCATGAGTTTGCAACTAGTTTACTTTTGGAGAACATTCAAAACATTCACTATTCAATAGAGCCCAATAGCAAAAATCAGGTTTTGAATGAAGAATCACATTTCTTGGTAAAATCATGCAGGATTGAAATTTTTGATGGTTTTTTACTCCTCTCAACAGCCCAAACAAGTTTCTAAAAGGATGAGTTTGCAACTACTTTACTTTTGGAGAAAATTCAAAACATTCATTATTCAATAGGGCCCAAACTATCAAAAACCAGCGGTTTGAATGAACACACATTTCTTGGTAGAATCATGCAGGACTGAAATTTTTGATGTTTTTCTACTCCTCTCATGAGCCCAAACAAGTCTCTAAAAGCATGAGTTTGCAACTACTTTACTTTTGGAGAAAATTCAAAACATTCATTATTCAATAGAGCCCAATAGCAAAAATCAGGTTTTGAATGAAGAATCACATTTCTTGGTAGAATCATGCAGGATTGAAATTTTTGATGGTTTTTTACTCCTCTCAACAGCCCAAACAAGTTTCTAAAAGGATGAGTTTCCAACTACTTTACTTTTGGAGAAAATTCAAAACATTCATTATTCAATAGGGCCCAAACTATCAAAAACCAGCGGTTTCAATGAACACACATTTCTTGGTAGAATCGTGCAGGACTGAAATTTTTGATGTTTTTCTACTCCTCTCATGAGCCCAAACAAGTCTCTAAAAGCATGAGTTTGCAACTAGTTTACTTTTGGAGAACATTCAAAACATTCACTATTCAATAGAGCCCAATAGCAAAAATCAGGTTTTGAATGAAGAATCACATTTCTTGGTAAAATCATGCAGGATTGAAATTTTTGATGGTTTTTTACTCCTCTCAACAGCCCAAACAAGTTTCTAAAAGGATGAGTTTGCAACTACTTTACTTTTGGAGAAAATTCAAAACATTCATTATTCAATAGGGCCCAAACTATCAAAAACCAGCGGTTTGAATGAACACACATTTCTTGGTAGAATCATGCAGGACTGAAATTTTTGATGTTTTTCTACTCCTCTCATGAGCCCAAACAAGTTTCTAAAAGCATGAGTTTGCAACTACTTTACTTTTGGAGAAAATTCAAAACATTCATTATTCAATAGAGCCCAATAGCAAAAATCAGGTTTTGAATGAAGAATCACATTTCTTGGTAGAATCATGCAGGATTGAAATTTTTGATGGTTTTTTACTCCTCTCTACAGCCCAAACAAGTTTCTAAAAGGATGAGTTTGCAACTACTTTACTTTTGGAGAAAATTCAAAACATTCATTATTCAATAGGGCCCAAACTATCAAAAACCAGCGGTTTCAATGAACACACATTTCTTGGGAGAATCATGCAGGACTGAAATTTTTGATGTTTTTCTACTCCTCTCATGAGCCCAAACAAGTCTCTAAAAGCATGAGTTTGCAACTACTTTACTTTTGGAGAAAATTCAAAACATTCACTATTCAATAGAGCCCAATAGCAAAAATCAGGTTTTGAATGAAGAATCACATTTCTTGGTAAAATCATGCAGGATTGAAATTTTTGATGGTTTTTTACTCCTCTCAACAGCCCAAACAAGTTTCTAAAAGGATGAGTTTGCAACTACTTTACTTTTGGAGAAAATTCAAAACATTCATTATTCAATAGGGCCCAAACTATCAAAAACCAGCGGTTTCAATGAACACACATTTCTTGGTAGAATCATGCAGGACTGAAATTTTTGATGTTTTTCTACTCCTCTCATGAGCCCAAACAAGTCTCTAAAAGCATGAGTTTGCAACTACTTTACTTTTGGAGAAAATTCAAAACATTCATTATTCAATAGAGCCCAATAGCAAAAATCAGGTTTTGAATGAAGAATCACATTTCTTGGTAAAATCATGCAGGATTGAAATTTTTGATGGTTTTTTACTCCTCTCAACAGCCCAAACAAGTTTCTAAAAGGATGAGTTTCCAACTACTTTACTTTTGGAGAAAATTCAAAACATTCATTATTCAATAGGGCCCAAACTATCAAAAACCAGCGGTTTCTATGAACACACATTTCTTGGTAGAATCATGCAGGACTGAAATTTTTGATGTTTTTCTACTCCTCTCATGAGCCCAAACAAGTTTCTAAAAGCATGAGTTTGCAACTAGTTTACTTTTGGAGAACATTCAAAACATTCACTATTCAATAGAGCCCAATAGCAAAAATCAGGTTTTGAATGAAGAATCACATTTCTTGGTAAAATCATGCAGGATTGAAATTTTTGATGGTTTTTTACTCCTCTCAACAGCCCAAACAAGTTTCTAAAAGGATGAGTTTGCAACTACTTTACTTTTGGAGAAAATTCAAAACATTCATTATTCAATAGGGCCCAAACTATCAAAAACCAGCGGTTTCAATGAACACACATTTCTTGGTAGAATCATGCAGGACTGAAATTTTTGATGTTTTTCTACTCCTCTCATGAGCCCAAACAAGTCTCTAAAAGCATGAGTTTGCAACTACTTTACTTTTGGAGAAAATTCAAAACATTCATTATTCAATAGAGCCCAATAGCAAAAATCAGGTTTTGAATGAAGAATCACATTTCTTGGTAGAATCATGCAGGATTGAAATTTTTGATGGTTTTTTACTCCTCTCAACAGCCCAAACAAGTTTCTAAAAGGATGAGTTTGCAACTACTTTACTTTTGGAGAAAATTCAAAACATTCATTATTCAATAGGGCCCAAACTATCAAAAACCAGCGGTTTCAATGAACACACATTTCTTGGTAGAATCATGCAGGACTGAAATTTTTGATGTTTTTCTACTCCTCTCATGAGCCCAAACAAGTCTCTAAAAGCATGAGTTTGCAACTACTTTACTTTTGGAGAAAATTCAAAACATTCATTATTCAATAGAGCCCAATAGCAAAAATCAGGTTTTGAATGAAGAATCACATTTCTTGGTAAAATCATGCAGGATTGAAATTTTTGATGGTTTTTTACTCCTCTCAACAGCCCAAACAAGTTTCTAAAAGGATGAGTTTGCAACTACTTTACTTTTGGAGAAAATTCAAAACATTCATTATTCAATAGGGCCCAAACTATCAAAAACCAGCGGTTTCAATGAACACACATTTCTTGGTAGAATCATGCAGGACTGAAATTTTTGATGTTTTTCTACTCCTCTCATGAGCCCAAACAAGTTTCTAAAAGCATGAGTTTGCAACTAGTTTACTTTTGGAGAACATTCAAAACATTCACTATTCAATAGAGCCCAATAGCAAAAATCAGGTTTTGAATGAAGAATCACATTTCTTGGTAAAATCATGCAGGATTGAAATTTTTGATAGTTTTTTACTCCTCTCAACAGCCCAAACAAGTTTCTAGAAGGATGAGTTTGCAACTACTTTACTTTTGGAGAAAATTCAAAACATTCATTATTCAATAGGGCCCAAACTATCAAAAACCAGCGGTTTCAATGAACACACATTTCTTGGTAGAATCATGCAGGACTGAAATTTTTGATGTTTTTCTACTCCTCTCATGAGCCCAAACAAGTCTCTAAAAGCATGAGTTTGCAACTACTTTACTTTTGGAGAAAATTCAAAACATTCATTATTCAATAGAGCCCAATAGCAAAAATCAGGTTTTGAATGAAGAATCACATTTCTTGGTAGAATCATGCAGGATTGAAATTTTTGATGGTTTTTTACTCCTCTCAACAGCCCAAACAAGTTTCTAAAAGGATGAGTTTGCAACTACTTTACTTTTGGAGAAAATTCAAAACATTCATTATTCAATAGGGCCCAAACTATCAAAAACCAGCGGTTTGAATGAACACACATTTCTTGGTAGAATCATGCAGGACTGAAATTTTTGATGTTTTTCTACTCCTCTCATGAGCCCAAACAAGTCTCTAAAAGCATGAGTTTGCAACTACTTTACTTTTGGAGAAAATTCAAAACATTCATTATTCAATAGAGCCCAATAGCAAAAATCAGGTTTTGAATGAAGAATCACATTTCTTGGTAGAATCATGCAGGATTGAAATTTTTGATGGTTTTTTACTCCTCTCTACAGCCCAAACAAGTTTCTAAAAGGATGAGTTTGCAACTGCTTTACTTTTGGAGAAAATTCAAAACATTCATTATTCAATAGGGCCCAAACTATCAAAAACCAGCGGTTTGAATGAACACACATTTCTTGGTAGAATCATGCAGGACTCAAATTTTTGATGTTTTTCTACTCCTCTCATGAGCCCAAACAAGTTTCTAAAAGCATGAGTTTGGGACTACTTTACTTTTGGAGAAAATTCAAAACATTCATTATTCAATAGAGCCCAATAGCAAAAATCAGGTTTTGAATGAAGAATCACATTTCTTGGTAGAATCATGCAGGATTGAAATTTTTGATGGTTTTTTACTCCTCTCAACAGCCCAAACAAGTTTCTAAAAGGATGAGTTTGCAACTACTTTACTTTTGGAGAAAATTCAAAACATTCATTATTCAATAGGGCCCAAACTATCAAAAACCAGCGGTTTGAATGAACACACATTTCTTGGTAGAATCATGCAGGACTGAAATTTTTGATGTTTTTCTACTCCTCTCATGAGCCCAAACAAGTCTCTAAAAGCATGAGTTTGCAACTACTTTACTTTTGGAGAAAATTCAAAACATTCATTATTCAATAGAGCCCAATAGCAAAAATCAGGTTTTGAATGAAGAATCACATTTCTTGGTAAAATCATGCAGGATTGAAATTTTTGATGGTTTTTTACTCCTCTCAACAGCCCAAACAAGTTTCTAAAAGGATGAGTTTCCAACTACTTTACTTTTGGAGAAAATTCAAAACATTCATTATTCAATAGGGCCCAAACTATCAAAAACCAGCGGTTTCTATGAACACACATTTCTTGGTAGAATCATGCAGGACTGAAATTTTTGATGTTTTTCTACTCCTCTCATGAGCCCAAACAAGTTTCTAAAAGCATGAGTTTGCAACTAGTTTACTTTTGGAGAACATTCAAAACATTCACTATTCAATAGAGCCCAATAGCAAAAATCAGGTTTTGAATGAAGAATCACATTTCTTGGTAAAATCATGCAGGATTGAAATTTTTGATGGTTTTTTACTCCTCTCAACAGCCCAAACAAGTTTCTAAAAGGATGAGTTTGCAACTACTTTACTTTTGGAGAAAATTCAAAACATTCATTATTCAATAGGGCCCAAACTATCAAAAACCAGCGGTTTCAATGAACACACATTTCTTGGTAGAATCATGCAGGACTGAAATTTTTGATGTTTTTCTACTCCTCTCATGAGCCCAAACAAGTCTCTAAAAGCATGAGTTTGCAACTACTTTACTTTTGGAGAAAATTCAAAACATTCATTATTCAATAGAGCCCAATAGCAAAAATCAGGTTTTGAATGAAGAATCACATTTCTTGGTAGAATCATGCAGGATTGAAATTTTTGATGGTTTTTTACTCCTCTCAACAGCCCAAACAAGTTTCTAAAAGGATGAGTTTGCAACTACTTTACTTTTGGAGAAAATTCAAAACATTCATTATTCAATAGGGCCCAAACTATCAAAAACCAGCGGTTTCAATGAACACACATTTCTTGGTAGAATCATGCAGGACTGAAATTTTTGATGTTTTTCTACTCCTCTCATGAGCCCAAACAAGTCTCTAAAAGCATGAGTTTGCAACTACTTTACTTTTGGAGAAAATTCAAAACATTCATTATTCAATAGAGCCCAATAGCAAAAATCAGGTTTTGAATGAAGAATCACATTTCTTGGTAAAATCATGCAGGATTGAAATTTTTGATGGTTTTTTACTCCTCTCAACAGCCCAAACAAGTTTCTAAAAGGATGAGTTTGCAACTACTTTACTTTTGGAGAAAATTCAAAACATTCATTATTCAATAGGGCCCAAACTATCAAAAACCAGCGGTTTCAATGAACACACATTTCTTGGTAGAATCATGCAGGACTGAAATTTTTGATGTTTTTCTACTCCTCTCATGAGCCCAAACAAGTTTCTAAAAGCATGAGTTTGCAACTAGTTTACTTTTGGAGAACATTCAAAACATTCACTATTCAATAGAGCCCAATAGCAAAAATCAGGTTTTGAATGAAGAATCACATTTCTTGGTAAAATCATGCAGGATTGAAATTTTTGATAGTTTTTTACTCCTCTCAACAGCCCAAACAAGTTTCTAGAAGGATGAGTTTGCAACTACTTTACTTTTGGAGAAAATTCAAAACATTCATTATTCAATAGGGCCCAAACTATCAAAAACCAGCGGTTTCAATGAACACACATTTCTTGGTAGAATCATGCAGGACTGAAATTTTTGATGTTTTTCTACTCCTCTCATGAGCCCAAACAAGTCTCTAAAAGCATGAGTTTGCAACTACTTTACTTTTGGAGAAAATTCAAAACATTCATTATTCAATAGAGCCCAATAGCAAAAATCAGGTTTTGAATGAAGAATCACATTTCTTGGTAGAATCATGCAGGATTGAAATTTTTGATGGTTTTTTACTCCTCTCAACAGCCCAAACAAGTTTCTAAAAGGATGAGTTTGCAACTACTTTACTTTTGGAGAAAATTCAAAACATTCATTATTCAATAGGGCCCAAACTATCAAAAACCAGCGGTTTCAATGAACACACATTTCTTGGTAGAATCATGCAGGACTGAAATTTTTGATGTTTTTCTACTCCTCTCATGAGCCCAAACAAGTCTCTAAAAGCATGAGTTTGCAACTACTTTACTTTTAGAGAAAATTCAAAACATTCACTTTTCAATAGAGCCCAATAGCAAAAATCAGGTTTTGAATGAAGAATCACATTTCTTGGTAGAATCATGCAGGATTGAAATTTTTGATGGTTTTTTACTCCTCTCAACAGCCCAAACAAGTTTCTAAAAGGATGAGTTTGCAACTACTTTACTTTTGGAGAAAATTCAAAACATTCATTATTCAATAGGGCCCAAACTATCAAAAACCAGCGGTTTGAATGAACACACATTTCTTGGTAGAATCATGCAGGACTGAAATTTTTGATGTTTTTCTACTCCTCTCATGAGCCCAAACAAGTCTCTAAAAGCATGAGTTTGCAACTACTTTACTTTTGGAGAAAATTCAAAACATTCATTATTCAATAGAGCCCAATAGCAAAAATCAGGTTTTGAATGAAGAATCACATTTCTTGGTAGAATCATGCAGGATTGAAATTTTTGATGGTTTTTTACTCCTCTCAACAGCCCAAACAAGTTTCTAAAAGGATGAGTTTGCAACTACTTTACTTTTGGAGAAAATTCAAAACATTCATTATTCAATAGGGCCCAAACTATCAAAAACCAGCGGTTTGAATGAACACACATTTCTTGGTAGAATCATGCAGGACTGAAATTTTTGATGTTTTTCTACTCCTCTCATGAGCCCAAACAAGTCTCTAAAAGCATGAGTTTGCAACTACTTTACTTTTGGAGAAAATTCAAAACATTCATTATTCAATAGAGCCCAATAGCAAAAATCAGGTTTTGAATGAAGAATCACATTTCTTGGTAGAATCATGCAGGATTGAAATTTTTGATGGTTTTTTACTCCTCTCTACAGCCCAAACAAGTTTCTAAAAGGATGAGTTTGCAACTGCTTTACTTTTGGAGAAAATTCAAAACATTCATTATTCAATAGGGCCCAAACTATCAAAAACCAGCGGTTTGAATGAACACACATTTCTTGGTAGAATCATGCAGGACTCAAATTTTTGATGTTTTTCTACTCCTCTCATGAGCCCAAACAAGTTTCTAAAAGCATGAGTTTGGGACTACTTTACTTTTGGAGAAAATTCAAAACATTCATTATTCAATAGAGCCCAATAGCAAAAATCAGGTTTTGAATGAAGAATCACATTTCTTGGTAGAATCATGCAGGATTGAAATTTTTGATGGTTTTTTACTCCTCTCAACAGCCCAAACAAGTTTCTAAAAGGATGAGTTTGCAACTACTTTACTTTTGGAGAAAATTCAAAACATTCATTATTCAATAGGGCCCAAACTATCAAAAACCAGCGGTTTCAATGAACACACATTTCTTGGTAGAATCATGCAGGACTGAAATTTTTGATGTTTTTCTACTCCTCTCATGAGCCCAAACAAGTCTCTAAAAGCATGAGTTTGCAACTACTTTACTTTTGGAGAAAATTCAAAACATTCATTATTCAATAGAGCCCAATAGCAAATATCAGGTTTTGAATGAAGAATCACATTTCTTGGTAGAATCATGCAGGATTGAAATTTTTGATGGTTTTTTACTCCTCTCAACAGCCCAAACAAGTTTCTAAAAGGATGAGTTTGCAACTACTTTACTTTTGGAGAAAATTCAAAACATTCATTATTCAATAGGGCCCAAACTATCAAAAACCAGCGGTTTCAATGAACACACATTTCTTGGAAGAATCATGCAGGACTGAAATTTTTGATGTTTTTCTACACCTCTCATGAGCCCAAACAAGTTTCTAAAAGCATGAGCTTGCAACTACTTTACTTTTGGAGAAAATTCAAAACATTCATTATTCAATAGAGCCCAATAGCAAAAATCAGGTTTTGAATGAAGAATCACAGTTCTTGGTAGAATCATGCAGGTTTGAAATTTTTGATGGTTTTTTACTCCTCTCAACAGCCCAAACAAGTTTCTAAAAGGATGAGTTTGCAACTACTTTACTTTTGGAGAAAATTCAAAACATTCATTATTCAATAGGGCCCAAACTATCAAAAACCAGCGGTTTCAATGAACACACATTTCTTGGTAGAATCATGCAGGACTGAAATTTTTGATGTTTTTCTACTCCTCTCATGAGCCCAAACAAGTTTCTAAAAGCATGAGTTTGCAACTAGTTTACTTTTGGAGAACATTCAAAACATTCACTATTCAATAGAGCCCAATAGCAAAAATCAGGTTTTGAATGAAGAATCACATTTCTTGGTAAAATCATGCAGGATTGAAATTTTTGATGGTTTTTTACTCCTCTCAACAGCCCAAACAAGTTTCTAAAAGGATGAGTTTGCAACTACTTTACTTTTGGAGAAAATTCAAAACATTCATTATTCAATAGGGCCCAAACTATCAAAAACCAGCGGTTTCAATGAACACACATTTCTTGGTAGAATCATGCAGGACTGAAATTTTTGATGTTTTTCTACTCCTCTCATGAGCCCAAACAAGTCTCTAAAAGCATGAGTTTGCAACTACTTTACTTTTGGAGAAAATTCAAAACATTCATTATTCAATAGAGCCCAATAGCAAAAATCAGGTTTTGAATGAAGAATCACATTTCTTGGTAGAATCATGCAGGATTGAAATTTTTGATGGTTTTTTACTCCTCTCAACAGCCCAAACAAGTTTCTAAAAGGATGAGTTTGCAACTACTTTACTTTTGGAGAAAATTCAAAACATTCATTATTCAATAGGGCCCAAACTATCAAAAACCAGCGGTTTCAATGAACACACATTTCTTGGTAGAATCATGCAGGACTGAAATTTTTGATGTTTTTCTACTCCTCTCATGAGCCCAAACAAGTCTCTAAAAGCATGAGTTTGCAACTACTTTACTTTTGGAGAAAATTCAAAACATTCACTTTTCAATAGAGCCCAATAGCAAAAATCAGGTTTTGAATGAAGAATCACATTTCTTGGTAGAATCATGCAGGATTGAAATTTTTGATGGTTTTTTACTCCTCTCAACAGCCCAAACAAGTTTCTAAAAGGATGAGTTTGCAACTACTTTACTTTTGGAGAAAATTCAAAACATTCATTATTCAATAGGGCCCAAACTATCAAAAACCAGCGGTTTGAATGAACACACATTTCTTGGTAGAATCATGCAGAACTGAAATTTTTGATGTTTTTCTACTCCTCTCATGAGCCCAAACAAGTCTCTAAAAGCATGAGTTTGCAACTACTTTACTTTTGGAGAAAATTCAAAACATTCATTATTCAATAGAGCCCAATAGCAAAAATCAGGTTTTGAATGAAGAATCACATTTCTTGGTAGAAGCATGCAGGATTGAAATTTTTGATGGTTTTTTACTCCTCTCAACAGCCCAAACAAGTTTCTAAAAGGATGAGTTTGCAACTACTTTACTTTTGGAGAAAATTCAAAACATTCATTATTCAATAGGGCCCAAACTATCAAAAACCAGCGGTTTCAATGAACACACATTTCTTGGTAGAATCATGCAGGACTGAAATTTTTGATGTTTTTCTACTCCTCTCATGAGCCCAAACAAGTCTCTAAAAGCATGAGTTTGCAACTACTTTACTTTTGGAGAAAATTCAAAACATTCATTATTCAATAGAGCCCAATAGCAAAAATCAGGTTTTGAATGAAGAATCACATTTCTTGGTAGAATCATGCAGGATTGAAATTTTTGATGGTTTTTTACTCCTCTCTACAGCCCAAACAAGTTTCTAAAAGGATGAGTTTGCAACTGCTTTACTTTTGGAGAAAATTCAAAACATTCATTATTCAATAGGGCCCAAACTATCAAAAACCAGCGGTTTGAATGAACACACATTTCTTGGTAGAATCATGCAGGACTCAAATTTTTGATGTTTTTCTACTCCTCTCATGAGCCCAAACAAGTTTCTAAAAGCATGAGTTTGGGACTACTTTACTTTTGGAGAAAATTCAAAACATTCATTATTCAATAGAGCCCAATAGCAAAAATCAGGTTTTGAATGAAGAATCACATTTCTTGGTAGAATCATGCAGGATTGAAATTTTTGATGGTTTTTTACTCCTCTCAACAGCCCAAACAAGTTTCTAAAAGGATGAGTTTGCAACTACTTTACTTTTGGAGAACATTCATTATTCAATAGGGCCCAAACTATCAAAAACCAGCGGTTTCAATGAACACACATTTCTTGGTAGAATCATGCAGGACTGAAATTTTTGATGATTTTCTACTCCTCTCATGAGCCCAAACAAGTATCTAAAAGCATAAGTTTGCAACTACTTTACTTTTGGAGAAAATTCAAAACATTCATTATTCAATAGAGCCCAATAGCAAATATCAGGTTTTGAATGAAGAATCACATTTCTTGGTAGAATCATGCAGGATTGAAATTTTTGATGGTTTTTTACTCCTCTCAACAGCCCAAACAAGTTTCTAAAAGGATGAGTTTGCAACTACTTTACTTTTGGAGAAAATTCAAAACATTCATTATTCAATAGAGCCCAATAGCAAAAATCAGGTTTTGAATGAAGAATCACATTTCTTGGTAGAATCATGCAGGATTGAAATTTTTGATGGTTTTTTACTCCTCTCTACAGCCCAAACAAGTTTCTAAAAGTATGAGTTTGCAACTGCTTTACTTTTGGAGAAAATTCAAAACATTCATTATTCAATAGGGCCCAAACTATCAAAAACCAGCGGTTTGAATGAACACACATTTCTTGGTAGAATCATGCAGGACTGAAATTTTTGATGTTTTTCTACTCCTCTCATGAGCCCAAACAAGTCTCTAAAAGCATGAGTTTGCAACTACTTTACTTTTGGAGAAAATTCAAAACATTCATTATTCAATAGAGCCCAATAGCAAAAATCAGGTTTTGAATGAAGAATCACATTTCTTGGTAAAATCATGCAGGATTGAAATTTTTGATGGTTTTTTACTCCTCTCAACAGCCCAAACAAGTTTCTAAAAGTATGAGTTTCCAACTACTTTACTTTTGGAGAAAATTCAAAACATTCATTATTCAATAGGGCCCAAACTATCAAAAACCAGCGGTTTCAATGAACACACATTTCTTGGTAGAATCGTGCAGGACTGAAATTTTTGATGTTTTTCTACTCCTCTCATGAGCCCAAACAAGTTTCTAAAAGCATGAGTTTGCAACTAGTTTACTTTTGGAGAACATTCAAAACATTCACTATTCAATAGAGCCCAATAGCAAAAATCAGGTTTTGAATGAAGAATCACATTTCTTGGTAAAATCATGCAGGATTGAAATTTTTGATGGTTTTTTACTCCTCTCAACAGCCCAAACAAGTTTCTAAAAGGATGAGTTTGCAACTACTTTACTTTTGGAGAAAATTCAAAACATTCATTATTCAATAGGGCCCAAACTATCAAAAACCAGCGGTTTGAATGAACACACATTTCTTGGTAGAATCATGCAGGACTGAAATTTTTGATGTTTTTCTACTCCTCTCATGAGCCCAAACAAGTCTCTAAAAGCATGAGTTTGCAACTACTTTACTTTTGGAGAAAATTCAAAACATTCATTATTCAATAGAGCCCAATAGCAAAAATCAGGTTTTGAATGAAGAATCACATTTCTTGGTAGAATCATGCAGGATTGAAATTTTTGATGGTTTTTTACTCCTCTCTACAGCCCAAACAAGTTTCTAAAAGTATGAGTTTGCAACTGCTTTACTTTTGGAGAAAATTCAAAACATTCATTATTCAATAGGGCCCAAACTATCAAAAACCAGCGGTTTAAATGAACACACATTTCTTGGTAGAATCATGCAGGACTGAAATTTTTGATGTTTTTCTACTCCTCTCATGAGCCCAAACAAGTCTCTAAAAGCATGAGTTTGCAACTACTTTACTTTTGGAGAAAATTCAAAACATTCATTATTCAATAGAGCCCAATAGCAAAAATCAGGTTTTGAATGAAGAATCACATTTCTTGGTAAAATCATGCAGGATTGAAATTTTTGATGGTTTTTTACTCCTCTCAACAGCCCAAACAAGTTTCTAAAAGGATGAGTTTCCAACTACTTTACTTTTGGAGAAAATTCAAAACATTCATTATTCAATAGGGCCCAAACTATCAAAAACCAGCGGTTTCAATGAACACACATTTCTTGGTAGAATCGTGCAGGACTGAAATTTTTGATGTTTTTCTACTCCTCTCATGAGCCCAAACAAGTTTCTAAAAGCATGAGTTTGCAACTAGTTTACTTTTGGAGAACATTCAAAACATTCACTATTCAATAGAGCCCAATAGCAAAAATCAGGTTTTGAATGAAGAATCACATTTCTTGGTAAAATCATGCAGGATTGAAATTTTTGATGGTTTTTTACTCCTCTCAACAGCCCAAACAAGTTTCTAAAAGGATGAGTTTGCAACTACTTTACTTTTGGAGAAAATTCAAAACATTCATTATTCAATAGGGCCCAAAATATCAAAAACCAGCGGTTTGAATGAACACACATTTCTTGGTAGAATCATGCAGGACTGAAATTTTTGATGTTTTTCTACTCCTCTCATGAGCCCAAACAAGTTTCTAAAAGCATGAGTTTGCAACTACTTTACTTTTGGAGAAAATTCAAAACATTCATTATTCAATAGAGCCCAATAGCAAAAATCAGGTTTTGAATGAAGAATCACATTTCTTGGTAGAATCATGCAGGATTGAAATTTTTGATGGTTTTTTACTCCTCTCTACAGCCCAAACAAGTTTCTAAAAGGATGAGTTTGCAACTACTTTACTTTTGGAGAAAATTCAAAACATTCATTATTCAATAGGGCCCAAACTATCAAAAACCAGCGGTTTCAATGAACACACATTTCTTGGGAGAATCATGCAGGACTGAAATTTTTGATGTTTTTCTACTCCTCTCATGAGCCCAAACAAGTCTCTAAAAGCATGAGTTTGCAACTACTTTACTTTTGGAGAAAATTCAAAACATTCACTATTCAATAGAGCCCAATAGCAAAAATCAGGTTTTGAATGAAGAATCACATTTCTTGGTAAAATCATGCAGGATTGAAATTTTTGATGGTTTTTTACTCCTCTCAACAGCCCAAACAAGTTTCTAAAAGGATGAGTTTGCAACTACTTTACTTTTGGAGAAAATTCAAAACATTCATTATTCAATAGGGCCCAAACTATCAAAAACCAGCGGTTTCAATGAACACACATTTCTTGGTAGAATCATGCAGGACTGAAATTTTTGATGTTTTTCTACTCCTCTCATGAGCCCAAACAAGTCTCTAAAAGCATGAGTTTGCAACTACTTTACTTTTGGAGAAAATTCAAAACATTCATTATTCAATAGAGCCCAATAGCAAAAATCAGGTTTTGAATGAAGAATCACATTTCTTGGTAAAATCATGCAGGATTGAAATTTTTGATGGTTTTTTACTCCTCTCAACAGCCCAAACAAGTTTCTAAAAGGATGAGTTTCCAACTACTTTACTTTTGGAGAAAATTCAAAACATTCATTATTCAATAGGGCCCAAACTATCAAAAACCAGCGGTTTCTATGAACACACATTTCTTGGTAGAATCATGCAGGACTGAAATTTTTGATGTTTTTCTACTCCTCTCATGAGCCCAAACAAGTTTCTAAAAGCATGAGTTTGCAACTAGTTTACTTTTGGAGAACATTCAAAACATTCACTATTCAATAGAGCCCAATAGCAAAAATCAGGTTTTGAATGAAGAATCACATTTCTTGGTAAAATCATGCAGGATTGAAATTTTTGATGGTTTTTTACTCCTCTCAACAGCCCAAACAAGTTTCTAAAAGGATGAGTTTGCAACTACTTTACTTTTGGAGAAAATTCAAAACATTCATTATTCAATAGGGCCCAAACTATCAAAAACCAGCGGTTTCAATGAACACACATTTCTTGGTAGAATCATGCAGGACTGAAATTTTTGATGTTTTTCTACTCCTCTCATGAGCCCAAACAAGTCTCTAAAAGCATGAGTTTGCAACTACTTTACTTTTGGAGAAAATTCAAAACATTCATTATTCAATAGAGCCCAATAGCAAAAATCAGGTTTTGAATGAAGAATCACATTTCTTGGTAGAATCATGCAGGATTGAAATTTTTGATGGTTTTTTACTCCTCTCAACAGCCCAAACAAGTTTCTAAAAGGATGAGTTTGCAACTACTTTACTTTTGGAGAAAATTCAAAACATTCATTATTCAATAGGGCCCAAACTATCAAAAACCAGCGGTTTCAATGAACACACATTTCTTGGTAGAATCATGCAGGACTGAAATTTTTGATGTTTTTCTACTCCTCTCATGAGCCCAAACAAGTCTCTAAAAGCATGAGTTTGCAACTACTTTACTTTTGGAGAAAATTCAAAACATTCATTATTCAATAGAGCCCAATAGCAAAAATCAGGTTTTGAATGAAGAATCACATTTCTTGGTAAAATCATGCAGGATTGAAATTTTTGATGGTTTTTTACTCCTCTCAACAGCCCAAACAAGTTTCTAAAAGGATGAGTTTGCAACTACTTTACTTTTGGAGAAAATTCAAAACATTCATTATTCAATAGGGCCCAAACTATCAAAAACCAGCGGTTTCAATGAACACACATTTCTTGGTAGAATCATGCAGGACTGAAATTTTTGATGTTTTTCTACTCCTCTCATGAGCCCAAACAAGTTTCTAAAAGCATGAGTTTGCAACTAGTTTACTTTTGGAGAACATTCAAAACATTCACTATTCAATAGAGCCCAATAGCAAAAATCAGGTTTTGAATGAAGAATCACATTTCTTGGTAAAATCATGCAGGATTGAAATTTTTGATAGTTTTTTACTCCTCTCAACAGCCCAAACAAGTTTCTAAAAGGATGAGTTTGCAACTACTTTACTTTTGGAGAAAATTCAAAACATTCATTATTCAATAGGGCCCAAACTATCAAAAACCAGCGGTTTCAATGAACACACATTTCTTGGTAGAATCATGCAGGACTGAAATTTTTGATGTTTTTCTACTCCTCTCATGAGCCCAAACAAGTCTCTAAAAGCATGAGTTTGCAACTACTTTACTTTTGGAGAAAATTCAAAACATTCACTTTTCAATAGAGCCCAATAGCAAAAATCAGGTTTTGAATGAAGAATCACATTTCTTGGTAGAATCATGCAGGATTGAAATTTTTGATGGTTTTTTACTCCTCTCAACAGCCCAAACAAGTTTCTAAAAGGATGAGTTTGCAACTACTTTACTTTTGGAGAAAATTCAAAACATTCATTATTCAATAGGGCCCAAACTATCAAAAACCAGCGTTTTGAATGAACACACATTTCTTGTTAGAATCATGCAGGACTGAAATTTTTGATGTTTTTCTACTCCTCTCATGAGCCCAAACAAGTCTCTAAAAGCATGAGTTTGCAACTACTTTACTTTTGGAGAAAATTCAAAACATTCATTATTCAATAGAGCCCAATAGCAAAAATCAGGTTTTGAATGAAGAATCACATTTCTTGGTAGAATCATGCAGGATTGAAATTTTTGATGGTTTTTTACTCCTCTCAACAGCCCAAACAAGTTTCTAAAAGGATGAGTTTGCAACTACTTTACTTT